>NC_080644.1:10085000-10385000 GCF_027579445.1 Ammospiza nelsoni | reverse complement strand
TTACGTATACAATATTTATCATTTCTCCCCAATACCTTCTACCCTTATTAACCGGTGCACTTTTAGTAATGACCAATCCCAAAGTGCCACCACCACCACAGAAGATGGAGGCCAAGAAGAAGAAGAAGAAGGACAGGACACGCCCCAATTCCTCCATCTTACTTCTTTAGACCCCCCTGTACCAAAATCCTAAATCCTGTGTTTTACACTCTAATTAACTTATCCCTTCACCATACACCCAGTGGAATCCTCCCAGTCCTCATACAGGTCTCATCTCCTGTGTAGGATCAAAATCCTGCCACCAGACACTTCTGGCAACATTCCAGGATTCCCGAGCCCCCCAAGGGTGGTCTCGGCCTCTCTGCACCTCCATCCTGAGGTGCTGAGATCCCACAAGGCCCTATCACAAAGTCTCTGAAAATGGCCAAATCTCTGCTTTTGGTGAGCAGGGAGCAGAAGGAAGAGGAAGGGACAGGACAGTGTTCCCTTTCCTGCAGGCAGATAAGGATTTCTGTCTCAGCCTGGCGTTTCAGTCTTGCCTCTTACTCCAGCACCCTCCCCCCATCCTCCCTTCAGCTTTAATATCTAGGTTTGTCTGATTTTTAAACTGGGTTATTTGAATGTCAAACTTTCAATAACACTTTAACAGAGGTGTCCATTAACCCATGCTAAATTACAGCAGAACATCTCTGGAAATACATGTGACATCCACATGAATACCAAATGAATTCATTAGGATCAGTGCTATTACAATGAATACCAAATGAAACCCACAGTCATGGGGACATCATCTCCCTGGGAATAATCGACAGCCTTCCTTTGGCACCAGGCAAACACATCAGCTGTTTGTTTCCACTGATGAGAGGTGGCAGTCTAGGTTTTGGTTAGATAAACAAATGATGACACCAATAATCACTTAGTTGGTGGCTGTAATGCTTAATAATCACATCCTGATATTGTGCACACTAGAAGCAGTGCTGCACTTTTTATGCATAATGAATCCCAAACACTTCATAAAAGGTGATAACTTTCTTTGACCACTGAATATATTATTTATAAAAGTGCTCCCTTCCCTTCCCCCTTCCACCCTTGGAGATCCTTTTACATTTTTTTTTTATCATGTAGAATACACTGGTAGCACATCTTAGACTATGAGGTCTCTTCTTATACATAATTTATAAAACAATTTACAAGTGATTTATTTTTAGCAATAAGATAAAACACGGTGTGAAGGGTTTTACCAACAGAGATATAGATGGTTTGGGAGTAATACTTGTGGAGGAGCCTGAGATCAAGTGAAAATTATTTTTCCATTTTTCCCTGAGGTATGAACTTAAAGGAGCCTCCTCTTGCACCCATTTGCACAGTGCACTAAATACACACACTTTGCTAAAACTGCATGAAATTGTACTGCACCGTGTTTCAGATGGCCTTGAAAAATATCCTTTCAGCAAATATAGTGGTGGTGGGTAGGTCTTGTTGTGGGACACAATGAGAGTGTCCCTTCCAGATGCTGTCTGGTTTAGTGGCTGGCTCTGTCTGGCTTGAGGCCACACTGAGAGCTGGAGCTGCTGATGCCCACAGAGGTGAGACAAACCCTGGTTTGTAATTAACACCTCTCTGATGAAGAGGAGGGGCTGTGCTGCCTCCCCTGCCCCAGGAGATGGCAGTGTTTAAGAGCAGGAGCAGAGCATCCTGCATGTCAGGAACCTCCTGTCCTTGCACCAACCCTGGTCCTCATCAACCAGGAATTCACAAATATCTTGGTAGTAATCCCATGGGAGAAGAAACATGGGTTGGCCCAAGGATGGAGAGAGGGCTGTGCTGCAGCAGAACCTCTTTATGCCAGTTGTGGTGGGCTTTGATTTGAATTACTGCTTCAAGAAGGTGTTCAGAGATGTTGACCTTGTAGCTCTCACATCCCAGCCTGCAGCTGTGTGTACTGCAGTAGGAAACCCCTTCTCACTGTCTTTCTCTCATACTACATATTATTTCATATCAGCCATGATTTTTCACAGGACTGGAAAGTCCATTTCTACAGGGACCCTGCCTTGGAATGCTGGTAACCAGCACAGCACAAAATACAGTCAGCATCAAGGACAACATGTGCTTATTCAGTAACCATTGAATGAGCTCCAGGCCTTCTCTTTCCAAGCCTCTTCAAAGAGATGTCAGGAAAAATTCCCTGTTCTCACTGGCTGTGTAGAAACACCAGTCAGGAGTGATCCCAGCCTGCTGTGGTCACCAACTGGTGGCTTTGAAAATTGAAGCTGTAGGTTGGGTTCTCCAGCATCACGGGTGGCAGAGCCATTTGTGCCCATGCCATGTGCACCTAATGAGCACACTGGGGCTCTGCTGCTGTGCTTACAGCTTTGAAACTTTGCTCTGTACATAACTGTGTAAGATAATAGAGAACAAGGCTTCCAATTTCCAGAATCTGCTCTTCAGGTGAAAGATTGAGCTGGTTCTGACTTCTGGCATTTATGTGTCAGAGCTGGGTGAATGTGCAGCTGTTGTGGGTGTCCAGGTAGGAGCAGGTGATAACTTTCTTTGACCACTGAATATATTATTTAAGTCTCATCACCAGGATTTGTGTGCCTGGAGGAAATGTCCTCTTGGAAGGCCATCTGAAAGGGTAAACCTGCCACTACTCAACTCAAAACAATCAAAATGGTGCCTGTAGTTGTGTTGTGCTGTGTCCAGGAACTGAAATGCCTGTGACATGAGAGGAGAGTCCAGAAACTGGGGAAATCCAGCCATTTTTGGGGGGCATGTTCAAAACACCTGAGGAAGAAGCTGGAAGCACAGTCTGGGCTGTTCTGGGGTCACCTTGCTGAATTCCTTTTGCATGTTCCCTCCTCTGTGTCTGAGCTCTCCATTGTGTAATCCTGGCCTTGGAATGGTTCAGCCTTCCAACTCACAGGAAACTAATTTCCTACTAATCTATTTGTTTAAAATTAGTTTCTACAAAGATAACTGTGAGCAGCCTGGACTTTGATTTGGGGAGACTGGGGACATACACCCCAGAAAACTGTAAATGCAGGCACTGCTTTCCTTTGCATCCAGAATTCAACAGAGCTGTCAGATAACACATGAGAGATGGTTAATAATAAATTAAAAACATCGCAGCCACAGGGAAACTGCATCTCTCCCCTCCCCCCCAAACTCCCCTTCTCTTTTGCTTTTTTCTACCCCATGGGCTTAATCAGCATCAAAGAGTAACAAATCCAATAAAATGCTTCCCTGAGCCAGGAACCAGCCTGAACTGGATACACACACACACACCAGCCTCTCTCCTCTCCCCCTGACTGCCAGCCCCTGTGCAAAACAGCTGACAGTCGAGGTGGAGACAGAACAAAGGAAGAGATGGGGAATGGCAAAGCAGAGACACCCCCAGCTCTCATCTGGCACTGGGAAGCTCTTACAGGCCTCCTGTGCTTTTAGGCTACCAGGGCAGAAAGAGCTTTTCTGGCTCCTGACTTGGTTTTTATCCCACGAAGTTCAGAGATTCAGGGGGAGGGAAAGGAAAGGGGAGAGCGCACATGCATTTCTACTGATTTCTGCCCTTTCAAAACTGAATTTAAACAACAGCAGCTCCATTAAATGATAGCAGGCCATATGTGGACCTTTGAGTTCATGGCCATGGTGCTCCTCAAGCACCTGCCAGTGCCTTGCTTGGCTGAGAGCAGGTGATGCTGTGCCAGGAGGGTCCATACAGTGGCCCCCTCCCCACCTTGCGCTTGCAGGTTTCTCCTGTGCAGGAACATTTATTTTCAGAGCTAGAGGAAGATGTCCATCAGTCCTGAGCAGGAGGAGAATGTGGTGGGCTGGATCTTCAGGGGTGAAAATGGATAAAGTTGACATTGCTTTTCTATAGCTAAAGATTCAGCCTGAGGGTTCCCCTGCTTAGCAGCACTGTGCAAGTGCTCCAGTAGTGCTTAAGGCACCAGGAGATTAGAAAAAATTAAAAAGAGGTTAACAGGAAGAACTAAGGAGAACATAGCCTCAGCAACTTCTTTCTGTGCTGCTCTTTGTGGATTATTTCTTGGGGTATGTCTGTGTCCCCTGAAGCTGTAATATTTAAGCACTACTAGTCATTAATATGGTGAGTGCATCTTCTCCATAGCCTTAGAGGGAGAGGGTTGCCATCATTTCTGTCTCACAGATGAAAACTGGAGCAACAGAGGAAAGGAGGTTTTGCTCATGGCCATGCAGAAAAACCTATGGCAGAGGCAAGAAATGAATCCCCATAACTCAAAATCTGTTATATCAGATCACAGCTGGAAGAAAATCGTTGCCTTTGGCCTGTCTGAGCTGTAACACTTTCAGGTGAGTTCAGACTTCAAATCTGTGCTGTGCTGAGTCCAGCTTTCTAAATCTGTGCTACAGAGTAACCATGCTAAAGGTAGAGATTCCAAGTAGCTGACAAACAGCTCTGTCTGCAGGACCACTGGACCTCTGGACAGCAAGTACTTTGAAACTTGAAATATCTGTGTTAGTTAGCTGTGCATTTTGCCTGGGCACACCTCTTCCAAATGAGAGCCCCAAAACCGGCTAATGTTTGATGCACATTGCAAGAAAGATTCCTTGCCATTTTTCACAAGAATATTTCTTTACATTTCCTGTTCTGTAGCAATCCTTCCTGTGTGCTGCAGTGCTGTGGGTGCTGTCACCCCAGTGGATCTCCAAAGATACTCTGCCAGTGGTTTTTGTGTGGACAGGGTGGGTGTAGGGTAAGAGGAGTCTGCCTCCTGCACTGCCAGCACTGGATCACCCTGAACCCAGTGCTAGTCATGAGAGGAGGTTGAGGTGGTGTTGCAGAAAGAATTCTATCACAACACTAGAATAAACTGTCTTTTTTAGAGCAGAATTCTTTGGATTTGCTTTCCCTGCAAGTCTCACCCAAGAGAAGGTGTAGCATTGTGAACTAGCCAGGCTTTAATGAATGAACTCAGAAACTACCAAAGAATTCTGATGGAAATGCAGATGACATCTGCGTTACAGCCATAATTAATTAACCAATCAATTATCATGATGAATGCTATTTTAATGAATCAGTTGCAAATCATTTTTGTTCTTATGGTTTTCATTCAGAGCACATTAATCATGGCAGGCTCTCTGGGTTGCAGAGGAATGCAGAATGTGAATCCAAGACCTTAGTACATCTTGAGCAGAGGTGAGCCAGGTTCTCAGCAATCAGATCCAGATGCAGGTATGGAAAGCTCTCCTCTGAAGGTCAGAGGATCTTCAAATCTGGGAAAACAGTGCTGGCATATTATAGACATTGGCCCAGAGCATGAAAGAGGCAGGTCAGAAATGGCCCAGGACTGGGATGGGCTTTCAAACACTTTCAGATTTGGACTTTGCTGCTAATTCCATTTATACTGGGAAGAAGGTAAAACAATGTTTTTGAAATGTTGGGAAAACCATACTAGTTTGGGTGTTTGGTTTGGGTTTTTCCTGGTATTAGATAGAATTCTTGTAAATTTGTATAAATTCAACTGGCTTTGCAGTGCTGCACAAGGGCAGGGTCTGAGTGGAACCAGTTGAGGGACTCAGGTTAAACTTGTTCTTGAATATTTGTTTGAGCATTGTACTTATTTTCACTTACTCCTGGGGATGGTTTTACCATCTCTGAAAGGTTCCAAAGAGTGTGATGAAAGAAGCACCAATTTGAATTAATTATTAGACTTCAACCCTTGGATAGAACATCTTTATTTATCTGAGGTGTTGCCAAAACTCACTTTTTGCTCCTGGAATCAGTCAGAGGATGCACTGGCTGAGCTGGGGTGTTTTGTACAGCTGTGCCTAAAGCTCCTTGGACATGGAGCTGATACTGAGAAGTGCAACAGGTACTTCACAACATCCATGGCACTGAAGTGCAATGGCACAGGGAACACAGGCTTTTCTACTGCAGGGAAAAGGGATTTGTGATGAGAAAGGGGATTTTATTTCTGTTTAAAGTAGGGATGCCTGGGAAAAGAAAAGGTAGTAGAGAGATGGAGTCTTGGTAAAAAGAGTTCTGAACCAGTCTGAGGAGAATTATTTGCTCTTTATTTCAGGACATTGTGTCTGATGAGGACAATCAAAATAGCACAAAACCCTAGACCAGCTAGAAAATGTGTAATTTTATCCACAATGTCAAGCTTGAAGTCTGAGGTAGTTTTATAGTGTATGTAGCCATATGACCGTTAATTTAGGAATTGATCTCTGCAGTGTACCTGTTATAAATAGCTTTATATATTTATATATATTAAATACATATTATATATATTTATATAATATATAAATAGCTAAATTTCACTTATAGCTAGGAAATACATAGGTATCTTCCTGCACAGCTGAGGGAACACCATGGGGTGAAGTTTGGACATCTTATTCCATTATTTCTGCTCTCCCTGTTGATGTAGCATCTCAGAATGCAGTAAGAAGTGGTGTCTTTAGTGAATTTAATGGTTTGGGTAGATATCATTGGAAATATCTTTGGAGACATAGGTATTATTTATATTATTAATTTAGATAATATGTTTTCTTCCAATGTTTATTATATGTTACATTCTAAAAGGCAAAGTTTTGGCAAATGGGAGCTTAATATTTGTTTCATCAAGCTATACAAAAGTATCCATTGACTTCTGGAATTCCTC
Source organism: Ammospiza nelsoni (assembly GCF_027579445.1). Lineage (NCBI taxonomy): Eukaryota > Metazoa > Chordata > Aves > Passeriformes > Passerellidae > Ammospiza > Ammospiza nelsoni. The sequence continues at coordinate 10,378,356 of NC_080644.1, read as the reverse complement.
TGAAACCACTGTCTTCTGATGGGATGTGGGTACCCAGTTCATGCAACAAATACAAAAGATTGTGAACAGTCCTGACATGGCTGTATTTAAAAATGTGGGGAAATATTTGTGGGATATTTTTTGGAGTCTTTATACTACTTTACTGGCAATCACATGAATTTTATATCTGTCATGAAATCTTCTGACATTTCCACCAATATGTTGCAAGGAGATCATTAGAACAATTACTGAGATGTGGGAAAAGAAGTAGCATTCCATAGCATCAATTGCCAGCACTGCCATCTCTAAGCAATTAAAAACCATGAGAACAAAAATTTGACATTTTTCTGGCCTCTATACCAAAAGGGTGCACCCGCGTTTGTTTTTGAGGTTTTCAGCATTGCTATAGTACCAGACGTACATTCCTGAAAAAGATGAAGCTGTTTTGGGAAAAAAATTGAAATCAAATGAAAAAAAATTCACAGAAACTCTTTGTTTCATCCATTAGAACTCACTGACTTGATACACATTAAGATTTTATAGAAACTATTAAATTTCAAGGACTTCCCATGGGAAACAAACAAGTTTTGGTAGAAAGTTTGTTTTTCTGAGGTTCCATCAAATTTTCTTTCAATTGTATGTGAACCTGGAGCAAAGACTTGGTCCAACCCAATAGTCACAGTTTCCCATAGTCACTTCAGCCCTGAGCCTGGCCAGTTCTGGTGGGCTGAAGAGGAACAAGTGAATTTGGGAACTTCAACCTGGTGTAGGGCCCTGGGGCTGGAGGAATGGTGTTTCTGGGCTCCCAGATCCTCACCTGCCTTCCTCTGGAGTGAGGGAATTTTCCCAAGGGCATGGAGTAATTAAAAAATGGGGAAAAGGCCTGAAGGAGAAGGGAAGGAAGGTCTAGATTAGACATTAGGATGAAATTCTTTGCTATTAGAGTAGAAAGGTACCAGCACAGGTTGTGCAGTCTCCATCTCTGGAAGTGTTCAAGGCCAGGTTGGATGGGGTTGAGAGCAACCTGGTCTAGTGGAAGGTGTCCCTGCCCATGGCAGGGGGTTGGAATTAGTTGTTTTTTGAGGTCTCTTCCAACTAAGCCATTCTGAGATATCTGTGATTTTAACCTCTTGCCAGGGACCTGTGGTTTCACAGGCCTTTGGATCTCAGAGGTCTTTAATTGCCAAATGGCTGCGACAGATTTGAAAATGAATGTGACACTTTTCAACATGGAGTGGTAATGGCAAAATTACTGAGATGCTGTTTCACCCTTGCTTGGCAGGGATGGGAGGTGCTGAAGCCAACAAAAATTTTGTCAGGCTTGGGCTGTAGATCCCAAGGCTGTTTGACTTGCTGCAGTCCTCCAGGAAGGTATTTGGACATCTGAGAGATTGTAATTCACTCTGGAAATGACATATTTCAATATTAAAGTTGAATTTCACTTCCATGACATGAAGCTGATTTCTGAATCCAGATGGAAAAAATTCCAAAAGTTAAATAATTGATATCTGGTTTCCTGACCAGCTCTATTTCTCCTGTGGCAATAAGCTAGAGCTCTTGAGAAAATCATCAAGGATGGAAAGAACCGAGGGCTGGGTGTATCAAAAGGCTCAGCCAGTCTCCCACTGTCAATGAGGCACGCAGGATTATTTCCCTGGAGACTCAGAGCTGAACCTTCTGACAGTGTGGCCGTTAATAAAACAGGAAAAAATATTAGTGAGGTTTGTCCGAGACCTGCTTTGAGTTTGTGGAAACACTTTTTAATCCCATTGGATCCAAATATGTGATTTATTCCCTTTCAATCCTAAATTTAGCAGAAAATAAACCAGACTGGGCTTTCCTCGCTTGGGTAAGGAATTCCTGTATGTTATGTTGCTGGACCTTGGTTTTGGGCTGTAGGGACTGGGGTTGGTTTGTTGATCAGACAGACTGCATCTTCCTTGCCATGCCTTTGCAGAAAGGTTTGCCCACCCTCTCACACCCAGATTTTTTCCCTCAGGTGGGAGCACTAAGTTGGTAGTTTGGGGAGATGATAAACCTGTGTCGCCAGCCAGGTTCTATGTACAAATCACAAACAGGACAGGACTGCTGGAACGTGCCTTGAGCTGTTTTATTTTTCAGCATCAGTCTCATTACATGATTATGACAATGGGAAGATGCCACCAGCTCACATCTCAGGCAGTAGACAAAGAACTTAATGTTACAACTCACTTTATAAGTTTTTTGGCCCATCACACAAAGCAAAAGCACATTGACAGTAGTTCCATCCAACCACTATAAGCACACGTACCTTTGGTTAAAACAATGCTTGCTTATTTTGAATACAATACATGTAAGCCTTAAAACACAATGCACTGAGCTCCATTATTAAGCTTAGAACTTCCTAATATCTCTCTAGATAAACTTTTCTGTAGCTTAGGGAGTTATTCTAGACAGGCGTTAATGCACAGACCGTTGTTCTATTTGTCCTTGCTTTTCTACTTTTTAAATAATTTTTCTGCTGACCAATCTGATGGCTGCTGCTCAGCTCTAATCACAGTTCTACTGTCTCTGGGGCCTGCCTTGTGCAGCTTTCCCAAAACCCTCTGATTTTGTGGATTCCCACAACCCTCACAGGACAGGGTCTGGGATGGGTCTGGTGTCTCCTGTTGGGTGGGATGCTAGTGTGAGGGGCTGATGGAATGAGGGGGCTTTGTGGGAACACCTGTCTGTGTCTGGGGCAATCCCCAGGACTGAGCCAGCCCCCAGACACTCCACTACTGTTGGAGAGGTGATGCCTTGCACTTTCCCAAACAAAGCACAGCGACGTTTCCTGTAACTCCACCCAAAGAGACAACTTGCTGCTTTGTAATCTGTGGGTGGGGGAGGCACTGTTGAGTCAGGAAGCCCCCAGACGGTGCTGGCTTTACTGGTTTCAGCTGTGAAATCAAAACACACGCATGAGTCAGGCCAGTGGTTAAGTTCTGCTCACTTTGAGGCCCTGGCTTTGATTAAATTCATGTGTCATTTTCAAAGGTCCATGTTTAGCTTGGTTTTAGATCATGCTCATATAATTAGTTTATTTAAACTATGTCTCATGTTAAATCAGATTTTGCCTGTGGACTTAAGTACAACTATGTAATAAGATATACCTATTAAACAGATGTTTAATCTTAATGACTGTGTTCTTGACAATCAATTGGAATTGAACATCTAATAACTACATTGCAACTAGGCATATCTCTTTGCATTTAATAAGGCACTATAGTAATATAATTATAGTAATATAGGATATTATAAATAACATATTCATGGCAATATACCAAAGTTTGTATAATACATGCTATATATATATATGTATATATATTAAAAAATTGTCTGAAAAATGAGGAGGCTTTAGCTCAGCTCATCATTTCCCTGAAGGAAGAGAACAAAAAAAAAAAAAACCCAATCCCTCAAATGTTATCCTCTTACAGAGGAAACAATTTGTATTGGCACTTTGCACTGAGTGTCCTGTAACAGCCCAGTGTCCCCAGGTCATCACCTCGAGTAAAATCCAAAGTGGAGATGTCACAGAGCAAAGCTCCACCTTATGTTCATATATTTGGTGACTGGTAGGATGCTTTTGTCAGGCTCACTAGGAAGAAAGTGGATTAAGAAAATAAGGGGAACAATTAGAACAGAGGTGTGGAAACACTTATTGGAAAAAGAGCCAGCCAACCCCATCAATCTATATTGGAACTGTATTTCTAGCTATGTGTAAACACACTATTTCTGCATTTGTGCGCCCAAGTCTCTGATCTTTGGTTGTGACCAATAAATGAAGCATTTTATTAATAGGTCCCACAGAATATCTGATTGTTCCACAAATTTGATCTGATAGTCCCCACTCCAGAACTTTATATCCTGCTACCAAGATGTGCACAAATATGTTTGGATGATATAGTTTTGTCATGCTTCTGTACCAAAACCATTTAAGTATTGAACCAAATAACTTCATAATGTTCTGTTCAGAATTAGCAAGTATGTGTCAAATAGCCTGTTGAAACAGTTGAATATTTTGGTAGTTGTGCATCATTTTAGGAATTTTTTTCTCCTAGGCTGTAGTTTGAGGAGGCCTTTAAGCCCATGCTTAAATCTATCTTTTCAGTAAATCTGTTGCCCATGTGTTCAGTATTAAGTGCATGCTAACTAGAAACAAGCTGATTAACTTTTGTCTTATGGTTGGACCTACTCTTCATTGAACTGTATAGAAAACTTTCCATTGGATCCAGTGAGCCCTGAGCTAAACATTTTAAAAATGTGGTGGAAAGGCAGAGAAGGGAGGGTGGGAAGCAGGTGGGCTAAAATGAGCTTGGATTATGTGGTATCTTTTGGGCTATTGAATATGTATAGAATGGAGCTCTTGTTAATGCAAATTACAAACATGTTTCAGAGTCTGTCTTGTGGCACATGCACAGTGCAGTGATGGACTAGAAACATATGAAAGACATATTGATGATAGTAAACATTAGCTTGGCATTCTGGTCTCCAGCATGGCTCAGAATTGGGGGGAATAAAAAAAGTCTTCAAACTTTTCATGTTCCACAAAAATAGTTATCAGGGTCTCTTTTTGCTCAGCCTTCCAGATTCCTCTTTAAAAACTAGCCTGGCTTCCCTGAGCATCTCTTTCCCAGTGTATTATGTTTTCCCCACGCCTGCCTGCATTAATTTTTGTTAATATTGTTGTTGCCATCTTTGCACTAAAAAATGCATGAAGGAGAGAGGAGCGTGCATGTGTTTGTGTTCTCCCTTCCTCCTTTCCTCGTCTAACTCAGAGGCTGGGGGAAGAAGAGACTTTTAACCATTCCTTCCTTCACGTGCCAGGTTTGCAGCAAGCAGGCAGTGAATTCCCCAGAGGCAGAGCCTGTTTTGGTGGCCTTCTTGTAGCTGTATTACTGCAGGGCACGTCTAGCTAACAATGCACTGGGTTAAATTAAGCCTGGAACTCCTCAAGAGACTGTTTTTACTGCTGACTTTATTTAGCCCCCTTCACCCCCTATTTAGGCTGGGAGAGGATGATGCTTGGTGTTTTGTTTTGGGTTTTCTTTTTTTCTTCCTCCATTCTGTTGGTAATTTTTCCACACACCTTTATTAAAGACAGTGATTGCAAACACATTTGACTTAATATTCCACTCACACTCTAAGTTAACAAGTAGTTCAAAGATTAATTACCATGTACCTTGCAGTTCATAGATTCTATTATGATATAACTCAAGCAAAGGGAACAGGGGGAAAATCCAGCTGATTAGCCTGTGATTATGTGTTAGCCTGTGCTTGTGGTCTTTGGTTGCTTGTCACCTGTGATGCAAGAACTTCTGAGTGGTTACACTTTATTTATACATACTGCATTTATTTTGATGTAGTTGGGGATTTTCTAGGACTTCAGAAAAAAATATCAGTGTCAATATTTGTCAGGTTAGTACTGTTTCAATTGCTAATGCTTTATTGGGTGGAATTAATCTCAGTGGTGGGATGAGGGCAGTTTTAAGCTATGTTTCACACACTGCTCTCTGCAGTGTGGCTCAGCTCTGGCTGGGTGCAGTCATGCACTGCCCATCACCCAGGGCACAGACCCCAGTGGGATCTTATAGAAAATTTTCCATTGAATCCAGTGTGGAGAGGGAGTGCTGCCGTCTCTGAGTTCACCAGTCTGCAGGGTGGGAGCCACCCTGGGGCTCTTTTCCTCCCAGCCTGCAGGCTCCAGGAGGGACTGTATGATTTTGGACCTGCTTTAGACACTGAGACCACATTACACTGGGTAACCTGGCCCTGGTGTCCCAGCCCACAGCTCGCTCTGGAACTGGATTATCTTTAAGGACCTTTCCAACTCAAACCATTCCAATTCTCTGAGTCTGCCATGCAGATGCCCAGCTAAGTTAGTGTTGTGTCAGGGCACTCCTGATTTGGTAGTACTGCACCTAAAACTCCATTTACACCTGCTCAGACTGTAGGGTCTACTAAGAGTGGGTTTAGCAATGCTCAGAAAGCCCCAGATGAAGAGTTCATCCCGTTGTCCCCCTGTTAATAGCTGGAGTTCTGTAGTTTAAGATTTGCAAAGTGAGACCTGTCAAAGCTGCGATTAGAATTTCCTTCCCACTCTGTTCTCACTGCAAGCAGCTCACTGTTCCCCTATTTCTAGAGTAAATCGATTAGGACTCAATAAAAAGCACAGGCAGAACCTGCTTGTCACTTCTTAAATGTCTCAGCCTGTTTGGAGGCTGTGCCTGAATCCCTGAGCAAGTGGGAGCTCTTCTGGTGTGAATTCCCCACATCCAGCTCCCCTGGCTAACAAGGAAAGGCAATATACATAGGACAGAACAGGTTTCTATTCAGCCGTGGAGAAAGCACTTGTGAATGTTGCAGGAAATGAGATCTTAAGTCAGTGCATGAAACAATCTAATCCATCACAGCCCCTAGAATGGCCTCTCATAACTCAGGGGCTGTCATACCCCTTTGTGTGCATGAAGGCAGTTGTGGAAGAAGTGACGAACTGCGCACATATTCTGCTAAATCCGTTCTGGCAGCTGAGGTAATATATTTTCAATGCCAAGTCACATAATTTTACTTTAGCTCATTTGACTCCAGGCTACAAAGCTATTACAGAAAACAAAGGGATGGTGTTTGAATAATGAATAATAATGAATTTAATTCTGTGGGCTTGTGCTGGGCTGAAGCCTCTAGGAGGTTAAATGCAGATAAAGTAATGGAAAGGAAAAGTTTTACCTTGCAAAATGGTGTTGTTTTACTCCAGTTACCTTGACTTCATTAGGCATTGATACATTTGGATGGAGGCAGCTGGCATGTAATTTTAAAACTAGTATGTTATTAAGTGTGATTTACAGATTTACACCTACAAAATAGCTTAGAATTACTCTCAGTATCTTTTTTTTTTCCTCTCTTGCTTTTGATAGTTGTAGATCTTCCAAGCAGTTGCAAGGAAATCTGAGTGCATCCTTGCAGCATGACGGATACACATGCACTCTCTTTTTGGTGTTATCAACCATCCTCAGCTGATAATTCAAAGCTTTTCAGGAAATGAAGAAGGCCAATATTCCCATGGGCAGAGAGGTGATGTCTGCCTCTGCCTACACAACACTGAACATGCACAGTCCTGGCACTGTCTTACACTTTTGGAACCACTTTAGTAGCAATGCCAGGTGGGCAGACAAGGAGAGGGGATTCCCCCACAGGGAAATCCTGGAAGGCAGCTTCAAGAGTTTAGTATTTATTAATTTGCCACCAACAGGATTAATTAAATACCACTGTGGCTTAAGAGACCAATGAGATCGGGGTGCTTAATTGTACTTTATCCATTTGAAAATCCCCCTTTCCTTTTAGTGTTTTGACAGCAGGTCTTTCCCAACCTAAATGATTCTATGCAATGGAAATGACTGTGATAACAAACGTGCCATGTCATTGTTACTTCACAGCAGAAAATCAGATAAACCAGGAAGGGGAAGTCACCTCTAGAAACGATTTGATAAGTAATAAAAAGGAAAAAAAATCCAGAGGTTTGATAGGCAAAGTGGGCTGTGGGGAACCATAACATAAACAGAGATTTCTGATCCTATTCAAGACAATTTATTGAACAGCAACGTGTGGGATGTACATTCTTTATCTGCAGCCTGAATGTGGCAATACTTTGTTAATTTGTGAGAATGAGAAAGTGAAGCTTTCTGATTATAAACAGAAATGAAATAGTCATTCAGGCACTGTGTGCGTGGGACTTCTAGTGAGCTCCATTGGAGGTCCAGGCACTGAATATTTGCAGGATTATGTGTCATCTCATGGATCTGTTTTCACAGTCCAAGCCATCTGGCATAAAGAAGTAAACAAACAGCAGAAAAAATAATAAGTAAACTGGTTTTTAACTATTTTTTCCCCAGTCTAAATACCAGAAGAGCCAAAGAATTCTGATTCCTGAAACAGATTAATTTTAGATTACATTTTATATTAAGTGAAATAATATAAGGATTATTAGACCTATATGTATAAGATCTAAATGTATTTAGATTACATTTTATATATAGTGGAATTATATTAAGTGAATGTAACATTTCCACCTTGCAGGAAGGAGTACACTACTTTTCTTCAGAAGGTTGTGCACATGTTGTCTCCCAGCTCCAGCTTAGTGAGGGAATGGGTGAGCTCAGCCCTTCCCAAGGTTACTGTCAGGCCTCTGAAGTGATGCTGATGCAGCTGGATAGCGCTGGATACCTAGGACTGGTCCAGGCACAGTTTTTGGTGTCACTTGGAGAAGTTTTAATAATTTTACTGAGGAATATCCATCGGTCACCGCTGCCTCACTGGTCTGCAGCATTTCACCAATGTTGTTTCATAACACTGGGCACAGAATTTCACTACAGGGAGGGAAATTACATTGACCCAAACTTGTTTCTTTCCTGATTTTGCTGAAGATAGCCTGGTAGAAAGATTACAACACCCACTTGCTTCAATTCCTGGTGTTGGTTCAGAGAAATAGTATCTCAGAGTAGCTAGAAAGGTTCTGCATTTCATCATAAAGTCTTTGAAAAATTTCTGTTATGGTTGATTTCCAGTACATTTGATTTTGTAGAATCAGAGCTGTTTTAGGGTAATCCAAATGTGTGTAGTCAAGGTCCACTGTTAGAGCTCATTCCATTTAATTGAGTACTGCATTATTTAATGACTTTCCTTCTGCTGTAATCTCATTTTGCAAGAAATTTCACTCAAAAAAAGAAAGGGAGTTTCTAGTTTTCCTGTCCATAGAGAGAACCCAGAGAATGTCATCATTCAGGCTTCCCAATAAAAGAAATTACCTTAATGAACTTAAGTTCCCCTATTTTGTGGTGAAATTGTACCAGACCAGTATTATTTCTTTCTGTGGCACCTCTGGAAAGCTCTGTCTACACATGGCTGTGTGATGTTATCACTTCTTCAGAATTACTCCAACCCCAGCTGGTGAGTTTGGGCTGTAAGGGAGCGAGGGGGGTTAAGCTCAGGGTGCAAGTTATGAGTGTGATATTCTAATGCCAGCTCCAGTCAACCCCACCTGCCCACCCTTGCCCTGTTTTTGGGTGTACATTGACATCTCTGACTGGGAGAGGCCAGGCCAAGGAGTTAAACTGGCTGAGGAAAACTTCAGGGAACAGACCAATTCCCCACCAGTTTAGCCCTTTGGATCCAAAAAGAGGGGAGTTATCTACCTTAAGGCATACAAAACTAATTAAAATGGACATTTTGTCTGTTTGAAGGTGGAAGTTTGTAGCTAAGGTACAGTGAGAAAAACTGAAAGTCCTTTCCCTCTGGTCAGTAAGATTTTCAGGAAATTGTCTCGAATTTTAGACACTGTGTGAAGTATCCTCCCATCCTAAATGTTTATCAGAGTTTAAGCCTCCTGCAGAACAGGAAAAAGGCAAAGTCTTTCAAAGGTGCTTGGTGGTAACTTTGTCCTTTCTCAAGGTGTGTAATAGCTTTAATATTTGAAAGTAATGAGAAATATTAAAGAGCAGAAATAAGCTCAGGGGGCAGGACTTGATGGTTTTGAGTTCTTGGGTGCCTCTTTGGTTCCTTGTGTAAGTTGGTGTTTATGCTGTTTGATCTCATTTCCCAAAAGTGTTTCCCAAGCTGTGCTCAGACAGAGGCTGTGGGAAGGAACCTTCAGTGAAATGGAATCCCTTATTCAAGATGAAATATGACTTTTTTTTTTTTAATTTTATTTTTTATTTTTTTGTAAGCTGTTTCCTGGCAAGCTTTTCCTGTGACATTTGCTGGGAGGGTAACCCATTAATTTGAATCCAAGCACCAGCAGGAGCTAATCTGGATGACACAGGATCATGCTTGGCATTTGTTTCCACACTGGTTAGGTGCCATGTGAAATATTTCCAGTGTTGACCCATGTTTCCAGCTTTGGAAGCTGTGCTGGAAATTGCAGTTATGCTAGAAGAGTTTTCTGACTATTTTGTTTTATTTTTATGAAAAGTCCAGTGGAAATGTGTTCAGTGTTCAGGTGCAAGCACAGTTCCACACCTATGTCAGTACCAGACTGAGGAGCTAGCGCACATTTGCTGTCAGTTTTCTTATATTTATTGAGGAAATGCCCAACTTCCCAATTGAAGAAGAGGATTTAACTCAGCTGTGTCTACATACACAGCTTAACCTGCTCTTGAACCTCACAGGATTCCTCACCACAGCCTGTATCTGCATGTACAGGGCTCCCAGAAGGAGCTGTTTGAGCTGCAAACCTCAGGGAAGGAATATTGCAAAGCCATGCCTGGAAACTGTGGGTCATGCTCAGAGCTGGCACTCCATCTACTGCTGGGTAGACTCAAGAAGCAGCCAAGATTTAAATACTGAGCAGGAAAATATTTTTAATCACTCTGTTCACGTCAGCAAATAGCTGCTGGTGCACTTCCCATGGGCATTGATTGAGCTGAAGTGCTCTTCCCAACATGGAGTCAGGGTATGTGATGAGAGAAAGCTCTGAAATCACATGGTTGTGGTTACTACATGGTACCAGTTTCATGCTTATTCAGGTTCAGACCAGGCTGGTTTGGTTTTAAGGACATGATGTTAAGTGGTTTTTATGTGTTCTAATTTTTATTCAATAAAAAAACAATTATCAGCAATATCAGCAATTTTCTGAGGTGATAAAGGAGGGATGGAGAAGTAAATGGCTAAAGCAAAAAAAAAAAAAAAAAAAAGACAAGCAATTTGAAATCTTATGGACAGTTTAATGTGTGTTGGGATGCAAAAAGTGACTATGAGGGTGTGATCTCTTGGGGAAGCAGATTATCTGTTTGTTCCGTCCATTTTTTGAGTCCTCAGCATGGGAGGCTTCTGCTTCCTACTGTGTTTTAAGTAAAGTTTTCCATGGGGTAGAAAAATAAGGTAAGAGAATTTCATCAGGTTATGGCTGGGCGTGGTGGATGCCCATGGAGAGAAAATGATTGGGAGGAACTCTGACCAAGGACAGAGCAGAGAGGAGAGGCAGGATGGAAACTTCCATCTTGGTGGCTGATATTTGGGGCTGACAAGTGATACTGGCTCAAGGATTTGTGGAACTGATTTATCTGGGCTCATAGAAGCAGAAACAAAGTTTTATATCATGCAATCCTTTCACTGCATCCTCTATTAAAAAAAAAAAAAATTCAGGAGAAGTTTCCAGTACCCTGAATTTTTATCTTTGTAATTTTTCCACTAAAGGTGAAGCCTAATATTCTGGTGCTTGAGGTGCTGTGAAGGAACAATATTGGGATTCCAAGCTGTTCTTGCATCATGGCATAATTTTCAGTGCAGAATCTTAGAATTACCCCACTGCCAGTTCTGGATATGGGAATTTAGCCCCCACAGTTCTGGATGATGAGCCCAAAGTATGGCCAAGATTTTGAGTAACCAGGTGAAAGTGCTAGTTAGTTTTGAAAGATCCCTGGAGTTTGAATAGAAAAGAACCTGTTTTTACTCAAATAAAGGGAGATAGGCAAACTGGTTTCCCTTGAATTGCTCCAGTTTTGAATTCATCCTCAGTTACAGTCAATGGATTCCCATTAAATGTAAATCCAAACTTTTTTTTTTTTTTTTTTTTTTTTTTTTTACCAGATTTGGTTTTTTCAGGCCCTGCTTTTTGAGATCAGTGGGACTTTTTCAGTTTACTTGAGTAGAAGCTGGGTCAGCCCCATATTAGATGCCTGTCTCACTGGTGCCTAAGTGATCTGTAATTCCAATGAGACCTTAGGTTTGATGAAGAAATCTTTAATAAGATTGCTTTTGTGTTTTAACAGCCCATTTGTAAAGGCTTCTTTCCCCACAATAGTAATTGGATTCCTCAGTATTCAGTCGTTTCATTGCAAGATGTTTCACTCTAAGAAAATAATTTCCAACCCGTGTTTCTTTTCTTCTTTCAACTTAAAAGAGCCTCTTGTCTTCTTTGTGGTCAGTGCAGCCCATTTGTATCTGTCTGCTACAAGCTGAAATCTGTACATTCTTATCTCCCTTGCTTTGTTTTTCTGTACCAAACTGTAAGCAAGCCCTGAAGTTTGTTCAGATTTGGGATCAAACACTGAATTTTTATTTATTTTCTCACAAAATCCTAGGGGGGACAGAATCAATATGCTAATGCTGTTTCATCAAGCTTTCAAATCTATGCAGACATCAATAGGCAGTTGTTCTGTGCTTTTTAGCATTTTGGGCCAAGTTTCTGATTTCGGACAGATTGATGTAAAACCAGAGGAACTTCATAGGAACTTCTCTGGATTTACACCACTGGCTCAGACTAGGTCAAGCTTTTAAATTAATTCAGGAACTAGATTTTGATTTTCATTGACTATTTATATAATAACTAGAATTGTATTAGGAATAGGACATCTGCACCTTCATAGCTGCTCCCTCAGGAAATTAAGCCATAATTTTGTGCCATTGTGTGCTGCCCAGTATGTATAGCTGCTTTTACTTGGTAAATGTATATCAAAGAGCATTTGCTACTTTGCCGATTTAATACAAAATAAAATCCTTTCAAGTCAGAGTAATGTCCTCTGCTTTATATTTGAAAAAACAAATTAATCCCATGATAGGCTGTGATTTGCAATAAAGTTGATCAATGGGATCTACCTCCACAAATTGCAGAACATACCATTCACATTGTTTTGAGTAATACTGTTGTTTTACCTTGAAGTACATTGCTGTTTCTCCCTGTGTTCAGTATAGCATCTTAAGACTTTTTAATAGAAAGAAACTAAATGAAAATTGATTGATAAAAGCTCCATCAAGGTGTTTATTGTTTTTTGCCCAAGGGATAAAGCAGGAACTTTTGGAAGCCGTGTCATTTGTATTAGATTCTGTTTTTCAAAGTGCATGGGCAATGGAGATGTGAACATAAAGGTAGGAAATTGCTTTGAATCATTAATAACTTGCACAGGGACCTAGTAGTACAAGGTGGAGCATCCACCTTCGTGCTGGTTAGAGAGGATTTGTTGCAAAAATTGTTGTGCAGAGGTGTAGTGGGGGATTGTGTATGCAGCTGTAGTACTGATATTGGCATCCACAGCAGCAGAAGCACATGCAAATGAAAGAGAAAATACCTGATTAACAAGGGAGCTGTGTTATTGTCAGGTACTTTAGCAGAAGTGCATCAGTACAGACAGGAGGTGCTTCAGTAGCAGTTGCCTATGGGGCCTTTAGAGTTCTTAACCCTTTGGAGCAGGGCCTGAAACAACTCGTCCTTCCCTGGTTTATGGAATATTCTGGTTTGATTGGGGCAGAATCCCGATTTTCACCAGTAAGAGAATATCCATTTTCACCAGTAAGTGAATTATAGTGAGGTTAGGAGCTGTACACTGTTCTATTACATAGGGAGTTCATACCCAAAGTAAGAACATGGAGTAAGTAACAGGAGAGGTGATGTGAATGGATGGAGTGTTCAGAGAATTGTGGGAGGACATTTGTTCTTGGCTGTAGTGAAGGAACACAGGCTTGCAAACACCAAACCAGACAGGAGTTTGCTGCATGCCTGCCTTTAACCCCAGACAGGCTGAGGAACCAGCTCAGCTCTGTGTGACTGAGCAGGATTGGGCTGAACTTGGGAGCTTGGGGTGAATTTTTTTGCCATACAGAAGTATTTTTCCCCAAAGTATCCCAAACTGAAATGCCCCTAGTTCTGAAGATACCTGAATGTGTATGATCAGAAACTTATTTCCTGCTCCCCATCACTCATAGATGGAGAAAAGACCAGTGATTTGTTTCTTTGGCTACCCAAGATGATTTTGCACTCTGAGGTCTCCATGGGCCTTTTAGGATCATTAAACCATCTTCAGGATCATTAAATGATTTGATCTGTGCCCACTCATGACATGTTAAAGGTAATTATTTGAAAAGGTACAAGGGGCTCTGGCCTCTCTGTAACCAGATATGAGGGCAGTGGGACGCTTGTGTGGTGCCATCCTTGTCCCAAGAACTGGGGCCATAGTGGAGAGCTCACCCTTGGTAATGATAAACTGGTTTATCATGACATCCACTCCCTGACTTGGAAAACTTCTAATCTAAACAGAAATTCAAACCCCAAACTGGAACAGGTTTGGGAAAAAGGCAGCTGATGTGACCCACTCAAGACGTTGTAGCATTTTTGGTGGCAGAACCAACAATGCTGGAGCTTGGTGCAGAGGAGATTGCAATGGATTAATTGCTCCATTCCTTACTCAAGAGAGTGTGGTTGAATTTCTCTACTGGTTCTGCTCTATTTTTTTAGAGATTGAGAATGAAGAATTCTGTACATGGGTTCCTGATGGTTGGGGGTTGCTTTGTTCTGTTTGTACAGTAGAGACACATTAGAAATGGCATTGACACCAAGGCTGGTACTAATTGGGAAGATAACTATGAAAACCAAGTGGAAAGTGTCTCTGCTTTGCCTTTTACCTAAGATGAATTTCAGTTTCTCTTCTTAGGCTGAAGGAAAAAAAATAACTTTGTTGAATTTTTCTAGAGAAAAATGAAAAAAAATTGTACAGAACAGCATTCTACTTTTTGTTTGAAAATGCTGCAATTCATCAGCTAAATAATTTATGTAACTAACACCAAGCTTTGGTTTTAGAAAAGATAGTTGCAGGCAGAACACAGTTGAGTGAAACTCAGTAATCTAAAAGTGAAAACATTAATTCATTTCCACACACTATATAAATCCATGTAAACTATAAGATTTATTTATTTTATATTTGGAGAAGGGAGGAACTGTTTAATTGGAGAAAGTTCAAACCCTGTGGTGATAAAACCCATGTTGTTGCCTACACGAGTAGTGTGAGTCTGTAGTGTTGTATTCCTTTCCCTGTAGGTAGTTTCTGTAGTCCTTTGTCAATGTACATATGTTCTTTAAAAAGAATAAAAGAGAATTAACAAACTTTCATAGCTGTGCTGTACAGCATATTTTGTATGATAGCATTTAATTCACTCACTTACTAGGTATTTTCAGGTATGGTTGCTCAGAACTTAGAAACAATTGCAGTGGCCGTGCACAAATTAAACAGAAATGCACAATTAAGACCTAACTCTTTCAAGGTCAGGCCTTACAAATCCACTGCTCATCAGCTATGCTGAGTTGGCAATGGGACTTGAATGAAACATGTGACAAACATATGGAAAATATATTCCTTTGTTTTGTACGTTTAAAAAATGGATTATACTCAACGTGCTACCGCCTTTGAGGGCTATAAGATAAAACATTGCAAGGTTCATTGATTTCAAGATGGGAATCCTGGGTACAGCCCAGATGGAAGCCTGATACAAAAAGCTGCTCTTGTCTTTGAACATTATTAGCCCCAAAGAACTGAAATTCCTTTTACGTTTCTCCCCACCCACTTTAAAACAATATGTGTGCAACGAGTTTCCACTTGGTTTTGTTCCTGGGCTGACCTGCAGTTTAAGCACTGAGGAAAATGGGGTTTAGGAGAAGATTGACTTACAAGTTCTCTTAATGGCATGAACACTGAAGAGTTTGGGGAGGTGTAAAAACCCATCTCAAACTGCTCCAGAGCAGCTGTTCTGATGCTTGTAGAGAGGATGGTTTGAGGAGGTTGTGCCCCCCCCATGGGCCTCACTCTCATCTTGACAATTCTCTTTCCTCCCCCTGGCTGAGCTGACAGTCACTTGTGGATCTGATCCTTGAGTTAGATCTTCAAGGTGATCATGTCTAATGTCTGCATTCCACTTTCCTCTTCTCGTTTTATGAAGTTTATTTATATGTGGCATCGTTTCATAGTGATTCCTTAGAAATATTTGCACGAACAAGTGTGGGTGGGAGGGCAGGTAAGTGTGGGCAGTGGTGATGCAGTGTTGCAGACAACTTTTATGAAAAATCCTTTCTTCCATATTTTTCCTCCTGAGAAGCTGAGAGGCCTCAGGAATAAAATGTAAACATTTATTATCTGCTGCTGTGGAATGCAACAGGTGCATCTGTGATTGGCCCATGTTGGATGTTTCTAATTAATGGCCAATCACAGCACAGCTGGCTTGGACAGAGAGCCCAGCCACAAACCTTTTTTATCATTCTTTTCCTATTCTATTCTTAGCCAGTCTTCTGATGAAACCTTTCTTCTATTCTTTTAGTATAGTTTTAATGTAATATGTATCATAAAATAATAAATCAAGCCTCCTGAAACATGGAGTCAGGTCCTCATCTCTTCCCCAATCCGAAAACCCCTGTGAACACCGTCACAGTGCTGGTACCAGAATCAACCTTCAAATTACACTTGCACTGTTTTGTGACGTTTTTTGACTCATAAATCAGCTGTTCACCAGGCTGGTGTTTGAAAAGTGTGTGTATTCCTGCGTGATGATGAGTATCTCCAGGAGCAGGGTGTGAGAGGGGCATGGCAGGGATACACTGGCATCCCCAGGAAGTGCCATTGTCACAGGGAACGGGGCACCCATGGCATTGAACCCAGGAGACACAGCAGCTTTTCCTGGCACCCACAGGAACAGCCCCCCTCCATCCCCTCTCCTGCCCTTCCTTTGGGAAGCTCCCACTTCCTCCACTGGAATCCTGACTGGAGGTAATTCAGGCAGGAAGACACTTTATTAAGCTTATTTTCATATTGGTTTTGCTCCTTGAAGTGCTGATTGAAGGGGTTCTGCAGTTCATTCAGGTCACCTCCCAACTTAGAGGGAAGTGGGACCTCCCTTTTTGGGGTCTGGGTTAAACCACACACGGGTAAGATTAGCTCAAGCTGCTAAATTGTTCTTAGCTGATCTGGGGGTGAGCACTAGAGGGTGAAAAGAAGCCTTAAACTTGAATTTTTCTTTCCTCCTCTCAGACTTGCGCCAAATAGGGAATGGAGAAATTGGCTCGAAAGCCTTTGTTTTTTCCTGCTCATTTTCTGTTATTTGTTGTTTCTCTTTTCAAGTAGACTTCCAGGCTGAATGCAATTTTCCTGTGGGAGTAGATGCTGAGTTCTGTCTGTGTTTTCATCTCCATAGTTGACAATAATAAAAATTCCAAGCAACTTCCCCCCACATTCCCTGCTTTGCTCTTGTCATGTTTTCTGCTGGTTGACAAAGTCACCTCTGTGGCCTTAATATCTGAGTACATTTGTTTTGCAAAGTGTTGGGAGCTGCATGGCTTGTTGATGTTTTCAAAAGCTGTTGATTCACTGCATGTTGCACAGTTGAGAATTTAGGAATTTTCCACTCCCACTCCCCAACTGTTTTTTTGGATTGGTGTTTGTGTTTCTCTAAAGCACCCTGCAAACACCTCCTGTCAGGAGGGGATGGGAAAGAGGCTGAGGATACCAGTAAGGCAGCCTGTCTTTCCTTGAAATATTACTTGTCCACTGGGAACCTAAAGGAAAATCATCCCAGGAAATCCTTACCTGTGCACATCCCTTTCAATGGAAGTGAAATCCCAACCCTCTTAGAAAGGTTTATTTTGTGGATTTGAATCCTTTCCTTTTCCCACTCCTCCCTTGCCTGTTTCCTCCTTCCACCTCTAGGCGTTTCAAAGTATGACCAGCCTGATCACTAATTTGTTTTACCTGTTTGAAGATGGAAAAAAAATACACAAGAGGAAAAAAAGAGTCACTTAAGAGATGCTTTTTGGGGAATTACTGAGAAAACAGGAACAGACTTCAGTTTAGCCTGCAAATGATGTGGGGCTGGAAGAGGAGCAAAGTCTCCTCTGGCCAAAGGAAGGAAGAAAAAACAGATTTGGTCTGACAGTTTATTCTAGGTGGTGTTGCCTGGACACTGCAGTAGCAATTCACCTGTGAATAAGGAGGGAAAGGAAGACAAATCACCTTACTTTAGTACACCATCATGGTTTTAATGTGGGCTTTGTTTATTCGACATCTTTTTCATGGGTATTGCTCTCCTTACACCACAGTGTTATGTGTAACTTGTTCATCTTGGTTATCTGCTCTTACACACTAGTGTAAGATGCTTTTGATGCTTCAAGAGGAAAGGTAAGATGGTTGTTGCATCTTGAGGAATCCTCAGGAGCCAAATAACTCTGCTCCCTCTAAACATTAACTTCTGTGCTCCCAAGTCCTGATTTTAAAAGATTGCATCTTGCGGAACTGCCAGACCATGAACCTTGCCAAGCATGAGTTTCTACACGTTTCCAGAATAACAGGAAAATAAAATTGGCTGAATTAACCAATGAACCATCTTCCCCTTTACTATTACCAAATAATAGCAGTAAACATCATTAAAACCATTCACTTTTTAGTCAAGTATTGTGTGACTAAAGATACTTTAGACCAAAAAATACATCCTGATAAATGGAGTTCCAGGCTAGATGCATATAATGTAGTAGTTCAAAAATTCACTGGCCTTCATTTCAACCCTGTGCTGTACAAATCAAATTGCAAATGAAGTCTGCTTCTGTTGGATGATGCCAACCATCTGATAAGGAGATCTTGGCTGACTACTCCTCATGTGTCTTAAGGGGATATAAGAAATGAATATTTTTAATTTTTATTACTCTTTGAAAATGCCATCTTTTTATGCCTTATAAAAACTACTTGATCAATTTTCATCTTAAATCAATTATCACATGGCCTTTTCTCTTTTCTGCAGAATGCTTTTGTCTCTTCAGAGTTTATCTTAATAATCACAAAAAATCCAATGACCCATAACTGGATTCACATTGCTCCTCATAATGTTTTACTCTGTGTACAATTTGGAGATGTCTGGCTCTGAAGGGGGCTGTGATTGAGAGCCATTTAGGATGGTTGGAGCATGAAGAATATGAGCAGAAAGCTGGTGGAATATCTTCATTTCCAACCAGGTCAGCATTTTTTCCTTGCCTCCAGACCCTAAGCTGCAGTTTCATTTTAAGTTTCCCTTGGTGGCTGTTCTGCTTGGGCTTCTGTTGTAAAAAGCAAATAAATACATGGGATTTTGTTATTTTAAACGTGGCCTGCAGTGCAGCGGTGAGGGGGATGCTGGGCGGGGGAAGGTGGGTGTTCCCCATGCTGACTGCACCCCTGGGAAATGGACTGTGACACTGAGACATTTATGGCTCCAAGTGTTCCTGCTCTTCATACTCTGGGCTCAAGAATCTTGTCTGAGTTGGAAACCAAGCCCATTCATGCTGCACTGATTTCTGTGCACTGTTAATGAGTGTGAATTAGCACAATGGTGGAAGATATGTTGTTTGTATCATGGATTTGTTAAATTTCTGCTTGGCTTGTAAAAGGAAGAGAGATTATTTGGTAAAAATGCTTTATGAAAAATATTATTTTAGAACCAAATATTTCAATTCCATAAATGGATAATTACACTGATTATTAAACATATATATCAACTCTATTAATGGATAGTTGCACTAATTATTAAATGTTTGCTTAGTGTCAAAGTTTTCTCAAAGTGTGTGCCTGCCATATGCTAATGGCAGCCTGGTTAATATTATTTATTCCAGCCTACATGTTCTCCAGCAATTTGAATTCATAGAAGGAATTTTGTGTGCATGAAAAGTGCTGTGTATTCAGAGCAAGTAATTTTTTAGTTTCCCATCATGTGTTGGAACCTGGTTTTGAGAACTGTTATTGTGACTGCATTCCCAAATTACTGAGTTTCTTAAAACACCAGAATCCTGGGTTACACAAAGGGTTGTGGATGAAACCTTCAGTCAAGCAGAGCTGGGTCTTTCAGGTGTTTTACACTGCATTTTCTAACACAAGGAATCAATGAGAAGGGGAAGTAGCAAGCCAAGTTCTGAACAGCAGAACTATGGGACAGGATGTCTCCTCGATGATTATCATCATTATCAAAGTGAAATTTATCCAATTAGCCAGTTCCATTAAACAGCTTCCACTGACTCTTCTTCTCCTGCCACATTTTAATGTGTTTATATCTCGAGTGAGTGAAGGATGTATTGTTTGACATGACAGCTTGCTTTGTGTGCAGCTATCTCTTTATTTCAACCCACTGACTGACAAAAGGTAGGAGTGGGTCTTTTTGATGTGGTGTAGGGAATTATTTCTCGATTTGACATGATAATTGATTGGGGATTTCTTATTATATTAAGGAATATTCATCCTGAATTGCTCAGCAGAACAGCATTGGTGCATTGCAACAGGAGGATAAAAATGAGGGATCAAACAAAAAGGAGACATATTTAAGCATAAATTTTTGTGCTGTGATTATTACACATGGTTAATAATCTTTTTGCCCTCTTCTCTTGTTACCTCCAACCTTGTGCTTTTGTTTTCTGAAGTGGCTTCAGGGCTTCTATTGAGAGAAAGTGGAACTTCTAAAAACAATTTTAAAGTAGTGCCAGTTGAAAAATATGAAGTGAATTCGTGTAAAAAGTTGACAATCTGCATGTGTTAACTACAAAACTGGAGTAATTTTTTGAATTTCAGATTTTCCCCTCTCTTTTCAATGCCAAATAATAAATGGATGATCGAGGAAGAGAGAGGAGGGATACTGGAGAAGCTCTCTGGTAGGGAAGGAAAGATTGTGTGCAAAGAAATATTCACACCTCTCAGCTGGGTGAACTGTGGTATTGTAGCATCCCTGTAGGTTTAAACTATGTGATCTGGGCAATTGCGTCCTTGTCCTTGGAATCAAGATAATGGAGTCATAGACTGATTTGGTTTGGAAGGGACCTTAGGGGTTGTCTCATTCCAACCTCTGCCATGGCAGGGACACCTTCCACCGTCCCAGACTGCTCCCAGCCCTGCCCAGCCTGGCCTTGGGCACTGCCAGGGATCCAGGGGCAGCCACAGCTGCTCTGGGCACCCTGTGCCAGGGCCTCTGCACCCTCACAGGGAAGGATTCCTTTCTAATATCTACTCTAAATAGAGACTGTCAGTTTAAAGCTGTTTCGCCCTTGTCCGGTCACTCCAGCCCCTGGTCCAAAGTCCCTCCCCAGCTCTCTTGAAGCACTTTTAGGCACTGGAAAGTGCTCTAAGGCTCCCTGAAGCCTTCCCTTCTCCAGGAGGAGGAGGAGACATCCCTCCTGAACATCCCTAACTCTCTGTCTCCATAGATGTGGCATTCCAGCCCTTGGAGCATCTTCATGGCCTCCTCTGGACCACAGCAAGGTGCAGCCAATGTATTCTATGTTGGGTGGAAATAGGAATACCAATGAGGACTAGGGCTGTCAAGATGCAAGCAGAGGCTCAGCACAGCATTTAGGAAAAAAAAAAAAAAAAAAGAACAAATGAATTGAGTTGATTCTTTTTATGGAAATTTTTCTTTAGGGAGGATGTTGCTGTGACTTCTGTAAAGAGCTGGATATTCCATCACATTCCTGTGTTTCAATAAATGGAAAATACATAGTGATGATGACGCTGATTGTTTTTAAAATGAAACTGTCTGTAGTTATCTCTAGAGATAATAATCCCCTGCTGCTTTAGTGCTTCCTTGATTTGGTTTGTATAAATCTGGAGGATGAGACATTGCAAGGCTGTGTCAGCTCCCCCATATCACCTCCCAGAGCAGTGTCTCATCTCACCCACCTTTCAGAATTTATTCCCTAAATTAATCCTAGAAGGTTTTGCAGGTCTGCTTTAGCTTTCTGATTGTTTAATACTGGACCAAAAATTTGAATATAGCAGTCTTTTATCTCACTAAGTTTTGACTGGAAATGAATGAATTGTGACCCTCTGATTTGCATTGCCCAGGACAGCCTGTGGCCTGTCTGAATTTTGAGGGGTTTTAGCATCTCAGAGGGCAGAGCAGCTGCTGCCTGGCATCCAGGTACTCAAATAGTGCTGTGAAAAGTGGGTGGAGTGGATGGATGGTTACTATTTCAGAGATTTTTTTCATTTCCCTGAGTGCTGGTGGCCAAATGTAGAGGAGAAAATTCTGAATTTGTAGGTTTATGTTGGTTTTGCATCTAGGAGCCTGGGTAAAGCAGCTTTTACTGATGTGACTATTATTCCTTTCTAGGAACAGTTTGGTCTTGCATCTCTCTTTTACATTTTTTATCCAGATATCTGAAATTACTTTTCAATAATTTAGATTTATTATTTGCAATTTAACAATATAAAAAATGGGAAGGAAACTGGAGAGAGGCTAAACATTTAAGTGTGATGCTTATAATGACACCAGGATCTAAACCACATTTGCCTAGCTCCCATTCTTGATAGTAACTTTGAGACAATTGTTTTACTTAGGATTTTGTGCATTTGTTTCAGGAATTCATCATGGTTTACCCATGAAAATTTTTGTGTAGAAGCACAGCCATGGATTGGACAGGGTAGAGGATCTCTGGAATGGGATTTGTAGAACCCAGCTAGAGCTCTCTTCTCCAAATTCTGTCAGTATAACAGCTCATTTCAGAGCCTAAATATGACAGTGCTTCACTGGAAGAATACATTATCCAAATATCAAGTTGAAAAGGGTGTAAAGTGTGATGTGGGGGGCAGCCACGAGGAGCAAACCCCCCAGGAGTGAGATGTGTCATCTTGGCAGGGTATGAAAAGCCACCAAGGGGTTAATCATCCCCCACTCTGTATGAAATGACAACAAGCTCTTGGCAGCTTTCCCCATTCTTTATATAACACTTCCAAGCGCTGAAGCTTGTATCCTCCTAGTAATGCTTTTAATTTGTGCTCTGCTGGGGAGAGGCCAAGATTTAATCGAAATCATTAGAATGTCTTTGCTTGAAGTAGCTGAGGGCTTGTAGTGAGCTGGAGGAGGTTACTTGAGAATAATTAAAAGAAATACATAAGGTCATCGTTGGTGTCTGAGCTATTCCAGACACCAGGTTCAAGGGGGAAAGGTTGAGTTTAATGACAACTCCTCTTAACTTAAGTAGGATGCTTGCACAGCCACATAGTTTTAATGATTAAACTTCGCCTTTTTCCCTTCCCACACACCTGCCCAAGTGACTTTGTTTGCAGCTTCATCTCGGCGCAGCAAAGATGGGCTTGAACCAAAGCCCTGGAGCCAGATTTGTCTGAGATTCAGGACTTTGGGGGCTCCACCACCTAGATCCAAATCTCAGTTTTCTGGTTTATCTTTTCTCTCTAAAATGGGGTGAATTTTAATGTGTCTGTTCATATATATGTGTGTGTGGACATGTGTGTGTTTATTTACAGCCTCAGCTGAAATCTGCTCTTGAGTTTTGACTCCATTTCACTGGGAGAAACACTATGAGAACACAGGTGCTGCTGCTTTCAGTCTGTATTGGTGTCCATGCATAGATTTTAGTCCTGTATGAGCCTGAAAGGCACTGCCATGCTCTGGGTGTGTGCACAGGAAAACAACTGCTGGGGTAATTTAGTGTAAAATAGAACATTTTCTTTGTTGGTTGTATATTAGACAAAAAAGTACTCAAAGGAAAGTTGAAAAAAGATCCATATTTCTTGCACTGTACAGTCCTATTGTTGTGCAGACAGGGATGGAGGGAACTGGCAAGTGATGAATTTGTGTGAGAAACTGTCTTTTCTGAATGACTTTTTATGCCTACATTTGAATACAGCCTCTTACAGCAGAGTAGGTTCAAATAATGAACTAATAGTGAATTGTAAAGATTTAGGGAATTGTCTGTGAACTTTTGACCCTGGGAATATAAGGAGGTTTGCTTTTCAGGAGAATTAGTCTAGCTGGGCTAATGGGTGCCAATAAGGGCTGTAAGCAGTGTGTCAGGGACCAAATCTTTTAATTAACCGCTGAATGAAAAGTAGTTAGGGAAATGCAATAAGTCAGATTCAGGTCAGATCAAGCAGAATAATATGTGGGCAAAGATGAAATTAACATACTAGGAAATGCAAGCTGAAAATCTCCAAAGTTTCCTTATTAGACTGATAGAAAATGGGATTTACTTTGATTGCTTCAAGGAAATGTGGCACCTACTTTTACTGACTCATTCTAGCAAGGTTTAGATTCTTCTGGCCAGCGTCATCTGCAGATGAAAAAGATTAAACTGGATTAAACTGGAGACATTCCATGTCCAGCTTTGAGATGACTGTGACTGTGGTGCGGGCTGGCTCTGCACTGGCCTGTGCTCCAGTGGTTTTGTTCAAGTCTGGGATGCCCACAGAGTTACAACAAGGATTAAATTGCTAGTGAGCTACTGGCTCCTGTCTTTCTTGACAAATAGTGTTGCCTCTGAGCTTCTTTGCATTCTCAATTTTTCTGAGTCTACTGTCTGTTCCTGTGACAGTGACATTTTAACTTCTCCTGGAGCAGTTTGTCTTTTTGTCCTGTGCTTGTGTCTTCCCTGTCACAGCCGTGACATGAAACCATAGAATCACTCAGGTCAGAAAAGACCTTTGAGATCCCCAAATCCAGCCCAGCACTGCCAAGTCCACGTCTAAACCATGGCCCCAGGTGCCACCACATCCACACATCTTCTAAATCCCTGCAGGGATGGTGAGTCAAGGTGAGCTCCACTAATTATTAACACAACACGGGGTAATTGCATTCAGTGTTGTCCTGTAGATGGAAGGATCTCGCTGTTAATTATACCTTATTAACAAAATGAGTAGGATCAGAACTACATCTAGAGAGTTTAGAAGGTAAACCAGTGCCTGTCAACGTATCATTACAGAGTAAGGTTTAAATTATTAGCTTAATTCACATCTAATAGGATTTTAATCCTATTCTGATTGTTCTCTGTGCACAGAAAGCATTATTTTATAGGAGTACTATGACTTAAATTTTGATGTAGAAAGCTTTGAAATTAATGGAAAAACTACAAGTAAGCTTAGTGAGCTTTGAATTGATCCATTTTGAGTCTTTTCCATCAACACTAAAATTCAGATATGCCTTGAAAACTGTGATTGTGGGTGCCTAATTCCCTAAGTATCATTATCAACAACGGTAATGTGGCATTTGATCTGCCAAATAACTTATTCAAACCTCCACTAATATCAGTCATCACAAACTACTTAAGTAATTTATTTAATTGAGAACTGCACTAACTTCAGTGTTACAGCCACTGCAGAGTAGTGAAGGATTCCATGAGATCAGAAACAACTTCCCAAGCCCCACTGCATTTCCTCCTTGCTTTCTGACTGGCTTGAGAGTTGCAAAGGTTAGCTAGGATAATATTTTTTTTCTTTTTAATTGTTGCAAGGTGCACCTCTTGCCAAAAAATCAAAGGGCTAAATTCAATTCACTGACTTAAAATCAGTGCTGCTCTCAGTTGGGATACATGTATAATTGTTGTGCCTCTATGTTGTCGGGCTGGAACAGTTTCAAACAATTTACCAATCATGAGCAGGGGAAAAAAAAATCATTAGAAAATCAATTTCTGCTTAATTGAATATCTTTCTTCCAAATGGGAATGAAGCAAGATTTATAACCTCGGATTCACTGACTGTATAATGATGGCACTTGAGCCTGTCAGGGTTTTCATTTGGTAGCCATGGCATGGACAGCATTTCCTTTTCCACCTGCTGTGGGTGAGCACAGGGAGCAGAGGGCTGAGGTGTGAGCTGGGTGAAGCACAAGAGGCTGTGTTTGCAAATCCAGGGTGGGAGACAAGGCACTGTACAGGGAGGAGGCAGAACAGCAGAAGGGAATTCCAAACGCGTTTATTTATACGTTTCTCCTGAGTGCTGTGAGTGGAAATTACAGTGACTGACTCTTGGAGACGCCCCATTGGCATCTGATTGCTGGTGCCAGCTCCAAGGAAATCCTGTATCCCAGTGCCCTTGGGGCGGTTCATTCTCTGCCCCCAGAACAAAGGTTCACAAAGGAAAACTCCTGCCACGATTTTGTGTTAGAGCTTTGCCACTGATTTCAGTAGGATCAGCATTTCACACCATCTGAAAACTTGTATTCTCATTTTCTTCTGTTGAAAATTGAGCAAATCACAATGTGGTTAAATGGCAGCAGGCAAGGAAAGCACAGGAGGATGAAAAACTGATAGGAAAACTAGGCTTGTGATTGTAGATCCTTTCCCCTTCCTGGTTTCTCCTGCTGTACTGAGAAAATGCAGCTCCAATCTCCTGTAAGTCCAAAATGAGTAGAAGAGAGTCATGGTGTAAATACCAAGCAAAAGCTAAAAGTGAATTTACCAAAGTTCAATAAACATAAAAATGATGAATTTAGATGTCATGTAATTAACTCAGAATTACATGAGCAATAACCAAGTAATTACACCTTTAATAATGCATTAAACTTGTCAGGAATACTTAGTCATTCAACTAGAATTTAACAAGATAGCCTATAGCAAGTTACAGTAATTAGATATCACTACTGAAAACATTGACAGTTCCTAATTGATACCTTTTATTATAAAGTTAAATGCCAAACATTTCTTTTGAGTGTATTAAGGAGTAATATTAGCTGTGTTTAAGACTATACTGCCTGCTCTAATAAAATGTATGCAGGTATAAAAACCAGCAACAAACAAAACCCTAAGAAAAAAAATATATCAGCTAAACCTATCAATCAGTCACAAAAATGTGGTTCAAGTTCTCACTCCTGTAATTTAAATTACAACCTGAGAGGGTGTTCCCTGGCAGGTCTGTCAGCAGCAAAGGGAAAAGTGAGGTGGAAGAAAAAATCTTTGTGAAACAGATAAAGAAAATAAGATTTACATCACCTGAAGGATGCAGGTCTTTGTGGGAATAAGGCACCCTGCAGCCTTTGCAAGCGTAGAGCAGGGGAAACCAACAACCTCAGGACTTTGTAAATTAGCTTTAAAAGCAGGACTCAGGTTTACTAATGACTAAATCAGATTGTTTAGACTACAGGAGAAAGCATTTTGGAGAAAGAGATGGGATAGAATTGAAACTATGTGTTTACTTGCTGCTTCTAAATGTGGGAGATATTTCTGCTGGTTTTGTGTTGTTCAGTCTACACAGTTGGCAAATAATTATTTTTAGGTTTTTTTTTCATTGTTACCATGCCAAGAAGTAAATTTGTTCCGGGGGAAATGGAAAGAATAATGCAAAGAAAAGGTAAAAAATAATTATTTGTCAACTTTAAACGTAGTTTTTTGAAATAAAAATGTACTGTTTAATTCTATTTTATCAAAAGACCTTTTTTTATTTACAATTTACAATTTTCTTATTTACAACAATAACACCCACATTTTGCCTGAATTCACAAAGATTTTTGGTTTTTTGAAGTGTATCTCTTTAGTGAATTTCTGGAGAGAGAAAGTATGCAATCTTATTCTGGATATGTACTGGAATCTCTGATGCTTAGTGGAACCATCTGTACTTTAAACCAAACTAAGCAGAGATTGATGGTGTCTGTGTGAAGCAGCAGAGATCAGCTGGAATCATCACATACATCTTTTGTCAATTCTTTTTTCATCTGTATAATTACAAGTCTTATCAAGCTGCATGCTGAGCTATGGCTGATTGTCAATAAGACCTCTCTTGATTGCATTGTATATAAATATTCCATGTCAATCTCTCAGGGTGCAATTCCAGGGGCCAAACAATTGTTCCTCATTCCATGGATACAAGGTCCTGGCTTTTTTTGCTACACTGATAATCAAATTAATACCCAAAAGGGAGGCTCAGGGTTAATTCCCCTGCACCTTAATGCTGCTCCTCTGCTCTGGTCTATGGTGGCTCTGCTGAGCCCTTCTCTCCAGGTACATAACATTATTCATGAAAATGAGAGTACTACATTTATGTTTACATGATCCTCAGCCAGTTGCATGGCAACTGGAATTGTCTTTACTTTTATGCATATTAAAAACACGCAATAGATACCCTTTCAATAATTAATTGGTAATAAATGTAGAGGTTGTAGAATGATTTATCCGATGTGTGTAGGCTTTATCCAGTGGTTAAACTGGATAAACAAGCTTTGTTTTTCTTGTTAGGACTTCTTTCACAAAAGATGTTCTCAAAAATACCAGGCAATAAACAAAACCCATGAGGAGCTGAGTGACCTGGGCAGTGTCAAGGCCAGCCAAGTGTGTGTGTTTGCAGGGCACAGGACAGAAACTCTGGGGCAGAGCAGACTGCAAAATCTATGCTGTGAGGGAGGCAGCAGTGATTTTCAATCCATATTCACCACTTCTGATGCTCCTGACACCCACCCAGTGCCTGTCTCTCTCTTTGGACTCCCCCAGTGTGCAGGTTCCTCCTCAAAACAGCTGACACCAGAACAGAGATGCTGTTGCTCGAAATAGCTCTGCAGGGTTTTCTCTCCTCTCTTCACTGACTATGCATAAAAGGTTTCCATTGCATGGAGAAAAGGAGCATTTGTAGACTCAATAAATATTTTTCTTGTTCCTTCTTGCTTTTTTCCTGGCCTGTTCCAGGGGGAAAGGAAAAGGTCAGTTCAGCTGTGTCTGCATCACTCAGTAATTTCAACTCTCCCCATCATACCTTTGGGCTTCTCTCAACAGAGATTTGGGATTCCAAAAACTGCACTGGCTGAGACTGGGCAACCTTTCCTCCTTGTTGGGAATGTGAGCAAGACTTTTTCTGAAACAAGTCAGAGGTAAACATCTGTTTTCTGCATGGTTTTTATACTTGCTTTAACATAAGGAAAAGTAAGAGGTTTCTTTACTCTCCAGAAGCCTCCTTTGTACTTGTTTGATCACAGCAGAGGCCTGAGGGATGCTTGTGCTCTGTAGAAGAGTTGTAACCTGCTTGTTTGGCCTTGCCAGCACTCCCTGAGTTCCCCAGTGATTGTCCCCTTGTCTGGGGCAGATCTGGAGTCACCCCTTTGTCCCCATGAGGATCTTCTCATAGATCAGCAATGGGGAGCAGGGGCACAGAGGAGTCCTCACTGCCCTTGTAAGCAGCAGCAGCAGCATGTGCAAAGTGTTCAGCTGATGTTTCTTCCTTCCTGTCACCACTAATGCAGCAGAAGAAGTCAATCACATTGTTTTGTTTACATATAAACACCCTCACGTGTGCATTTCTATCCATGTAACACACACACACCCCTTTGCTGATATGGAGGCTCTTCTATCACACATGGCTTTGGGATCTGAGGTTCCTTAAAGCCAGGTGTTCCCTGGGATGGGATGGGAACCCACCCAGCAAATCTGCATTTCTGCTCCTGCAGCCCCTCAGTTGGGGGCACAGTTACCATGGCTGCAGGATGCAATCATGGCAATTCATATAAATGAAGGACACTATTGATTGTTCATTTTTGCACACACCATTACATGCACACACTTCTGAAAATAAGGCTCGGGGCATAATTGGCTGCCAATGGAGCTTCACCAGGTTGGCTGCATACATTTGGTTTCTCTTATTTTTGCATTTTAGAGAGCTGTTCATGCTGATTCACAGAACCTGTCTTTGGGCCTTGTATTCCTCCTGGATGTTTATCTGCATAGCTCTTGTGTTATGTACCTAAAATAGATAATGTGGTCAGCCTTTTAGACATGCTGGTTGCGTTCTGCTTTATCTCTACAAAGCAAGCAATTGAGAGTTCCCCAAAAGGCTTTCCAAGTTTCTCCCCAGAAACAAAAGCACAGGAATTTCTTGAAAGCTTGAGACAAGATATGTGTGGAGGCAAATTTGACAAAGCAATTGATGAGTTTACTACTGGGCAAGTTGCTGGGGGAAAAAAGCAGATTCTCTCTTGAAACCCAAAGATTACACAGAATATTGAGGGCTCTAGTGTTGATCCTGAGGGTGGAGTTGCCTTGGGTGCTCTCCTGGGCTCTTCACCAATGTGAGCAACCTTGAGCACAGAGGCCCCTGTGTTGTTCCAGTTGTCCCAGCTGCCAGCTGATGAAGCGACAATGGGGTGTGATAATTTGCCAGCCAGCGCTGGCTTACAGAGCCACTGCAGCCCATTAACACTTGCTAACAATCCTCTGTGGCTCTGAAAGGCATTAGAGTAAGGACTCAAAAAAGCTGAAGCCCATATGAAGTCATGAGTGTCCCTGGGGCAGCAAAATTAGTTAGAGACTTTTAGATGGTTTTTTGAGCCACTTTGAGGCTGGGAGACGCATGTCTAAAGAATTTTCTGTGTGAAAGGCCAGCGTGTTGTGTATGGGCTTTACATGAGGGGAGAACCTCTGGGCTGCTGCACGAGTGACCTGCTCATCTTCTCTGAAGCAGAGAGGAGAAGGGGTACAGTGAAGATGGGAATGATCCAAAGGAATTAAGAGATAATGGGGGACAGAATGTCTTAATTGAGACATCCTTCCGCTTGTATCATTGCAGTCAAGAAAATAGTGCATAATGGAGTTTCTCTAGACTACAAAAGTTAGCCCATCATTTTTGTCATATATTACCTGTATTCAAGCTGCTGCATGAATTATCCTTTAACGATGTGCACTGTATAATAACCGAGATAGATAGATACACCTTAACTATTATCTTTTCCAAATGGTGCAGGAGCACTGGTGCATTACACCACAACTGAAGCAATCAGGCTGCAGATGTTTGGTCTGGAGAGGTGCATAGAATATATTTCCCATTCCACCTACTCACCACAAAATGTTTCCAGTGACTTACCTAAGACCTAATGAAAAAGATCAAAAGGCTGTACTGCACTAGAGGAAAAGAGCAGGAGAAGTCAAAGTCACAGCACTGTCCTAAAGCCTGGGAACTCCAAGCAACTTGCTGAAATTCCCAGAAATCCTGCAATGCTGGTAGTGCAAGCAGAAAATCGTGAGTGATTGCTATCAGTAGGGTTTGGAGGAAAGCTCTGTACTCAATCCAAGGCCTTGTGATGAGCTGAGCTCAGTGCACACAGGTAAGATATCCCAATGGGTAAACAGTGGCTCTAATGTTACTGTAGGTCCTGATTTGCCTGTCTTGGTGTCCTGTTTTAGATAGGGATCAGGGGAAAGCAGCAAAAATCCTCAGAGTCAATTTTTCCCCCTTTGTGATCCTTGCAAGGTAGTGGAAGACCTGAAAGATGGGATTAACCCAAAGGTGAGGTGGGCACGCTGTGAAAAGGTTTAAAGTAGCATATTTATTATGTCTTTATTGAAAATATTAACCTTTTGTGACAGGATGAGAGAAGTGAAGTTAGGATGACCTGGCTGGTTTGTAGCTGTGTAATTGCACAATCTGTACAGATATCCCTGCTTTGGATAGCAATGGGAGTTTTCAGTGTCCACGAAAATCTAAATTTCTGTCTTTGTCTTGTTAAAACCCTGATTCAGCAGATCCCTTCAGCATTGATTTGCTTTCAATTACATTATGCACAAACTGGCTTAAATGCTTTGGACTCCCCAGTTTGATTCCCAAAGTGAGATAGAAAATGGCAAAATTTAGAACATGGAACCAATAGGTGCCCTAATCCCCTATGTCCTTGGTGCCAAGTCGTGTTTCAAATCTGGCCCATGTGCAAAAGCTCCTCTTCCCTTTTTACAGTTCATTTAGTCAGGGGTGTTTTTGACAAAAACCAGCAAAATATCCTGGAATTACCTAACGTGCTTGCAAGGGATTGTCCAATGGTTTGTGCAGCGTTCCTGTGCAGGGGTTATATAAAAATGTTCTGTTGCTATGTGAACTGGAGGTTTGTTTTGATGTAGCATCAATACCCAGGAGGGGAGAAGGGGCTGGGGGGAGGGAAGAGAAGGGAAGACACTGGCTCGGTGCCAATCTCTGGAGTTTTTTGTCATGATAAATGGCTCACAAGGAGTCAGCATGACCCGCCAAGTAAACCCAAATGCTCTCAAAGAGCCGTGGGCTTCAGATACTGCTGACAGACAAGTACTCCTTATCAGCCTTTTTGTTTAAACACGCAGGCAGAGCTGCACACGTAGGAGATGTGCAGCAGCAAGGCAGAAGCAGGCCAGCAGAGAGGACTGTGCTGGCTGATAGTGTCCACCCAGATGTCCACAGCTGATTTCCACCCACTTTGACTTCTGCAGAAGCTTTGCATTTCCCCTCAGCTACACACGCAGGTCACAGAACATCCCTTCTGCTGCTGCCTGTGGTGGATGAGCTGTGGAGTACAGCAAAGGCTCCTTTGGGTCCTGAAGGGAGGAATTCACATTCAAAGCTGATGACTGAGATGGGGGCTCATATTTCTGTTGTACCTGCATCAGAGGCAGAGCTTCTCTGCACTTGGGTTGGTGTCTGTTTTGTCCTGCTTTTTGTTTTTTTTGTGTATTTGACTCAAGTGAAACTTTGGGGATGTATAGCTCTGAAAACTGATTTCATATTTTTTTCTGGTATTTTTGCTCCTTATCCACTCTCTCCTAGAAAGTGTCAGTCTTGTTCTGATGGGCAGGTCAAGACATGGACTCAGTGGTTTGGGGAACACTTGTGCACCACTTACATCCCCTGCCTGATTTTATGGAAATCTGTCTGTTAGTGCAGCCCCCACAATGCCTTAAACAGCCTTTTGCTAACAGTAATGCACTCAATTTACACTTGCAGGGAACAACTACAAGGACAAACAAAGATATAATTAACGTGAAATAAGTATTCCCCAGCAGAACACTCTTAGGGAATTGATGAAGCTGAAGAAAACTACTTTTCTCCAGGTATTCTCAGAGGGGATTTCAAAGCATTGGAAAATATTCAGGAGAATATTCAAATATAAGAAGACATGTTAGAAAGATCCTACCCTTAACTGAAAATGAACCATTCAAATCCTCTAAACCTAAGGAGGAAGAAACAACATAGATTGAGAAATTAAAAATGTCAACTAGAGACAGAAGATAAAGGGATTGAATCATGAGTCTTCCACTGTTTGGGTGAGTGTAATCATCTCTCCCTTATCCACTTTGCTGTGTATACAAAGGACAGGCGACAGGGGAAATAAGAAGGACATTATGAAGCATAAGTAGTCACAGGACTTTGAAAATACGAAGTATTTTAATAGTAGCAACTGTGAGCAGAGTGGATTAAATAGGTGCTTTGGTGAAGAGCTGAGTTAAACGATCTGCACGCCCACAGCTGTGAAGATAGAGCCCGCTGTGGCGGCAGTGAGACGGGCAGAGCTGGCAGAAGACATCTCATGGGGGAGTGAGGGGAGAAGAAGGAGCTCTTGGAACAAGCTCCTGTGAGCTGGAGCCTCTGCACAGAGCAGTGAAGCTCTGGAAGCAGTGTGGGCTGCACGAGTGGTGTAGCTACATCAGCTTTGTGCCAGGGATGGATCACTCAGAGAGCCAGTGGGGCTGATCAGCTTCTCTTCCTGGGCTGCAGTGAGCTGTGCCAGAGCTAGTGAGGGGGTTCTGTGCTGTCCTTTGCTGTAAGGTGTTGATGGGTCTTCAGGGCTTGACCATGAACTTGTTGAGATCAGGCTGAGTCCTCTGTGGTTCCCGCAAAGTGCATGGAGTTAATGGAATGATGGCAAACACAAGAGTTAATGCTCGCGGTCCATACCAGGCTTTTGACTTGACTTGACTTGACTTTGTTGTGACACTTTATTTATCACTTTGTGCATCTGCAAAATGAGGATAGGGGGCAGCAGGTATCACCTTTGTGCATGATTGGAGAGAAATGGGGAAGAGATTGGAGAGATATGGGAAAGGAGAGTTTAGGAAACAGGTTGACACAAGTGGGTGAGGCTTACAGGGATGAGGAGGTGGCTTGTCTGATGGGGTAACCAATTGCTTCCTCTCTACTTAATTATTGTTGCCATCAATGTGGAGACCCAACAGCTGAAATACATATTTGATTTTGTGAGTGGGACTTAAGTAGACAGAAAATCAAATTGGAGCCAAGAACTAGCCTGAAGGCAGGCACATCCTAATGCAAAAAAAATTTTAAAGGGATTTGAGCATTCCCTGTGGCACAGCTTCCTTGTCCCGCTGCTGCTGATGCAGCATGGACTGGTTTCCCCCAATTTCCAGGAGACCAAAGAAATAAAATACTGTTCTGTCAAAACCAAAGTGCCTCTGGGCAGCAGATGAGGAGGGTTTGGAGCTCTCTATCTTTTATTTGGTTTATTTTTTTTCCCTTTTCCATCCTGCATTTTCTCTTAAAGAAATTGTCATTGAGGGAGGGAAGAAGGCAAACAAAAGTTGACTTTTGTTAAGCGGTGGAGACTTGGCAGTTGTGTGGAGGTCATGGTGCTCAGTCAGTGTCAGCCTCCATTCCCCAGAGTTGTATCCTGTAATGTATTTATTTATCATTACAGACGGCCAAAATTTTTTTTTCCCCTTTCAGTTTGTTCTGTCCAAGGCCGCAGGGTTCCGACAGAGATCAACAGCATTCCCGCAGTGATGAAGCAGCTCGTCAAAAGCTGAATTAGATGTTAAATCTTTCTGAAGTGGGGAGGAGGAGGAAGGAGGGGAATCACATTGTGCTAAGAATTTATCATGTGTTGTTTCCTGTGAGATAATGTATAGGAGAAGATTTGTTATGGTGCAAGTTTCAAACTGCTGTTTCAGGGCTACAGTGTCTGCCAAGCTTATGATGTATTTGATCTTTTTTGAAAGTCCTTCTTTTCCTTTGCTACCTTTTAAGCAGACTGTATTCCAGGTAGGTAAAGACTTGAAATGCTTCA
The DNA here is from genome assembly GCF_027579445.1 of Ammospiza nelsoni. Taxonomy (NCBI): domain Eukaryota; kingdom Metazoa; phylum Chordata; class Aves; order Passeriformes; family Passerellidae; genus Ammospiza; species Ammospiza nelsoni. The sequence continues at coordinate 10,344,081 of NC_080644.1, read as the reverse complement.
TCTACCGAAACACATACAGGTAAGCACCAAAATTTGCATGGATAAGAGGAATAAGCAGAAATAAGCTAGATTAAACTGGGAGATCCTGTGAGGCTCCAGCTCTGGACAGAAGGTTGGGTGCTCAAGTCATCCTGAGTTTTGTAGTAGACAAGCTGTGCAGGTGTGCCTTCTTGTGGAAACCTATGAATTTTGGTACAGACCCTGAGGAAAGCAAGGCCTTGATTTGCAAAGCTGCTGCAAAATGTGCCCAGCATTACTTAAAGCCCAAAGAAGCAACAGCCTGATGGCTCTTTTGAAAATGTTTATTGAGCAATTCTGCATCAGTGACCATCTCTTACAGTGCAAGCCACTTTCTTGAGCCTGTGCACCTGTAACCTGGTGGAAATACCCTTTGTGTTCTTTCTTTCCTCATGCTCCTGTTATCCTCAGAAGGACAGGGCTGAGCCTCAGTTATGTGTTCTGATATAATAGTGTTTGCTACTTGCAGTTTTTGAAAGGGCAGTTCATGTCCCTTATTAATGGACTCTAAAATGCACTCCTTTTAATTTAAATAGAGAGGGGGAATGTGTCCAAACGATTTTTCTCTCTGAATAAGTATATTGGTGCAAGAACATTTGGGGTAAAATTACACCTTTGCTGCAATTCCTCAATAAAATATCAAGTGCAATGATAGATGAACGGGCAATCCCAAAGTTTACTCAATATTGTTTTGTTCCCAGTATCTAGGTCAAGATATTTCTGGTTTGTTTGAATCAGAGTTTCTACAGGTCTTAAATAACACTGTTAACATTATGAGTGGTTTAGTTATCAGGCAGGAAGGAAGCTTATTGATCAGCAGGAAAAGCACTGTGTGCATATGAGCCATCTCTTCCTGCCTGGCTTTAATGAATCTGAAATCCAACATCAGACTTGGAAAGTCCCTTGTGCTGAGGGGTGTGGGAAGGAAGCTTGTAATGCACCTTCCTCCTGCCTCAGCTGCTTGCCTGGTCTTTACCAGAAGCACCTGAATTACCTCTAATGAAACTTTTCCATAGAGCAATCCTGAAAGTGTGATCTGCTGTGTGCTTTGCTGAGGAGCAAGTGAGGTGCAGGGGGAAGTCAAAAATTCACCCACTGTTGAATGAGTTTGGGCCTTGACTTGGGGTTTGAACCCACTTTTTTTACTATCAAAGTGTTGGTTTGGCCTCTGGACTGGGTGAATGTGCTTTTCAGATGCTGGTCCCCTCCTGAATATCCATATGGGGAAAACACATGACTGGTTTAAGCCACCAGCCAATACCAAAAGTGTCAAGGGTGAATAATGATATTGTCACTACAACCTCTAACTTCATCCAGGGTTTGGGACCTCAATCAGCATCTCAGGTTGCTCAATTTGAGTAAAAGAAACTTGGAGGTAAAATCCAAGAAAAAACAATGTTCTGACTTTTCTAGGCTGTTCTAAAAGGAGCTTTAGTCCATCCTTCCTTTTGGAGGTTTGTGATGTTGCCAGAGAAGTTCAGGGTAACCTGTCTTTGCTCAAAGCAGAAAGTTTCATAAGTTGTGACATCATTTTTCTTAAGAATATCTCCCATCCTTCACATTATATTATTTACAGAAAATAGGGCAGTAGCAGGAATCCCTGAGTGAGCATCATCATCATGAGATGAAAGAAAATCATGGTGTTTCCTCTGCCCATTCACTCGATGAAACTTGAACCCTGCTTGTGAAAGCAGCAAGGCTTTGACAGGAGGAGAGGTGAAGAGCAGGGTCTTTCTAGGGTATGGCAAGTGTTAATTTGAAGCCCTCTGGCTGAGCAGTGGAATTTCTGCAGGAGTTCAGGATCTGCTGAGTAACTCAGCGAAGGAGCAGTGGCGTTTCTGTGGTGTGGTTTGGCTCAGAGGCCCCAGCAGCAGGCTCTGGGAGGAGCACACCCACCTGGGAGTGCTTGGTACTCACCTGCAGCTCCTGCAAGGCACTGGGGGAGATGAACACCTGTTTGTGGAGCCCAGGCAGAGCTGGGCTGAGCTTGGTGCGCAGCCCAGCTCAAGTGGGGACATGCCCAGATGCTGAGCTGCTCAGGGAGCACTGTGGATGGAAACAAGGATGCATAAAGGGTTGGGGATTGGGAACATCTCCTGTTCCAATGAAGGCAGCCACAGGGCAGGTTGTGCAAAGTGGCTGGGCTGCTCTGACAGTTCACTCCTGCCAAAAGAGAGAAATGTCTCTGTACCACCCAGCTCTTGGTGGAGCTCTGCTGGACCAGTTCACCACACTGGCACAGCAGTGAGGAGCTATCAGAGCAAGTATCTCATGGGACCTCATCCTGCCAGGTGTTTGCAGAAGGCCACAATGAAGCAGAAAATTAATCCTCCTCTGCCAAGCAGCTTTATTTACCACATGTTCCTCTTTGCAGTTTCTGAAGGATCTGGAAGGAATTACCAGTGACAGTTGTGAGAGGGATGTACTCCTGCTTGGCAGGGCTGGTTTGTGCTTTGTTTCCACATTGCCTCTTCCTAGCAAAGTGGATGTGCTGGTGGCATTCCCGGATTTCTTGAGCTCCCATGCTGACTCTGGTAAGTGTGTAGAAAGGTGATTATGAGTGTCATACAGGAAATAGCAGTTCAGAGGGTTTTTTTTTGTTTCAGATCTGTGTTTCAGGCTGGAAATTGCCTCTGTAGCCCACTTGGATAGGAGTGTTGTATTGCTTTTCCTGGTTCTTTATTTGTTCCATATTCCTTTCTGTTGTATCAAGCTGCCCAGCCTATGCTTTTGGGCAGGATCTGGTCCTGCCTGTGACACTTCAGGTCACACAGCAAAGCCTCCCTGGAAAGGAGTGTAACTGTCACAAGGATGTGCTTCCAGTGCACAGAAAAGAAATCCAATAGAAAAGTGACATGATAAAAGACAAGCTGTGTTAAACAAAGATGTTTTGTGTGTATCACACCCAGACATGGTGAATTTCATAGTACAGCAGAGCACACTTCATCAGAATCCCAGGGAAGAAGCAGACCTGCTAAAAGAATAACATTTTAGTGCCAGGGAAATTATGCATTTAATAGATCTCTGCTGGATTTTGCAGAGAGATTTGCAGCTACACTCAGCCTTGGCTAAAATGTGATGGCAACATGTTGTAGGAGCCAGTTCCTCCTCAGGGCTTCCTGTTACAACAATGGAGCTGTAAATGGTGTTATGGAAGTGGCAAGTGTCAGGAGGCAGCAGGATGTCATTGCAGTTGGGAGGTGCTTTTCATTAACTGGCCCGTTCAAATGCTGAGCTGTCCAGGAGAAAATCCTGTCAGGTTGCTTTTCAGATGCTTGGAGGGAGGAAGTTTGACTGTGCTCTCAATGCTTTGTTGCACTGGATCCCAATCCTGATCCAAATCTACTCTGGCCAGAGCAGAGCCTCAGGGATAGAGTTTTTCTCCTGCATGCAACCTCCCCTCACTCCTGGCAGCTGCTGATGGGATGCAGCTCTTGCTGAGGGGCAGGATAGATGGATGGGACAGGCTTGTTGGCCTTTAACCTGTCTCCTACTGGCAATTCTTGTCCAAGAGAAACCTCAACGTATTGAACAGAAACCCTTCCAAAAGTTGACAGCTTTGAATGAAAAAACATAGACATGGTGTTTTGGTTTTGAAAAATATCACCTACAGCATGTCAGAGTGACAACTGCTTGCAACCTTTTGGGCACTTCCTTTCTGCAGCATTCAAAAGAGTAAAGAGCCCATCCTCTGTCACTTTTGTGAAGGGATGTCTCTAGGAGAACTGAGACTTTCTCTGAAGAGACCAAGCTGTCACTAAAAGATTTGTGAATTCTGATTACATTCTACTCCTTTCTGAGGAGAAAAGCCAATTTTATAAAGGTATGTCTCATTCCTCTGTCCCTGCCTTCCCATGCTCCAAAGGAGACTGAAAGGAAGGAGGATGCTAGGTGGGACAGCGGATGGTGGCACAGTGGATGGTGCTCTTGGCTGATGCCAGCAGCAGAAGGACACAACCTGGTCTGCCAGGACAATCTGCCTTGTGGTAGAAAATCTTAATGGATTCATATTAATTTAGTCTTCAAAGTCGATAGGTTGGTTTTCTCTTCCACATGAGTGATAGCTTGACTATTTTCTGGCCGTGGAAGGAGGAGCTGGTTGAATGGAACTGCTTCACAATGTATGAGTGGGAGAAGTCCCTGTGCCAGGGGTGGCTGGGGTCAGGGGCAGCCTGAGGAGGGGAGCTCAGGGCAGGGTGGGCTGTGGGTGCTCTCTGTGCCCATGGGGTGCTGAGGGGGAGTTTCCACCCCCAGCAGTCCTGCCCTGTGTCTGGAGCCTTGCAGGGGAGGCTAAAATAGTTCTTGGCATCAAATCCTGGATCTTGGAACCTCTTTGCTTAATAGATTGCTCTGTCTCCCTAGTGATAGTGCTGCAGCTGCAAGCCACAGAGGCATTTTGGCTGAAGTCCTCTTGGTTTAAAGGAGAGAATACTGGCTAGATCTGCTCAGCAGCAGCATGACTGATGCTCCCTTTCCACCCTGGCCTGGGAGAGTCCCAATTCTGCTAACCTGAGGGACACATCCCTTCATGTCCCAGGCCCTGGAGATGAGAGAAACAGTGTCTGCAAAAGCATTTGGTTTATATAGAAAGATTTGAGGTCTCTGCCCAAGCGGCTTTTTTTGTGCCTTTTTTCCCTTTTGAAAGTTACTAAGTTTATTTTTGTCTGTGTGAGTTGGCCTGGTTTTTTTTTAATATATGGTAAAGGTGGCTAGAGTCCTGCATAGACACTTTTTTATATTTCATATAAACCTAAACAAATACATTAAATAAAGGTCCTTTCACCCCCAACTCGATGGTTCAAATCCAATCGTGCTTGGGAACAGAAATGTTCAAGCAGTAAAAATAAAACATCTCCTGATTTATGAATAGAAGTGTCAAGCTTTGACTTGCTGTGATTACTGGCATCACATTATTTGTGAACATTCAGACAACTGCCAGAAATCCACGAAACACATTTGTGAATCCCAGAAGTTTCATAAACTTCAGCCTGAGTGGTTATTTGCTTTCTGGTGGATAAGTGGGCTGGCTGGAGTTGTGTAACGAGGCCAGCTAACTAATGCTCAGGTCTCATAGTAATAATAATGAGTGCAAAACTCTCGTTCATGTTGCACAGCAGAAGGTGGCAATTCTGCTCCAGTTTACACCAGACAATTGCTATTTTGCCATTTGCTCTGGGGACATGTTGGTACTGGTTTGAGGAAGCCAAGGAAGAGGGGATACAACTTGACTTTCAAACCTCACATTGTTTGCTGGGGCAGCTCTTGGGGAAAAAAAAATCAGTTATTTGCTTCAAGGCTGAAGCAAATTTTGTTCTACTGGAGAAACCACAGCAGTGGTAACTCTAGGTAATGCTTGTAGAGAACAGGAGGTGGTGGGCAATGGGGCTGTGGTTCAGGGCTCTGTGCAAGGCACAAGAGCACATCAGCCACTCTGTATTTGTACCAGTGTTCAAATGCCTTAAAAAGCATGGGAATTCAGCAAAACCATATGGATTTCACACCAGGAGAAGAGATGCCACAATTACAGCCTAGATTCAAGGCATAGCTGTGGTGAGATGACTCTCTCCCCAGCAGCCCCTGCCATGTACCTATTTCCAAAAGCAACGAGTGAATCCCAGGCTATGGGAATCTTGGCTCTAAGCAATGGCAAGACATGGCCTAGAGCATTGCAGAGCTACTCTAAGACAAATTGTACATGATATTTTCAGCATTTTTAAAGTATTCTTTTCCTTTATGTGAGTCTTTATGTTCTCTCACTGCTTTCTCTCCATCTGCAGAAAGTAAAATTTAGACGAGGTTATTATAGCAGCTTTGTCACAATATATGGTACCTGCTTGGCGAAGTGACAGGATAGGGACAGCATGGCATAGTTTGCTTCTGCAACCACTCTGCATATGTGAGACTTTAAAACACCATTTGCAGTTTCTGTTGGTATTGTAAATAATAGATCAGGTCCACAATTTATTCGCTGAAAGTTCCAGCAGATGCGGTGCAATTAACAGACTGTAATCATTAGGTTTTGGAGAGAGGGTGACATATCAATTTTTAACTGTTTTTCCTCTTAGAAACACATCCAAGTAGTGCTGCCTCCAGAGGGATATGCACATGGATGAATGCACTTTGTGCATGCCATTTTATATACATTCTCACTTTGCTTTCCAAGTATTAACATGTGTAAATCCCTTTGGCATGTGCAGATACGTGCAAGTGGGCTGTGCATCCATAGCATTTATTTGCATATGGAAGAAAGCATATGTGGGACTGTGTGCACTGAGTTACACTTGCACTGAAGCCCTTTGAGGGTTTGACCTTACAAAGAATCTCTTCAAACCTGCAACTCAGCAAGATTTGGTTCCTTTTGCCTCCAAAATAAAGGCAGGGTGACTTTTTGGAAGAATCACGATATTATTTTAGGAAATAAACCTTCTGAGGTGTATAGCTCAGTTGCCTTCCCTTTAATAGAGGAACATGAAAACCACAGAGGTGGAGAAACCAGTCTTGGTGGATAAATACAGGTGCAGCTCAGTGGTGCAGGTGTTGAGCTGGTACCAAGTGAGTTCAGGTAATTATTGCTGGGGAGATTGTCCTTTCTGCCCACACAAATAATCCTGTGGCTGCAGCGTGACACCACAAACTCTTTGCTGCTGTGGGTCTCATCTGCTCATCAGACTTGTCCAACAAGTTGATTTGGCTCTCAGGGTCTTAAATCAGTAGGGAGAGTGTGGAGCTGTGGTGCCCATTCCCCACAGTAATGCAGGACATTACTGCAATGGCCCAGCAAGGTTATCCAGGACCAGAATTATAATTAACTTCTGGAAATATTAATGCATGCATTTGAGTTTTGAGGGCAGTTGAAATAGAGAAAAAAAGGTTTTGAGAACTGCTTTTCCTTTACATTTTAGGAGGGCTTCTAATGATTTTTGTCCAGTAGCTCCTAACTTCTGCCAATCCATTCTTTGTACATGGATGTAAAGATGATGTCAATATCTGAGACAATATCTCCTTGAAATGCCAGTTAAAACCTGAGAATGTTTACCAGGGAAGCTGGTGAGACCCTTTTGGAAAACTGTTGGGTTCTCTACCTCTAAACACCTACCTCTGATTACTGAAATGATTTTTTTTTTAAATGATAACTAAATGAGAGTACCCCTGACTTCCCCGGTGTAGGCAGTCTTGCCCACATGGATTTTTATTTTTCTCTTCTTGTGGAGAAATTGAATGTTTCATTCTGTGTCTTAGAGAGGCTCTAATTCAGGTTCACTACTGTTATATCACTTTATTTAAGGACAGTGCAGGAGGCAGGAATCTGAACTGGCTGCCTGATGCTTAAGGAGGTGAATAATGACTTGGAGAAGACCTTGTGCGTATCTTTTGATCTTTGGGCTTCAGACACCCCTTCACCCATAATTAACTCCTGCGTTGACTGATCACCTGAGTGATCAAGGGAGACTCAGCATGTCAGTGGAAACCAGGGAACTATTACTCCATGGCAAAACAGCAATCAAGCCAGCTCCTCTATGATACAAATCAGATACCTGCAAGAACAAGTCACGTAATGGCAAGCTGTACTGGAGATGGATGATATCCTAAATCATTATCTTCCACAGCATCAATTATGTTTACAGGGTAAGCCCATGCTATCTTCATGGCAAGCCCTGCATCCAGATAGCAGCAGCAGCAACAACAGAAATTAAAATTACAGCATGAATTTCGGGAGGGGCAGTGCACTATGCACGACTGGCTAATAAATCAAGACCATCCGTGGATTAGATGGAGGGGAATGGGAATGGTTATCATTCTGTTGTATAAAATGCACAGCTTAGGCTCTATAGATCATTTAAAATATATATGAATTTGAAATCAGCCAAAAGATATGTCAGGCATTTTTCTTCTTAGAATTATGGCATGTTTTTAAAACCTAAGTGCTTTTCAGTACAAATTTTAGCATGTTTTGCATTCAAATGAAACATCTACTCTATGTGTGAAGCCTTTGCACACAGTGCCTGTAAAAGTGGAGGGAATCACTGGATTTATAGGTTCCTTTGCACATTCTGTCAAAGTCAATTCTGCCTAATGGAGCCCATGGAACAGGAAAGGCTTTCATTGCACAACTTTCCATGAGAGACGATGTTTGCTGCCTGGCACATTGCAACGCCTAAACAAAGACCCAAAATAAGTTTGTGTTAAAAGAAGGAACCTCAGCTGGGAAGGGATTAAGTTAATAGCATTTTCTGTAATGTCTTTATCAGCATTTCTGTGGCCAGTTTGTGACAATAAACAGGGGATAAAAAGCTCATGTTTGAGATGGAAGTAAATTTCAGGCTGCTATGAGTGATGTACCTCATAACCAGTTATAATTAGAAGGGAGGCTTCTTACAGCGCCGCTCCTCTATAAATCACAGTAGATATTACCCCAACTTGTACAACAACTATGAAATATGCTGGGAAATTTGAAACTCATGAAAAATGGGTTCTTTTGTTGTAATTTCATTCTCAGAAAAGCTCTCATTTGATACAGGCTTACTTTTTTTTTTGACTGGTTTCTTAAAACTAAGGTAGCGAGCCTCAATTTCCTAGAAAACTGTTAAAATTTAAATTTAGTAAAGTCTTTTTTTTCTTATAACCACAGTTTGTGCAAGATGAAAGCATTGCATCTTTTGCTACACAGAGTCCTTACTTGGAAGAGTCTATCAAAAAAACTCAAGCAAAAGTTTTCTATAGTACAAGCTTCTTATTAAACACAATTTTACACTGTAGAAGTCAGAAACACAGGTTGACAGCTAATAGTTGTGTGTTTTCCTCTTCTCTTCTGACAGAGTCAGCTTTGACCTGTCTGGATGCTCACCTGCATTATTCCAGATGTGACCACGGAAAGTCCACAGGGAAAGCAACCCTTGGGAAGAAGGTCTTGCTGGCTTCATGCCTAAAACAAAAATAAAAATCAAGTAAGATTCCTCGAATTTTTCTCTTGCACTAAGGTCTAAGTCCTTTTCTTATGATATTTTATTTTTAAGAGAAAGTGAGTTTATTTTAGAAATGTGTTCTCTGAAAACTTATGAACCATTCAGGACTGTTGGCATGGCAGGGCTGTAGCTGCTTCTATTGACCCTAATTTAAAGCTATAATTGCAAATAAAAACATCATTATATCCCCCAGCTAATTTAATTGAAAGGATTTATCACGGGGACAAAGCATGATAAGAACTTCTATATGGTCCAAGTGCTTATGGCCATTTTAACACCCACATTTTGGCATGGCCTGGGTTTGTTCTTGTGTGGAAGAATGTCACAGACATTGGGGAGAAGCCTTCATTCTTCTGCTCTACTCATTTCTCCACTTGAAATAAAGCAGAGGACCTACACAGGACTCTGTGGGTAGCAGGAGGGTCCCTGGCTTGGCCTCCCAGGGGTCAGAGTCACCTGGAGAAGCCTCCTGTACATGCAGGTGTCCCTGATATGTGCTCTAGTTGGGTGAAAGAAGGTTTACACTGTGGCTGGCTGTGACAAGAGTGAGTTGTCATTGCTCAAAGGAATGTTTTCTGCCAGGCTGGGTTCAAACATGTGGGACACGCTCAGCTGCTTCAAAATAAATTAGCTTTTTTTTAAAGAATTAAGCTCAACTCTTGCTTATTAGGTGAAATTATCAGTTGTTTTGTCTCTCAGAGGTAAACAAAGAGCTGAGGGAGTCTCAGTTTCTCAGTCTTGTGACCTTATGGTCACTGTCCAAAATACCAGCAGTGATGTTCCATGCTGGAGAACTGAGAAGAAGAAAAGCAGATACTCAGCAGGGTTAGCCCAGTGTCTTTCCAAGTAATCCCTTATTTTTACAAAACATTTCCATATGGGAAACCCTATCACTGAGCAGATGCACTGAGAACAGTGTGGCCAGTGCTCTGTGTAGATGCTGATATGGGCTGCTAAATACCCAGAACTGTTGAGAGGCTTCAGCAGAGCTGCCCTGCACATCTAAATGTAAAACTGATGCCTGGGGCTGAAAATTGATCTGTAACGTTAAACTCCAACCACAGAATGGGCATCACCATTTGGAAGGGAAGCAGATAACTGGTATTAGCTCATCTGGTACAGATGAGTAGCTGGACAGGGTCTGAAGCTATGAAACCCTTACCCTGAACTTTGTGGAAAATTGGTTCAAAACACAAATTTGCAGCAGATACTTATTTATGTAATGTGCCTGAGATATAACCCTGAATCTAAATCCTTTTTTGCAGGGCAGAGTTGAGATCTGGCTCTCCACTGACTCTGCAGGACAGCCTGTCTGCAGTTTACTAATCCTAGAAAGCAGACAAATATGCTCTTAAGAAAAAACCCTTCTTTTTCTCTTCCCTTTTCCCTTGCCTTTTTTTTTTTTCTCTGTCTCTTTTTCTCTCTCCCTCTTTCTTTCTCTTTCTCTTCTTTTCTTTTCTTGTTTTTTTAAGGGAAAATTTGTTGCAATAATGCAAACCCATCATGCTCTCTCTGGTTACAGCTGAGTGACACTACATCAGCAGCAGAATATGTACAAATTAAACTGTAACAATGCACCAAGGAGAGGCACGGCAATATCATAAAAATTATCCACAGTACAATATGACTAATGTTGTGTGAAATGCATTCATTGGCCAAATGATGTCTAGGTGTATCTTAAGGAGTTATGCTGATGGAGATAATGGTTATAGAACAGAGATAAAGGAGGGAAAGGCGAGTGAAAGACAAAAGGTTGCAGCAAGGGCAGCCTGGCTGGGGAGGAGGCTCCAGCAGGTGAGTTTGAACAGGAGAGCTGAGTTTGTCTGGAATGTAGAAGGATGTGAGAAGAGCTCAGTGGCACCTTGCCTCCTCCCATGTCCGATGTGGAGGTGTGCTGCTGTTTCAGGCACACACACACATTCCTGTGCTCCTTCTCACCTCCTTTTACGTGGACTTATTGCCAACATTTATCTAGAAATGCAAGCTGCATATCTGTTAAATGTTCTCTAGCTCTGTTGCTAATGGAAATGCCTGTCTTTTCCCTTTCTAGATACAACAAAAAAAAAAAAAAAAAAACCCCAAAAAATCCAAAGAGAAGAGCCTGATTTTATTAACATGTCCAAAGCCAAGAAATGAACTCGGCCATAGACAGAGGATGGCTAGAGTAAACACATTAATAAGGTGCACTCAGAAGTTGTCATCTCATTTCTTCATCTGAGAGTCTTTGTGAAATGAGTGAACGTTTTGCCTGTATAAGAAACTTGGCTATTGGTAAGTGAATGTGATCTTCCTTTTTGTTAAACACAGATTTAGAAGAACAATCTGTCCAGTGACCCATTGTGCTATCATGCTTATCCAGAGATGTTTATCTAGACATGAACATTCGGTTGTCAAAGCAACTTAAGGATTACCTAAGTGAATCTTATTTTACATCTAAATTGCATTTTACAAAACATCTCAGGTGAGCCCCTACCTCACTGAGTGTCTCTTAAAAACCTAAGTGCTTTTTAAAATCATCAAACTGGTCAGCAAAGTGGACTTGCCTGAAATAAAATCAATCTCTGTGCAGTTGGTTGCTGGAGATCAGGGCCTAGTCTCAGGTCCACAGCCTCTCAAATTACTAGAAAAATTGAGTATTTTCATGGTATTCCTGATTATTTGTTACCTGGTTGGTTACAAAGAGAGAGCCTAGGCCAAAATCATGCAACAGTTGTTGTTTCTGATGCGTGGGAGCCGTGTTAGCCAGGTTTTTTTTCCTCATTTATTGATATGTACAAGGATGGGAGATAGACCCAGCCAAAAATGCTGGGATCCAAATATTTTCAAAGTCCTAAGATATCCAGAATGGGGAGTTAATTTTGTCTCCTAGTGAAGATAGGGGGTCCCCATGGAACATTTCAATGGGAGGCAAAGCTCTCCACAGACATGGAGTGTGCTGGACCGAGCATTTCTGTTCTGCTTCAAAGGCAGAGGAGGAGGGAGCGATGCGATAAAATCAGTGTTTGCAACCCTAAACCTGACTTGGATCTGGGGGTTCTTTGTGAACCTTACAAAGCTTTTTCTGCAGCCAACCACCTTTACTCGGCCCTGAGCACGTGCCAGGAATTCCCTAGCAAAGGAAGCTGCCAAAACCCAGGCAGTTGTGATAACTCTCTGCTATCACATTCATAAAGCCTCAGCCAAGGCTACTCTTCCCCCAGGCGAGCAGGGGCACGGCGTGGCCAGAGAGGAGCATCTTCAGCCTACAGCCCAGGCTCTGATATTTTATTTTATCCCCTCTCTGTGCTGCAGTTTTGTGTTTTTACAGACTTGTGAAGGATCTATGGAGAAGAATTTCTGCGTTGCCTCTTCCTTTGGGAAGCAAACTCCAGCCATGTCTAGGGGCAGGAAAGCGTGCTCCTCCTTCCCTCTGACAGGAGGGTGTGCAGTCACACAGCAAGCTCAACCTTGAGCATGGGGAGAGGCACTCTGGGACCCAGGCTGGTTTATATCTCAGCTGATTCTCCTCTTTCTCTCTTCCCTATCCCCTTAATAGCTTGACAGGAGAAATATAGGGAAGATACAGCCATCTGATTAACAGTGCCGGGGGCTGGGGATGGATGACAGGGAAAGGGAGCGCAGCGTGGCTACCAGCCAAGTTCCAGCAAGAAACAGAGTATCTGGCTTCCTCTAATCTCTGGAGGAAAATTAAGTTACAAAAACCTTTAGTGGAAACTTTGCATACATTCAGTACCATTGCTATGCCTGACAGAAAAATAAAAAACCCAAAACTCTGATATATTATTTAGTTTATGGTTATGGAATTAAAGGCGCAAGCTTTCCCACCAGGAATAAAGAACAAAAAAAACCCTCTTGAAAACTAAAGACAAAACCCCATGAAACCCCTTGAATGTTTTGTGCTGTCAGAGTTCTTGAGAAATTCTCCTTTCTGTGTTAATGGAGGGCTGTGTGAATTGAGTGAAGATGTCTGAACATCTTCCCAATGAATTTCTGCACTTACATGTAGATCCCTTCTTGTTTTCCGAGCCATTTGCTCTGCCTCCTGCAGGAGCAGTGAAGAAAAGGAGAAGGTGGAGGTGGGGAAAAGGCTCCAAATTGCCCTGGCAAAGGGCTTAGGTTGCTCCTGCCCCCACTGAGCCTGAGAGCCAAGGCCATTGCCTTGCTGTTCATCAGAAATGTGTATTACACACAGAGAGGAATTCCTCCCCCTCCTCCGTGTCTGTCATTTGTGTGTTGATGAAAAATAGTGGAGTTTGATTTAAAAAAAATAGGTTAGGTGTTAAGTGAGCAACAAGCTGGGACCTGTGCATATGAGAGAGAGTGCTGATTAAAATTAACTAGCCTATTTATTGACTGTTACATCTAAAGCAGTTGGAGCAACCATGATGAAAGTATTACTTACATGTTACTCAGCTTTATGAGAGGGGGGGAAAAAGAAGCTAGAATGGCTGGTTAGAACTTTTCTTCATTAAGATTTACAGTATGTTGATATATGTGCAAAGTGCAATTTTTTTCATGTCAGACACATGACCCAAGGCTCTGAACAGCCATTGCCTGGCTCAGCACCATGCCTTCCCCTGGCTGGCTGTGCTCTCCTCTTGCTGGCTGTCCAGGCTAGGGGGAATCTGGCTCTGCATCCTCCAAGAGGAGAAAGCACAGATGCATTTTGCAGTGTTTCCCTCCACCTTGCTGCAAGCAGCTCGCTCCCAACCTTCCTCGTGCGATTCCTTCGCCAGCCTTGTCTGAAGGGAACGTTTTCCATGCAGAGGAACATAAGAGCTGTGTTTACATGCCATTTCCCTTCTGAGAGCTTTATTTCTCTTCAGCCTCAGGGACCCCAACACCAGCCAAATCTCAATATGGGGCTGAAACTGTACCCTGGCTGTCCCCAGCCGTGGGACAGAGGGGTGTGTTTGTGCAAGTGCGCACGTGTGTTGTGCGCACGCAAAAACAGATGTGTGCCCTCCAGAATAAATGAGGCTATTCAGAGTGTCACAAAATGCACAATTTATGGCCAGTTTCAGCAATTAGTCAGACCAAAGGAGTGAGGTGGGTCAGCATTAAAAACCCTCGCTGTTTTGTTTACTTTAAAAAAAGCAATGGGGAGTTCCAGCTGATGAGCAAAGATACTGAGAAAGGGTAATTAAAAAAAAACAATCTTTGATGTTTCTCTTATTACAGTTTCTCCTCAATTTGTTGTGCTTCCCTCACCTGGTCTTGAGAAAGAGAGCTGCTGCTTTCTTTTGGTGTGGGGGTGGCTGCACAGGCAGCTCTACAGCAGGAATTCACCATTTGCTTCCTGCCAGGCTCTTGCACCTTGCAGTGAATTCAGGTTCTTCCTGCAGAAGTGCTGGCACCTAGCAGAAATTCTAGGTATCAGCCTACAGGGCCATCCACTTGTGTGACTATTTTTGTTGAGCTAATGGGAAAAAAAGTTCGCCTTAAAAATATTGATAGCTTCTAAAATACTCTACCAGCCTAAGAGTAGCTTAAACTGTGTAAATTAAACCTTCAGCATGACCTGCCCCCATAGTTCACCACCTCTGTTAGTATAAATATTCTGTTCCATTTGAAATTAGTATTTTTTCTTCTACTCAGGTCTCAGTTCCTCTGCTTCCAACACTTTATTTTGTGCCATTGCCATAAGATTACAGTTTCACATATGTTGTTATAAACTCCTGAGCAACCCAAATCTTTGTGCTGTATGGAAGGTTTTTAAGTAGGTTTTTAAGTTCAGGTTGCACAGTAAGAAGGTAAACTTTGCAGGACTTTGTTTTTCCTGGCCCATGGGCATTCTTTTCTGATTTGTACATCATGAGTGTGCCCAGTTGCAACATGGTGAAGCTGGCTGCTGCTCATGGATGCTCTTTCATTTGTGGGGATGACAGTGAAAGATGTAAAGTGCAGTGGAATGGTTGGGAGTTATTTAATCAAAATCTTTCAATGAAAGAAAAGATATTTTAATATACGGTTTGATTCACTGCAAATTTTTGGCAGTAGATGGGGCCCTTACTGTAATAAAATTCCATCGAGTTGGGAAGTCTCTTGGAGGTGGTGCCCAGATGCAGTGTGTTGGAGCTGACTCCTGGAACATCATCCCTGACCTAACTCAGGCCTCTTTGTTGTCTCCATGTTACTTCTCATGAGAAAAAACTAAAAGGTGGGAAAGGGGAAACAAAGTTCTTATACCTCTGTGCCCCAACTTTTCACTGCCCTCTGTCCTAGTGCTTTCTTTTAGTGCCTTTCTTTCCAAAAAGCTGCAAACCCACAGACAGGCTCCCTGACTCTGCTCCTGCTGACCACACTCAGGAATAGCACTCAGTCCGAGCTCAAGGATGAGCAGGAAGGGGAAAATCACCCCTGGAACAGGACGGGGCAGAGCCAGAACCTCACCTTCTGCCACGGCACTGTGAATTCAACGTTTCACTCCAGCAAACCCATATTTCCTGGCAGTGCTGGGCTGGCCTGGAATCCAGACCTGCTCTGCTCAAGGTAGAGCCATTATCCTAAAGTGCTTTTATTGATCTGTTGACTTTCTGTCTCCCTCCTTCTCATCCTCTCCTCACCCTGCCAGCCTCTTAGAGACTCATCTCTTGTCTCATACAACCAAGGTATTTTAAGGGGTGAACAATGATTGTGAAGTCACATTAGACAAACTATATCTGACCAGTAAAACCAGCTGTCCCCTGAATGACATCTGAAGAAGGATCTATCTACATTTACAAATCAGTTCCTCTTTCTCTTCCCCTCTTATTTTACTCCCTCTATCTATGTCCTGGTGTTCTTCAAAGAATCAATTTCCAAGCCTCGTCCATCTCCTTTGTAGCAGCCAACCCCCCAAAGCAGCAATGCCATATTGCCATCCTTTATTTTCAGTTGGTTAAAGAGACCTATGGTAGTAAATCCATATCTGTGCTGTGATATCCAGCAGCATTAAAGGCTGAGATTTAAAGACAGGCCTGAAAGACTTAGCAGTTGATGCCTGTAGAAAGCCAAGAAGAGCTGTGTGCCTTACTGGAAATTTCAGGCACAACGTGTTAGAGTGCAATGTATTACAGTGACCTGAGCTGCAAATCCTTCTGAGATGGAGATAAAGGGAGAAAGAATAATACTGGAGATAATGTTAACAGCACTGTGTATTACCAAATACTAAGAAAAGGCTGGAAGTTGGTTGATCTCTTTCTTCTTTCTTATTATTTCTTATTTGAGTGTTCATAATTTCTCAGGTTTGTGGAAAATAGCAATTCCCTCCTAATGATATTATTCATTAACTAATTGGATAAAGTATGGGCATTTAGTCAAGGGTCTGCAAAATACACAGGTAAATACAGAACAGTTAAAAAAGGCTAAATTTGATTATAGAAGTACATTAGCTTTCTAAAAATGGGAAGCACAATGTCTTTCATAGAGCTGAGTACATAATTGTTCATGAATGCAGTATTTGAAAAATAAAGAAGTTATAAAGATAGCTTATAGTCAGGTAAGCATAAATATGCACACATGCTTTATAATGCACTCTAATTTTTAATGTTGAAACAACATAAAAGAATATTTAAGTAAAAAATAGAAATTTACATTGAACTCTTGATAGGCTGGACAGTACTACAGTGAAAATAGTGTGTGTGTTTTCATTGGGAAATATTAATGAGATCAAGGACAAAAACTTCTACAGTCACATCCATTTTCCACTTTATTCATATCAGCATTAGTTTTCTATTAATGGAAATTCACAGAAAAGAAGATTAATTTGCTGTAGCCAGTAGTTGCCTGTGAATTATTGAAACACTCCTTCCAAGTATAGCTATAGCCCTCGAAAGCCAGGAACAGAACAGCCCTGCATGTCTCAGGTGAGCAGTTGTGCAGGACCTGTCCTGGATCATGCCTGGTGCTGTGGTCAGTAATCAAAGTGGAGGGTTTGAAAGCAGCCTGCTGGCTGAAATATGTTCATCTAAAGAATTTATCAAAAAAATCTGAATCTAGTGAAATGTGGAGGGGAAAAAAATTAAAACCTGTTTCCATATTACTGAGGAAATGAAAAAAAAGTTGGAGATTACCTTTCAGACCATGGGATGGCCACTTATGGATATAGGGCAGTGAAGTTTGATTAATTTTAGGATTTGTGTGATGAGAAGCAGTTCACATTTCAGTGCATTGCAGATAACTTAGCTAATTCCAACACTGTGTTAGTAACAAACTTTCCTTCTGAAATCACAGACAAGGAAACGGGAATGGGAGTCCTGGGGGGAGACAATGCCTTGGCAAGCACCCCTAAGTCATTATTTACCTTTTTGGAGAATCTACAGCAGGACCACAGCCACAGCCTGATGTGCACTGAGCTGCATCTCTGGAGAGTGAACAGCAAATGCTTTGTGTCCTGCACTGAGCTGGAGGTGAGAGCCAGAGTTGTCTTTCCTCCCAGACAATATTTTGCATTGATGCTGCTGATGGCAGAAATCATAACCCAGTATATTCTGAGCTAGGCACAAACCTGCATTTCCCTATGAAAACTTACAGATTTTGAAGAAATATATTTTAGAGGAGATATGTTTGCCCAGTTCTACAGAAATCTTGATCAAAAAAGCATTGGCTCAGCCTGTGAGATGCTCCTGACTGCTGCTATATGTAGACTGTGAAGTTTGTTTCTGTGTTTCAAAACCTAATTGCTCGGTGAAACTACCTGAGTGAACTGGTTTCAGAGCCAGAAAAGGCTCATAACCATGCTTGTCTGTTAGAGATCATGCAAACATAAAGCTGATGTTCATTCTAAAAGGTAAATATGCCTTTTTACAGGGCAAGGTGAGTTTGTGGTCTTCCCTCCTGGGAGATGCTATCAGGACAAGCTGTGAAGTTGGATGTCTGAAACAGATCAAGACGATTTTCTAAACACCAGTACACGAGTAAGTGCTGTAAGTAATTTGCAAGCTAGAGAAAGTGAGCCAAAAATCACTCCTTGAGACATACACAAGTGAGCAGAATTATGTGAAACTCTGCCTCTTTTGACAGCAAAACTGAATATGGACAAAGTGCATTTTGTGATGTGGCACTGCTGAGCATGAGCCTGCTGGCACTCAGGAGCTCAGAGCTGATCTGCTGGGGAAATCCCTTACCAACAGCACTGCTGTCCTTGTGGTCTTTGCATAAAGGAACTGTCCTATGTATTAGGATGCAGCATTTGTGTGTTGAATTAGCAGGGTTGAAGGCAGTCCCAGGGAAGAGGATTATGAACTGGCAGCTCCCTGGCTGTCTCCAGTGAGTATCTGCACACCTGGTCTGCAGGACAGCAGGTAAAGCAAAAGGAAGAAGGAAGGGAAATATTCTCTGGTAATTCAGGCAGAGGAGAGCGGCAGAAGGAGCCCCATGCACCTTTCAGCAGAACAGTTGTGAGCTGTAGGTGTGAATCCCACAGCAGCCCGTTGTCATTAAGCATCCTGTAAGGTGAGGAGGGGGGTGAGCACTGCAGCAAGCTCATCAGCAGCATCTGAACCAACTCTTGGCCCCCTCTGGATACCCTTTGGAAATCTTCAGCGTGTTTTGTGTTTGTTTAGGAGCCAGAAACAAATGCTGGCAGATGCAAAGGTGTGAAATGTTGGCCAGCCCATCCCAGGGTGCCCTACAAGGCACTGGAGGGAGGATTGCTCTAAGTGGATGACGAGCTCAGTTCAGAGGCTGTTAAACTTATTACCTTCATTAAGAGATGTGTGTAATGTGGTTTTGGGCTTCTGATATGGTAAAACCAACATTTTCCAAATGTTTTGGTGTCCTGTCTGTTATACTTGGAGAGAAATTCAGTTTCTGTTTTGCACTGGGTCAAATTCGGTGCAGAGCTAAGATTTCTTCACGGAATTTAGAATTTGGGATTGCCTCTGTGAAAGCAGAGGCTGTCTGGGGCAATGTGCTTTGTCAGAACCAGGGGGGAGCAGAGGGAAAGAAGGAGCAGGGTGCAGAGAAATTGGTGCCTTTGCTGAGAACCTTTAAAAGGCCAAGCCATGCAGGTGTCCCTGCTGTGCTCCCTGGAGCTCTGCATGGCAGGAGATCAGGCTGTACTGCTCCCAGCAGGGTGTAAATGAAGAAGGATGGCTCAGGTTTGGCTTTCCTTGCAATTTAAGAAGCCCTGCAGGATGAGGAGCACCCAGGTGAGGTGGAGCAGCATCAGGGAGTAGTTTGGACTCACCAGGTACCATTAGCTTGAGCTCAGGACTGAGCCTGCAGGACTGGGCTGGTTTGCACAAGAAGATTTGAGTGTCTCTGCCATGTGCTCCTCATCATTTCCATTATCTGTGTGTTTCCTTTATCTGGGGTACCACAGCTCCTCCCTAGGATGGAGCATTGGCTCTCCAAGCAGCTTTAATCTCTGGCTGTCTTGGGAGGGTCAGGTTGGGAGAGATTTGAGGTCCTCAGCCCTGAAGTGAAGCCCTCCCTGCTTCAGACAGGCCTGCAATTGAAACCAGCTGATCCCAAGTCCTTTGCAAACATTTCCATTTCAAACCACTGAAGTTTTATGTCTTTCTAATAAATTTTTTTTTCTTGAGCCCCATAAATCTCATAAAGATCTTGAACAGCTAGTAAATTTGGCCATTCAGATACATGTTTTCCAGTAAAGAGGATAATGGTTGCTGTTCCTGATGCCACCTCCCCTCCCCACCCCTTCAGCTGTGGGAATTCACCTCTTGCCTGTGGGCCATGCTAAGAAAGCCAAGATATACAGGTCTCATTTGCAGGAAGGACCAGGGCATTGCTGGGCCTCTGTTAGCTTGGTCACTGCCCCTACCTGTGACCTGAGAAAAGTCATTTGTTCTCCTCACATCTCAGATCAGGATAAATAGGCTGATGTGCCCCTGCTCAGGGGGTTGGGAATCTTGCTCTGTTCAGGATGGACAGAAAATGTTCTCTTAGGCTTGGATTTTCAGGTGGGCTTGAAAGGACATGAATCCAAGGACAACATGAACCCAACACTCCTCAGAGTCCCTTTGGAAACACCAGGCAAAAGTGCTGAAGTTATTTAGGAAAAACATGCTAGAAAAATAGAAAATTGCAAACATATTTTCCCCTTCATTTGTTGTCTCCCAAATTCAAACAAGCTTATTTCCTTTCCTGCAATGCTGTTTTTGATAATCTTGTGCCAAAGGCACTGAATCTGTTCTTATTGCTGTCAATAGCAAGATGCCTGTTGCTTTTAATGGTTCAGCTATTAAAACACCACATCCCAGTTGTCTGGCTGTGAGCAATCCCAAGCTAGCGCAGTGACAATATGGAACCTTTTTCCTCTCTGGATGTTTCTCTGCAAAGTTTGACCATTTTGGCTGGGGTAAAACATGTGTCTATCTGGGATTCTTTCCAAGGATGAGATTTTGACAGCTGTGCTCGTGTTGGCAAAAATCCTGACATCTTGTGCTTCGTTGAAATAGCAGATCCTTAGTGGAGAGGGGTGGGAATCCGATTTCATAGATGAACACTTATGAATTGAGGACTGTGAGCCTGGCTGAGCTCTTTTCACTTGGGGGAAAAGGTTGAAGGCATCCTTTGGGAACAGGGTGGAGCTTGCCTTTCTTCCCGTCCCCACCTGTGGGCACAGATGGCCGATGGGCAGCGGGGTGGATGGAGCTGTGCGTGCTGCTGCCAGCTTTGTGCAGCACTTGGGGACATGCCTTGGACTGCACCCATGGAAGTGGGAGTCAGCCTGCCCGCAGCCCGTGCCGAATGATTTTCATTTACATATTGGATGTTACGGGCGGTGTTGGTGCGCTTTCAATGGAAATCCACCTTTGCAACCCTGGTCAAAACTTGGCTTGATATTTCTGTCGGGGAGCTGGTGAAAAACAAAGCCTTGCTATATTCTGAAATAGACTGCTTTGGGGGTTTTATTTTCACTGTTGTGATAAAGTTGATTGAGTGTTTTTTGTTTGTTTTTTTCACTGGAATCTCCATCTTGAACTGGAGAAATATTTCCCACAAACACTGTAATTATTCAAAGCTGATATATTTTTGCAGTAACCTTCTATCTGATGAACTGTCACTTTTCTGATGAAGAATCACTTATTTGGAGACTAGAATTCCTATTATCTCGACAAATAGGGAATGGTGGCACAGAAAATTGTGTCACGAGCACGAGGTCACCCAAGAACTCCACATCAGAGGCAAGGATAAACGGGAATGGGTCTGGTGGAAGGTCATCAAAATTTTTTTCAGAACGTATTTTGCAAATATTATATTTAATATTATATTTATTTCAAACTTTCCAGTGGCCAGAGAGTTCCTTTATATTTTACCAAGAAAAATAAATTAAAGAAAAAAGTCGTGAGGTTTTAAAACCATGTCAACAATCATTTGCCATGTCTAGTATTTCACTGGAAATCAAGAAAAAAATTTAAAATTGTTTGTGTTTTTAAAACATTTTAAAAATTTTTGTGTTTTAAAAACACAAACAAGACAGTACTGAAACAACAAAACACCAAACAATACATGCCTCCTGTGGAAAACAATTCAAACAGTTTTGCTCAGGAAAGGTTTTAGCTTAGGGTTAGACACGCAGAATCAGACATTCCTGCTTGCATCCATGGCAAATGTGAGGTGTTTCATGTAACAGTTAAAGGAAAAGCAGCCAATCTGTCTCACAACCATCCTTACTATGCATTAAGTGATGTATATAGATATTTATTATCCATTAGAAAGCAATTGGGCATCTTTTTCATGTGTTTAATCCCTCTAGCCTTTTCTAAGCATTTGGAAGGACAAATGAATCGGATTTGGAATGGTAAAATTTGGGACAGTCCCAGAACAAGAATATCTGGATGTTTGGGGTGGCTGTGATGGCAGGCAGGCGAGCTGAAGGTGAGCTCTGGATTATTTATCTTTGCACAGCCTGGCCTTGTCAGCTGAGTGGCCAAAAATGGGATCAGGATACAAAATTAAATGGGAAAATCTGCACCTCCTGTACTTTGTTTATGGGAGAAGGGGCTGAGGAGGACAACAAAGGACTCTGTTATTGCATGGGAGGCTTGGTCAGCAGGGACTGCCCCATGGCCTTAGAGGCCCTTTCCAAGCCATGCCTTAATGACCAGCTCTTCCCTGCCTCTCCCACTTGTTTTTTGAAAACTAGGGCAAATATTAGCACAACTGTGAGTGCTGGGCTGCTGTGTTGGAGTGCTTCTAACCCATGTTAGCTTGATTAAAACTAACAGCACTGTTTCTACGTTGAGAAATTCCAGTGGTGTGTCTACCATAAATTAAACTGAAATTTCAACTCTGAGTTGTCTTCTAGTTCTGCAGCAGATCTGTTTACTCAGAAATAGCATAAGGCAGATGTCTTCATCTTTGCTGATTCTTAACAGGTCACAGACACCGACTTTAAATAGCTAAAAGCCTTTAAAATAATTTTAAAACAGGCTTCCCCCTCCCCTACCTTAACCTTTAGTTGCCCTTAACTAGAAATGCCTGGGATAACATGATCCTAAAACAGACTATATAAACCAAGGAGCAGCTTTAAATATATAACATGATCATTACCTGAAACCAGCAAAGAGGTTGGAATAATCATTGCTCGTGTTTACACTTCACCATTTCAGTGGGTTGTGTTCAATCCTTTAATGATGATGATTAAAAACATACAGGAAACACATAGTAATTAAAGAGAGCACTTAACCGTGATTCTGAGAGCACAGAGGCAGCTTTGAAGTGGGACTGGACACAGTGTGTGTTGCCAAAACATGGCAGGAATTGGAGCACCAGGTAATTGCAGGTACCACACCACGGCTGTTTTGGCACCTGCAGCATCCGCCCGCAGCAGCAACCTCAGAGTCACTTTTTGCGCGTCACTGAGACTCCTGCAGCCTCAGACGGGGCTGATGGATGGGGCTGAGGGAGCAGGCAAATACTCTGCTTTGTAATTTACAGAGAGCCAAAGCTGAATTTGGGCTCGTTTCTCCACGGGGGACTTTCTGAGGGTGAGGCAATGTTTAGGAAGAGGGCAGGAGGAGGAAATTTGGGGTGACGGCAGAGAGTGGGCACCGGTTCAGGTGCTTTGCCCTGCCAAGGCTTCGGTGTGGGTACTGACATGAAAGGGAGCTCTCAAGCCACAAGCTCCAAACCTTTTGTTTTAGGAGTGTTTCTGTGGGTGAAGGACAGGGACATGTTTTGTGGAATGGATTCCTTTGTTTATTTTCCCCATTTAAAACAACAAAAATACTCTTCTTATAATAAGTGCAGAAGGATGAGTGATGAGGCTTGTGCTGTAAAATCATGTTTGCTGGAGAAGCCATCCTGTTTTCCATTGCTTTATTTCATGTGAAAAGGGAGGTCATGGTGGCTGGGGAGAGCACAGTTACTTTCTTGGAAGTACTTTTCCAAGCACTAGAGATGGACTTTCCCAGTTTAGCTCTGTGTAAGGAGAACAGAGTTCAGAACAGGTCCTAATGTTCCTTTGGGGCTGAAAGGGATTCACTTTTGGTCATTGTCCCTTAATTTTCTACTCCATATCTTTTGAAAATTTTCTCTGCAAACCCAAATTCAGGTTCTGCCCCTGTGCTGATGCCACAGAGACCACCTGCTTACACCATGTGAGTCCCACTTCTGCGGTGTTCCTGTCCCCCCACAATGCCTCTTTGAAGAAGATCAGCTATCAGGTAATGCTCAACATGCCTCAAACAAGACTTTTCCCCCTAAATCTCTCAAGCAACAGGGATAATATTATGATCCTACCTGTCACTCAGACCTGTGGGTGTTGTCTTTGATTCCTGTTTCTAGGTTCCATACCGGCAGGCACTGTCAAACTCTGGCCATTTGTTTCTGTGTAGCCTCTCTAAATGTTGCCATTTCTGTCCCCCCTCCTGGCTCACATGCTTGCCCAGGCTGTCGTTATTGTGCTCCTCAATCACTGGTACCACATTGCTAATTGTGGCCCTGGCAAATCTGATCTCACCCTATTCACATATGTTCTTTATGCTCCAAAAGAAATCACTTTCCTCTCCTGCCCATCACCCCTTTCACTGCATCTCTCTTGCAAGCGTCTGCTCTTGGTCACATCAAACATAATCTATTTGTTTTTTCCCCAAAAAAGGGGACCTTTTTCCACCCAATACAGTATTTTTGTTTTGTGGTTAAGATGCCAGTTTTGGCCTCTGATCAGCCAATTGTGCCACTCTGTGGTCCCAACTGTTAAAATCTGAAAGTACCCTCACACATTTCCCTGTGCTGTCAAGGCAGCTGCATCACTCCCTTCCCAGTTTCTCCTCAAAACCTCTTTTTCTTTGCTGGCTGCAAACCCTTCAGAGCAGTGGGGCTGTTGGTGTGATGAGCTCTGAGGGCTGTTGGTGTGTAACATCAGCTGCAGGTGTTGGCTTGGTGTGAAGGTTCCCTGGTTCAGAACCACCCATTTGTGCTGGCTCTGCATGGTGTCACTGTGGGTCACTGCCCCACAAAGGGAACCTGTGATAATATGAAATAATAATATTTTAATAGAGAGTATTAATAGCACTGTGTTTGTTGTTGCCCCTGCAACACTGAGCAAGCATTGGCCCTGGAGGAAGTTGGTGGGTTTTATATTCTTGGGAAAAAGTGTGGTGGAGAGAATTCCCACCCCTACTCCACATCTCTTTCACAGGCCCTTTTCATTGCTCCATCAACCACTGAAATTAAGGGAAAGGATTAAAAAGTAAGATTGTAAGTAGGACCAGCATTATGCAATTCTACTTCTGGGTCTTCTGTCCACTCTGTTCAGCCATCATTGCTGGGGAATTTCAAAAAGTGAGTTGGAGTTTGTTTGTGAGAAAAGATAAGGTAATGTCGTTGATCCACATCTGATTCCATTCCTTTTATCTCGTTGGGCTGTTCCATGGAGAAGCCTGGCCTTGTACATGGAGTGCCCAGTACCATGGGCTGTGTAGGACAGGAACAAATTAAAATTAAACTTAAATTTCAACTTCAAGTTGTCTCCTAGTTCTGCAGCAGATCTATTTACTCAGAAATAGCATAAGGCAGATGTCTTCATCTTTGCTGATGTCTTCATCTTTGCTACTGCATTGCAGCTCAGAATCTCCTGAAGCTGCCAGCCACGTGAAACCAGAACAAACAATGGGTTTGCCCGTTAAAAAAAAAAAAAAAAAAATCATATGCCAAAATGTCAGGCTGCAAATCCAGACTGTGGAGCAGTTCTTCCTGTGAGAAGGGAGAACTCTGGTGAAAACAAAAAAAATAATAATTTTTTATTTAATCCCGGCCCTGTGTCGGGAACAAAGGTCACTGCCTCTGCAGCAGCCAAGTGTGTAGCCCAAGGCCAGGCAACATCTTGAGCCTTCTCTGTGGCTTTGGGACCTTTCACAAAAGCTGGGCACTCTTCCAGCCCTGAGCTGTAGGAAGGACAGTTGACCCTTGTTGCACCTGGGGTATACCTCAGCCTTATTTCATTTTCACATAAAGCTTTGTCTAGGTTTATTTTATTTAATGGAGCTGCCTTTTTTTTTTTTCCTGGTTATACTGTCACAGGAAATTCTCACTGTTCTATTACCTTTTTCCTGTTGGAACTAGCCTTAAAATAAAATGAACAAATAAATACATATACATACATATAAAAATATGCAGACAGGAAAGCCATTCAGATCTGCAGAGGCCTTGATAACGCTGCTGATGAGGTTGCCAGCTTTCCTCATGTCTGAACAATTCCCCAGCACCCCCTCAACCCCTGGGAAGCTAAGGGGAGGTAGCTGTGAAGTTTCTAATTCTGACTACAGGTGTCTGGTTTGAAAGACACCACATGCCATGCCGTAACCTCATTTAGGAAAAGGGTAATTAAATAAAAATACAGAAGTGTTCCAGTCACAGTTCCTGAACATGTGAAGTGCCCGTTGGTTTTAAAAAAGTAAAGGATAAATCTCTCTAAAAAGGCACTATCCTCTCCTCTGTTTTAATATTATTCAGTATTAGTAGTTTAAATAAGAAAAATGGTTTTGAATGTCAACATCTGCTCTTAACCCTCTCTTTAAAGCAGGAACATTGTGTTTGAAAACAAACAAGAATGGAATGCCTAAACTCCCCTCCTTTTTCTGCTCTGTGTATCCAAAGATTCCTGCCAGTGTTTACTTGTTGCACATTCTCCTCCACCATTTGGTGTTTTTAAGGTGCTGCAGATTATCAAAACCTGAGGAGTTATTAGACCTGCTCAGCTTTGTCATAACAAATCAGATAGGCACTGACGTTACCCTTTTGGATCATTACCTTGAGAAGTGTAAATGCCACTATATTCTGGATAAATTGCTTGAAAAGAATATTTTGAAAAATAATAGCCAGCTTTAAGATGAACTGTTCCCTGCTCAGTAGTAATGATGATGGTAGTAATGATAACAATAAACTAACTACAGAATTCAGCTGGTCTCAATCCTGTAAAATATTTAACCCCAAGCTTAACTTTCCAAGCATGTTTATTTGAGCTGGGCTTTTACTGGTTTTGGCTGTGGAACAAACCTTTGGGATTAGCAAATACTGAAGAATTGCTAATATATTAATTATCCAGCAAAATTCAGGGGGTTGCCACAGCAGCTGAGTGGTGTTACTGCCCTGATTGTTTAGTACATATTTTACAAAGTTGTTGGTCACTCTTTGCCACTGCTTAAGCCCCTTTGCTCTTGTGCTGCCTGAGGGAAGGAGATCACAGCTGTGAGTGGAGACTTGACTTTGTAGGAAGAGTATGGAGGTACCAAACCTTGTGGCATTACTGTGAATCTCACTGTGAACCTTTCCAGAAATGCAGGGGAGTTTCCTAAAGCCTGAGCAGTTGTAGTTGTGCTGTTTCTTTGAACTCTCACTTTTATTATACCAAAAATGCAGCCCAGCACATTGCTTTTTTAGAGAGGTGCCAACCCACATGTTTCTGGTCTTCATGGGGTGGTGGAAGAAAGCTTAAAACACAATGTGGTTATTATGTCCTAGGCTGCAAAATGGAAAAACACATAAAAAAAATCTTCTGTATTTCTTAATAATTTTTTCAGGATTTTCAAGCCTTTCTGGGCCCTAACAGGTTTTGAGCACTTAGTGCTTGGCAATTCCTTGAGCCCCTGAAGCCTAGCTTATGGGGGATCAGATTGCTATAGAACTTTACAGAAAATTCATCCATCCTTGCTGTGCTGAGCATTATAGAAACACCACAGGAGAGTGGGTCAGGGCTTCAAAGTCTTTGCCATTAAAATGACAGCCCAAGAGCAGGATCCACAACTGCAACAGCTTTTATCAGCTCAGACCCCACTTTGCAGCAGAGCCCTAAAGCAGCACCCAGATCCCTGCATGCGCAACTCAGAGATGCTGCCACTCTGAGCTTCAGGCTGCTGGGGGATCTCTCCAGGCTCAGTCCTTCCACCCCTCTGTGTTTGCAGCAAGCAGGGGAGAGCAGAGATCCCCAGCAGGCCCCTGAGGGTCCTGCCTTTCCAACAGCACTCCTTGGGTTATCCTGAAACACCTCCAAACACATCAGGATCCTGCCATTGTCTCAACTGCTCTTTGAATCAGGGGCTCTTAAACAGAGGATATGCCATTCTTCTTTTGTTCCATGCTCCCATAATGCTCTTAAAAGAAAAGGAAGGCAAAAAAAAAACCCTAACAAGTAAAACCCAAACTTAAGATGTGCTGTCAGCTTTACCCCAACAGCCAGGGGTGGAAGGGATGGTTAGCCAAGATTAGAGTCCTAAGCTTTGTGATTTCTCCCTGTGAGTTACGGCTGCATGTCAGTAGCTGTAAGTGAAGCAAAATGCAGTAGCTAGGCTGGTGTTCTGTTCAATTGCCTGGGGCCCCAGCTGAAATTTAATAAGCAAATGTAAGATTTTAGTGCTTTGGAATGGAAAGTTTATGGTAAGTTCTTTCTGCAGCCCC
The DNA here is from genome assembly GCF_027579445.1 of Ammospiza nelsoni. Taxonomy (NCBI): domain Eukaryota; kingdom Metazoa; phylum Chordata; class Aves; order Passeriformes; family Passerellidae; genus Ammospiza; species Ammospiza nelsoni. The sequence continues at coordinate 10,316,251 of NC_080644.1, read as the reverse complement.
TGTTTAAGTGATGTATCACATGTATGGCTTGTGCAGGGCACCTTGAATGGATGCAGATCTGCTGTTGTGCCTTCCCCTCCCAGGCTGCAGCCAGGTAAATCTTCAGGTCACAGAGCAAGCTGGAACTGAATACAGTTGTGGCTGGGATATCTTCCCTATAGCTCCATTCATGTGGATTAGGAGAATCCTAATTCTCCTAATTAGGAGAATCCTAATCCTAAAATCTGTACTGATTTTTTTTTTAAGTCAGGGGTTATCAAGTCGTATTCAGGGGCGGTTCATGGAGCATAGATATTTTGGACCATTCTTCAGATTTGAAATCACAAAAGTCTTCTTTGGGATTCTCTGAAATTATTAATTTTTTTATTATTTTTTGCAACAAAAATTTTTATTGCTCACGTCCAACTCAATAGGGAGGATGGAGAACCCACTCATGGGCAAATGAGAAAAGCTTCTTATTTTAAATATCCATCACTTCTGTTCCCTGCTCAGGAATGGGTGAGGAGTGCATGCTCTCCTCTGCTGCCAGCTTCTGTTTTGCTGGATCTGTTATTTTACGGTTTCTTCATTGCGATGGCTCACAGAGACTTGTCAGCTGTTCCTCATCTCTCTCCAAGCATGAAAATCTAGTCTTGAGGGGTGTGTTTAGCATCAGATCATATCAGGAGCTGTTGGCAGGAATGCACTGGGATGGCAAAGGGAGCTTTACCCTTTTCCCAGCTCCCTGCTACTGTTTCCCATTACTACCAGCTGGCACAGCCCATTTGTCAGGGATTTTCTGCATGTTACTCAATACCTCCAATATCCATGGCTGTCTTTAGGAGATGAGGAGGCTGAACAACTCTCAAGAAGTGGTGAATTCAGCCTAATCAGGTAAAAATAAAAGGATCCTCTTTACCTCACACAATTGCCTCCCAACTTTGTCCTTCCAGCACGTGCAGGTGATGTGCAAAGGGCCAGAAAAACATGGAGACCTCTCTCTATGGAAACACATCAAAACTATCCATGATCTTTGTGCTCCTTGGTACCTCTTGCATGGTTTTACTGGGATAGGGCTCAAGTTAAGGTTGCCTCACTGTGCATATCCAGCCACTGAGGACAGAAGTTACACAAACTCTTTCAAAAACCAAGGCTCTGTTTCAGCAAAGTCTTTCAAGTTCAGTCACTGAAAGGTCCCCCACGATTATAACCCCGTTCATTCCTTTTGCCTTCTCATGCGTGTGTTTATTTCTGTTTGCTCCTTTCTTTTTCACAGATGGCAGATAAATCTTGTCAGTGCTTTTTTGGCTTTGCAGCCTTTTCTCAATCATCTTTCCTTTTGTATCTCCAGCAATGTGCAAATCTGGTGGTTTGCTATTTCTGCTAAGCGTATTTCTTTTCCATGCTGTCTCATTGTCTCAGTCTTGTGCTTTTTTGCTGGGTGAAAGAAGAGACAAATTTCCAGTAGGCAAAAAATAAACCAGCCCCAGCTCATGAAAAAAAATGAGCCCTTTTTAATCACTGCTATAAAATGTAATGGTTTGATGCAAGTTCCTTGTCAAGGTTGGAAGACTGACCAATAGGTCCCAGAGAAACATCTTTTGATCTGTCTCCTGGATCAATTGGAATTTTATTGCACATGAGGAGAACAATACTGCACGAGCCCTTGAAGTGGAGCGAGCACAGATGACATTTTTATTCATTCTCAGCCAGATTGCCTGGTATTGTGTCCCTTCTGTGAAAAATGACACTCTGGCAACAGGCCACTGACTGCAAAGCATCTTGGCATGGGCCTCCTGTTTGTCTCAGCCTGAGCTGAGCATCACCAGAGATGCCAGACTGCTGGCCACGAGCTGAGGGTGTTAAAGCACCATCTTTATCAGCATCTCACTGCCATTTTTTGGTAGGAAATACTCGAGGGAGGAGGGGTAGTTCCTGACTGTTTAGATATTTGGTAGCATGAGCAGTGGTAGTTGGCTCTCCCCCTGGGATGAGAAGCAGCTCTTCTGGCTGACAGTGACCAGCATGTTTGTCACAGTCCTGCCAACCCTAAAATTTGGTCCTCAGAGCTTCTGAGTCTGTGCTTCCCATCCTCTTTTTCTTTCCTGGTGTCTTAGGTGGAATGTTTAAAAGTTTTCTAGTGATTAGGAAGAAAAATATGATTGACTTCCAGTTTTGTCTGAGCCATCATAGTTGCTGCATCAGAGGCAAAGCCTCATGAATTTCTCTCAGACTTTTCAGAGGGTAATCCCTCATTTTGTGTGACAGGGAGGTGTCCTGGAGTGTCTGGGGACAGGTGACACTGAGCTGGGTGTTCTATTGTAGCTTGACTCTTGGCTGTCAAAACTGGGTGTAATACTGAGGCATTTCCATCATTATAGAATAGTCCATATCATAAATCTTTTTTCTGACGTCCCTTTTGAGTCCTTCTGTCTTCTGAGAAAGGAGTTCAAATGGAGAAATTGGAGAAAGATTTTCTTCTTCCAAGCCCAACAGTTCAACCCACCTGGGCCCATTGCTGGGTAGCCCACTCCAGGTTAGCCACCCCTGGCATGGGCTCATCTCCAGAGGTCTCTTCCACCCCTAACTATTCTGTGATTCTCAACTATTACTTTGTATGGTGCCCAGATTTTTATTCAATTTAAATATATTTTTATTCCATCCAAGCAGGAGCGTGGCAAGGCGTGCAACAGCCTCCACTGTGAGACCCTGGACTGGAATCTGGATGTGAATTTGTCTCTCCTGCTGGAACCAGGTTCCCTCTGTGCCTACTTCTGTGGAATGGGTATTTCCCTAACTAAATAGTTGCATTTTCCTGAAGGAAGGACAGTGTCTGTGCCTTCAGCTCTGATGCAGTGTGACATGTACCGTAGGACCTGTCATCATTCATGAAGTCAGTTCTGTTTCAATGTTAATAAGTCCTTAATCAAGTCATTTGTTTCATACAGGATGTCACATTTAGCAGGGAATTGTCAAATGCTTGAAAACTGGAATCACAGGAGCACTCTTTAATGCTAAGTGGTATCTGCATCATATCTGAAGCTGGACCATGCCAGGAAAACATCCTTCACATTGTGCACTAATATTTCCAAGCTTTCAGGACCAATCATGGGTTGGCTGGGTATGTACATTATTTCTCTCTGTTTATGCGTGGCATATGATTATATCCTATATTTAGTAACTCATTCTCACATTGCTTATCTGTTCTGTATTTTTTTTTTTTTTGGCTGGTTCTTTTGCTTTTTAAAATAATACTGTGCAGCATTTCACCAGTCACTTAAAACCAAGATTGGCACTCTCAGTTCATTAGAAAATAACTGAAATTTAAAACTGGTGCTCCTCATTCTAGTGTGTTTGTGATATGCAAGGGAAAAGAAGAGGCTTGAGCCAAGCAGCTGCTGGTGGGATTAAGTGGGAAGCTGTCCAGAGAACCAGGTTTGTGATTATCATCTCCTGTTCTTGATGTTTTCTTCAAGAGGAACAGAGCTAAGGGCTAAAATTGTATTTCTAATATTTAGTTCCTGTAAGTCTGAAAAGAAGAAAAGGAAGTTATAGTGAATTCATGGCAAATATTGTCCCAATGACTTTTCCTTCTTTTATTTAAATCACATTTAATAGTGTGCCTGTTTCTGTCTGCAAATAGGTACATCAGAGTGTCAGTGGTAATGGGAAAAACACCAGTATGTGCCCCATCTGCTGCTGTAAAACAGTGTCATTATGTACAAAATACCTGCAAAGTGGAAGATTGAGAAGTTTTGGGGTTTTTTTGCCTTAGGGAACCGTTTGTATTTATATTTTAACTCTGCTGTACTGTTGTGTCCTTCTCGTGAGCCAGACCCCTTGTGGTAGTTCTGTGAAGACACAGAAGGAGTCCTGGTTGTATCTGTGGGCAAAACATTTTGATTTGGGGTTCTCCTCAGTTTCTGTCCTGAAATGCTCAGTAAAAAATAGTTTAAAAAAAAGAGTTATAAAATACTGCTGCAGATTATATTTTGTGTTCCCGCAGTCGTTCCTGGTTCCAATCAGTTGATCAAAAATACTGAATGTATTAAGGCTCCATGTTTTCTTCAAAAAAATGTTGTGTTCTCCTAAAAGCTCTTTTTCCCTATTAAATGTTCTATTTGAATGTAGTCCAAGTCGTAATGAGTGCTGGAGCAATTAAAGTATCAGCCACTATAAGGAGTCTTGGGAGCACAGGAGACAGATAGGATCAGGGTTTAAGCTGCTTAAATACCTTTTATGAGAAATAAAGATTTCACAAACCTCAGTTTCAAACAAAATAGTTGACATATGCTAAGCTCAAAGTACTAAACTTCTTCTCCTGCCCTTTCCCACTAAACAAATAATGATCTATGAAATATTTAAACTTTATATCTGCAGGAAGAAAGAAAACACTTTATTTCTATTTAAAAATTTTTTGGCAGGTGCTCAGATATTTATGATAATGGGATCATAAAATGACATGGAAAGGTTAGTGGGAAGGTGCAGAGGGAATTTTGAGTGTGACTTTGTAAAATCTTGTCACATTTGTTAAATCTTACTCAAATTGTAACAAGGATGTTTGTTCATTTGCATGGCCTAATATAGTTATTGTGCATTAGGAAACTCTTAAATCAACAAAGTGTTTGTGTGCAGGGCTGGATCATGCCTTCACATGCTGCAATCAGTTAAATTTCTTTAAGAAAGGAAAAGCCTTTTAAATATTTTTTCATTAACACATACTATTAAGTGGGTAAGTGCTCTAAGTATATTTTAATTTAATTTAGATTTAGCAGCAACATTTTTCCCATACTAATTAAATGCCAGTTTGTTATTAAGAAAATATTTATTGAAGTTGAACTTGGTGATAGATACATATCTATCACTTCACTGTTAAACCTCATTAAATAGTGTTTTAATTGCAATTTGTTTTTAATTACCATTCATTAAGCATATTATTAAATCTAAATTGCATGCTTATGAAAGACAGGGTTGCCAATACAAGTGGCTGAGGCCCTTAACTACTGCTTTGCTTTTAGGTTCCCATAATTTGAAGTGTGTAGGGTGAAAGTTTGATCTATTTATATTATTTCTATTATTATCTCCCTCGCTGCCTGTGTCTCCCATCTTTATTAACAGAATTAATAACATCTGAGGCAGTCAACAGATATAAAAGGAAAATAGAGTATGAAAAGTGGTGACAAAACAGGTCTTTGGGCAAGGAAGCAGGGAGGAAGCAATGGGAGAGAAGGAGGCTGGCAGGGAAAATAGCAGTTAAACAGGGCACTGAAACCCATTGTCTAATTGGAGGATGGGGACTGGGAGCCTGAAGGATGCAGAGGGATGCTGGTCATGATTTGAAGAGCTTTTTCTCCTTGGCTTGTCATGGGTAGTGTGGCCAGGGTCAGTCTGAGACAGCCCAGCGGCTTCTCAGCAAAAAGGTTTGCTCGTCCCAGTCTGGATCTGGCAGAGCTGCCAGAGCAGGGAGGGTTTGTCCTCAGGATGAGCACAGAGCATTCTGCTGGTGGCTGCACAGCATCAGCTCACAGGCAGCAGTTACAGAGAAAGCCCTTTCAAACTTTCCAAATTTTTACCTACAGGCAGCACTGCCCCCCTTTAGAAATGCCACTCAAAGCAACAACCACATGGGATGCGTGAACTTGCTTTCCTTAGACAAGTTTGCCAGATTTCTTAGTAGCAGTCCATGAATCTAAGGTAAGCTGAAAAAAATCCTGAGATAAGATCTTTCTTTTCTAAGGATATCAGCTCTTTCAGCAGAAAGACCCCACTAAGTTGGGTTTTTAAAGGGTGTTTTTTTAAATCTCACAAGTGTCTTCTGGAGCCTTTAACCTAGGAATGACACTTGATTTTTGCCAACAGGGAGGAAAGGCTGGGAAGAAAGGTGTGAGGTGTTTGTTCTGCTGGAGACCAGCTCAACAAAACCAGTTAGCAGGCTGGAGAACATTCCCAAAGGGAGAAGGAGGGACAGTAAGTGACAAAAGGTGTGGGGTGCAGTGTTGGCATCCTCCATTGTGGCACTGTCTGAGCCTCTCAGAACACTCAGGGGGGAATTGATGACAATGGGGGCTGCTGGACAGTGAAATAACATTGGTACATGCAAACAGCAGAGGCAACCTGATGTATTGCCAATGTTCCCATGGGCTGGATAAAGAAAGACAGTAAAACAGTAAAACTCTGCACGTTGATGCTCTCTGGCTCTGGCTCTCAATAGGGCCCTCAAGCATTGCATTGAGGATGGTTTTGTGCCAGGTTATCTCCATTGACTCCAATGGATAATCTCCAATTCACAGTGCAGTTTAAATCAGAGGCAGGACATCGTTTCTCCTCTTTCCAATTCATGAATCTCTTTCAAAACCTTCTGTACCAGATGTTACAACTGTAAGCAAATTATCCTGGCAAGCCAAAGTATCTCCTCATGAGTCTGTGTCACAGTAGGCCCTGGTGCCTCTATCTGCCTCTGGATCTTTTGCTCATAAACCATTAGTTATACGTTTTTTTTGGCAGATGGGTACCTTCCATGAAAAAGCCATTTCCATTCCAATGCAACAGTGCTTTTATATGGCCTGTTTCAGTCCCTGTTGCACAACCTTTCTGCACAATGATTCATTATTCTATCTTCTTGATATGCTGAATCATGGGATGACACTCTGCCAGCTGCTTTGTATGCCAACAATAACTTGCTCGTGTTTCAAAGATAGAGGAGGCTGCACAAATCACTGCAGCACAGGGAGCCTGGACATTTGGCTGAGGGAAGTTCTCAGCAGGCATTAAACTCCTGGTGCATGGGGGAGTTACCTCTCTGCTCCTGCTCTCTTTGGATGGCTGCAGGGAGCTGCATACGGCCTTCACTTGTCTTTGCAAAGCTGGAGGAGGATGAGGCTCCTGTTGCCCCTAAACTGATGGCAATCAGCCTCTCCTGCACTGCGGCCCCTGAACTGAGAGGACACAAATCAGCCCACATCTCTGTGGAGCATCTGCACTCTAAGGCTTGACTTAGCAGAAACGGGGAATGGTGGAGATGACTTCAGAATTACCCACACAGATACATGAGGTGCCTCTGTGGGATTTCCTGACACCATCCCCAACATGCTGATGTTAAATTAATCCCTTTCCTGCTGCAGTAGCCTCAGGAGTGCACATTCCCCCACGTGTCCCTCCGTGGCTCCTGGGCACAGGGGTGCTGGGTTACAGCACAGCTGCTCGCTCTCCATAATTCAAGGCATGGGTAATGATTTTTAACTTCTATTTAAAAATTAATTTGCTTTTGTCAGTGATGCACAGGATCCTTGCAGAGGTAAATGATGCTTTCCCTTGGCCATTTTAAAGTTCTTTCTGATTTGTCTTTGCTAGAAGATTCTAACAGTAGCTATTTATCTGATCACAGAGAATTCGAGTCCGTTGGGTATAGTCACAGCTGTTCTGAGAAAAGACATAAGATTTTGGTCAGAAAGGAATATATTCCACTTCTTGAAAGCAGGGACTTTAAAGGAAATGCTCTTGTGTTTTAAATAATTTTTTATTTGAATGCTCTATTGCAATTCTCAGTGTACTTCAGTTTGTAGCACAGCACAGTACTACAGACCTTATGCACTTCAGACAGTCATTTGAAAGGCTCTTGGTTTTCTTTTGAAAACTGTAAACCAATTAAAAAGTCAAGATTAGTAAGGGGTGTCCTAATAAACCTTGAGGGTTCATTTGCACATCTAATTTTTAAGTGTAATTGCTACAAAAAATTCATATACAAGCATACCCAGTATTTTTAGGTGTTATAAGCTGAGATTTCTATAGGACATATTCCTCCCCCTGTGCTTATTGCCTGTTCATATTCCATGAGAATCTGACCATGTGCAGTTAGGCTTTGATGTGAGATACAATAAAGATCGCATTTTAAGAGCAGTGTGTACATAATTGTCTGACACATGGCTGTATAGAAAAGGTCAAGGGACTTATTGTTTTTATTCAGGGTATGGGAAACATTTTTCTGATGGATATTATATTTCTATAATATAAGAATTTTTTTTTTTTTTTTGCTTTGCTGCTTCTAGTTTAGTATCTTCGGCCTCAACCATCCTGCATTATTATTCCCTGTATTTATGTGTTTATTTGCTTGTGCCTTTATTCCTTGAGTGTCACCTCCCCTCTTTCCCATCCCCAAGTGGTTCTGCAGGGCTGCCCTGCCACAGAAATGGGTCTGCCCAGCTCCAAGGGCTGCAGAGTGCTGGGATGGGGATCCACCTAGCAACACCACCACACTAATGCCTCATTGGGAAATTTGCCCTACAGGAGTTTGTCTTGATTAAAGGCTTCGGTCTGTCTTTGCAACACAAACATAGGAGCCCCCATGCTGCTCTCTGAAATTTACAGCGTATTTTCTTTTTACTCAAGCATATTGAAGCAGAACAGAAGAAAGGATCAAAGGTACCGTAATGTTTCTATAAACAAGTACTACTTAGTTTGGTTTTTTTTATCTTGGGTTTATTTTTTTCCAAACAAATCTTCTAGGCACATTAGGCTCAGATTACATTTTATTGCCAAATCACCAGCTGGCAACAAAATCGCATATGTCTGTGTAAATACAGTGGATGAGAAGCTGAACAGGAGATGTGAGATGATTCAAGCAGTCATATTGGCTTCTACACCTTAAAATTTGACTGTTTTATCTGTCTATTCAGCAATGTCCTGTACAGACCCCATTTCAGCACGAAATACTAAAATCTCAGCTTGGGGTAATTCTGTCTGTGGTTTTCCTCTCTTCCAGTGAATTTACAGGAAAACAGATAATTCTCTGGGACTATAACTCAGAAATTCATTTTTTGTTTGCTCACCAAGTGATGACTAATCCACTCCTTGTTACTCAAATATAGGTGTAACTCTTGTGATGACATTATTATGAAGCATTTTTACTTTGAGGGCCAGATGATCCTTTGAAGGTAATGCAATTTTGCAATTTGCTTGAGGGCCCTATTGCTGCCTTTTGGGTAGATTTGAATTCATTTGGCAATGAAGCCTCAACATTGATTAATTTATCATTAAGGTCAATGTTGCTATACAGCTCTTCTTTATTTGTAGTTAGGCATTGGCATGGTCACTTCAATTTGTAAATTCAGTTTCTTCATGCACCCCAGGGAAAAAAAGCCTGACTATTAGGCAAACATAAAAAGTTAGTAATCATCATTGTGCTTCTAAAAGCAGATGAACTAGAGCATCTTTTCTGACCTGGGGTATGATACAGAGTATTCTCCATGCAGTCTTGAACAATGGGTTTGTTTTGGCTAAAATTAGGCTCCTTTTGGGTCCCAGGTGAAAGAATATTTGTCTCATAAGGGAAGATATTCCTTGACAGAGCTGGGTAACAAGATCCCCTTTGTCAGAACAGTGGCACAGAAACACTCAGCAGCTCTCAAGGATCTGTTTAAAGGGGTAATCTTGCCCTCCGTCAATAAACTCTGAAAGAGCTTAATTAATGAGCAGGGAACAAGCTCCATTATCTGGGAGGTGGAGGACAGAAATTAAAGGGGTTAAAGAATAAATGGGGTTTGTTTCTTGCTAAAACTTTTAATCTTTGTGTTTTCCCTAATGTCCTTAGGAGATTTTGATCCTAACTGACTTCTGGAAGCTCTCAGCCCTACTACGAGCTGTGCTTTTTCTGTCATAGTCTGATCTTTTATTTACAGTATTTCCCTTTATTTTGTAATACAGCCTGGGCTGTGATGTGGGGAAGAGTGGCGCCAGTTTTGGAAATAACAGTGCATACCCACTAGCTGATGCTTTTCCCAAATTGGCCAGGATAGAGAATACTTCCTGCCCCATTCAGAATCATCTGCATAGAAAGATAAAACGGGAGTTAACAAGGGTCAGGTTTATGACAGGGAAAGAAGGCTGCTAATGACCATTATCTATGCCACAGGTTTAACTTCATTACTTTTGCATTAAGTTCTTAATGCCCAAAGCAATAAGCAAACTGAGTCCTGTTGAACTGTAGTAACCTAATCTTCTCTCCAAATGAAATAGAGGGGAAAGCAGAGTCATTTGGCATGGCCTTTATTTTGTCTTCTCTTTCCCCATCCCCCAGTTACATATTAGGCGTGTTGTGAGTTTCCCTTCCTTCTTACAGCCTTTTTCTTTTATCGCTTTCCTTTTTTCCTGAGTTTTTTGGATTGTACAAAAGTCCTGTTTGGTGAAGGATTTGATGAGAGGGTTTAGGCCTTCCATAAAGTGGATCTGAGGTTTGTCACAGGAAGAAATCGCTCTTGATAATCTTTTCAAGTACAGAATTATGCAAACTATGTCCAGAATAAAAAGCTTTTAATTCACAGTTAAAAAACTTGAGCTGGCTGTGACATTGTGGTTCCCAGTGAATCAGATCTAGGAGAGAACATTTGCTGGGTGTTTTGAAGTATCATCACACTTTTGCATCCCAAGGACAATACTGGATGATTCTATCCCAGTGTGACTGATTGGCACACACCAGCCTGGACTCCAAACATTAATTCATGTTCTGCCCATTCTCCAGTTACAGCCCCTGATGACAATGATGAAGTGTTCAAGGCCAGGCTGGATAGAACTCTGAGCAACTTGGTCCAGTGGAAGGTGTCCCTGCCCACAGAAGTGGGGCTGGAATTGGATGATATTTAAGGTCTTTTCTAATCCAAGCCATTCTATGATTCCATGATTTATGGCTCTGAAGTTGCACCACAAAACGTGTCAACAGTTTAGTCTTAGTGAGCAAAGAACAAATACCAACAGGGAATTAAATGTAATTCGTGATTTAGAATGAGATCAGTCATTTCAGCTGATTTCCTACTCACCCTCAAATTTGACAAAAAAATAATGAATTTCCCTCTTCTGGTGTGGCCTGAAGACTTATGCTCTGTAGCTGGGAAAGGAAATGCACTGAGTAAGAGGGAGAAAAACTGGATTTCTTCATATATGAGATTCCCAGGCCAACAGCATCAGCTTTTGGCAAAGGGTGAAATCACCAGAGCATCTTTTTAGGGTCCCCCAGCAGAATGAGAGAGCAAAGCAGTACTGGCAGGTAACTGGTGCATCTGTCCAGTGTGCAGGGAATATATTACTGCTCCTAGAAAAAGGATCCCAAAGTGACAGGTGCCTGAGAAACATACTAGAATAGACAGATAAAAGAAAATAATATAAACTATGGAGAGTTAAGCGATGGATGTGAACATCTATGTAAAAACTCTTTAGAGTTTTCACATCTGGAATCACCTTGATTCCAGGTAATCAAGGAATCCTCTGATTCCCTGATCAGGAATGCAAGGTAAAATCTAACACTAATTCAGCATCCTATGTTCACCTTTTTATGAGAACCTTGCACTCTGAGGAATAAGTGCTGAAGGCTGAACATTTATCTTATGAGTTGTTCCCTATTTGGAACAATCAGGGTTGCCAGATACTTGGGATTCTGATAAAATTGTCACTCTGTAATTGTGTTTCCCTGCCATGCTGCACAAAAGGGTTTCGTTTCCTTGCCCCTTTCTGTCTTGGAAAGGACATATCAATGTGTTCTTTCTGTAGCCAGGGAGCTGTGGCTACAGTAAGGTCCATGGTATTGCAGCTAGGCTTGATATGTTGGTCTGACAGGCATCATCTGTTTTAAGAAGTGGTATCTCCTCTCCACAGACCTGTCTGCTTCCTGAATTCTTGACTTGACTCTCCAACTTCTTTTTTTGGCTTTTACTGGGCACAGGTTCTCTTTTAAATCAGCAGATTTATCACTATTCTCCCAAATGAGGTGTTTCTTGTTCTTCTAAAATGGGAGTCAAGCTACAAGGCATGTCAATTCAAGCTGCTGGGAATGCCAGAGGTAGGAAGGAGGGAATGGTGGATACCTCAATTATGTGTAAATGAGAGCAAATGAAATGGTCTCTGCTGTGTCTTTGATACTGACTTGTGAGGCTTTGCCTCCCTTTGATGGTTGGGAAGGGAATTAACTTCATCCCTGCCCTGGGATATCAAACTCCAATGTCTCCCACTTGGATAAGTTTTTCCTCTCTTGCTTCTCATTTTGTTGTTTTTTTCTGATCGTGGTCTCCTTTTAGACATGGGAAACAACTTTGTTGGATGCCAAATTGTGTATTTACTCACTAAACACCTATTTTTTTGAACAAACAAGCTGCCATAATTCTGGTGTTCAGGGAGAAGCAAAACTATTTCCTAGGCATGCAGAGCCGATCAAGAATCCCTGTGCAGTGAACTACATCTGATTCAACACAGCCCACAAAATTAAATCTTGTTCATGCTTAAGCATTTAATTACTGCAGATGTTCAGGAGATACCCTGAGAAGCATCACCTACAGGGGCCCTTTGGACAGATGCTGTTTGCCTTGACATTCCATCTGTCACTTTAAAATAATCACTGAAGCTTCAGCTGGCATAACCCTGCAGGGCTGGCATCAGGGCATGGCACGGAAGAGGTTAAAAATGAGGCCAAGGTCACAGCATGCCAGGAGCAGTAGAAGGTCAGTGGGTGAGGATTCCCTTCTTGTTCTCCATGATTTTCAGCAGAGAGCTGTCTCTGCAGCATTAGGACTGCAAAGTTTTGCTTTCTGGAGGATCTTTCAACACCAATGATATCATCCCCTTGGCTTTTTACATCCTTAAAATATATATCTAGAGTGTACTTTGGAGATGAGCAAGATATGGCAGCAAAACATGGATGTGGCCTAAACCAAATGAAAAACTTGGTTGTTTTATATCAACAAACAAGGATTTGGGACACCATTGGGACCTACCAACAGAGCATATTTATTGCCTGGCCTCAGAGAAGCCATAGTGCCTTTGGAAGTTTTATTAGATTTCTGTAATTTGTTAGTGTAGATCAGTTATTTGACCAGTACCATCTCTCCTCTTGGCTATTGGGTTCTGGCATGTGGAGCTTTGGCCCCAAATCCTAGTCAGGTTTGGTTAGTGAAATGTTTTCACTCAACTGAATTGCCTGTGACAGTGTCAGAAAGCTGAGAGCTTTGCAGGGCACCAAGTTTATATCATTACAAGTTTAGATCATTTGGTACTGCTGCCTGTAACAAGAGTGATTGGCTCATAATTAATTGTATTTATGGTTGTTGCATTGTTGTCAAGACTAGGTTGGTAGAGGTTTTCCTCTGCCACCTCACCACATTTACAGCAGGGATATTTAGCAGTTCTAAAAGGGTTTAGGAATGACCTCTCGTGAGGGAGACCTTGAGGTTAGATTGTCTTTTCATTCTACACCTCACAAATAACCAGTTTTTGTTTCAGTCACCCTGGTTTCCTGCAGGATAGGAGGAAAACAGCTAACATGCCATTTTACTGCTTTATCCAGGTTATCAAGTAGGAAACATTCAGGACAGCTTTTTTTTTTTTTTTAATTGTCCATGACTTGGTTATAGGTAAATACATCTTTTCCACTCCTCATTTTCTTCTAAGATCTAGGCCCTATCTAAGTAGATTATAAACATTGATTTAAACATTCAGTCATGCAAATCTTTCTACGAGGTTCAGTAATAGCAGCTAGGTCAAATTAGTGCTCATAAATGACTAATTCTATTTCCTCTTGTTTATTACCCAGGCCTTTGGCATTGTTGTATAGTTAATTAAATAATTTCTTCTTCTCATCCTCTCTTTGCATTCAGCGCCTTCCTGACCATAGTCTCCAAAGGAAATCCATCAAGGGCAAGGTTTAGTGGTGCAGCAGTTTGCAGATGGTGGCTGGGGGCTCTCCTCACCTCCCTGGGGTCCTTCTGAGTGACACCTGAGCACTGCAGCACCAGGAGCTGCTGCCACCTCTGCAATTCCCCTCCTGCATCCAAACTGAGAGCTGAGGGATGGAGGTCAAGGCTCCCTTTTTGTCCTGTAACATAGAATCCTGTTTCTGTCTCCTGTGCTCTCCAGAACTGACAGATTATTGTTCTTTGTCACTTTTTGGTCCTTACCCCTGATTGAAAGGGATGTCTGACTTCAAGGGATGTGCTTTGTGTCAGGAGATCAATTAGGTTTGTTCGGTGTCCCTTCTGAAGCTTTATTTTTTTTAGTATCCCTTTTTATGCTCCCAGGTCTGATTTCTGTTACTGCTTATCCTTTATATAGATTTCATTCCCTCCTTCATCTGAAGGAGAATGTTTTTTCCTATTAAGTGGCAGCTGCTGCTGCTTCTCATCCCAGGATTTAAGTAACTAGCATTTTTCCCTGTTCTGCCAGCACTAAATTCACACAATATAACAGAAAACCAAGCCCATACACTGTCAAACAGAGACACTCCCACAGCGTGGTGACCCTCTTTCTGTCACCTGCCACATTTTTCATGCCCAACCTACAGCTGTGAAACTGTTTTTCCCCCTTCCCTTTGAACAACAAAGTCCAAAGAACACTCCTCAGTTTGATGCCTGTCACAATTTGCAGAACATCCTCAGACAGAGATGATACTGCTAATAGTGAGGGAAGAGTTGTTCTGAAAGCAGCAGCAGCAGCTTTTCATTGCCAGCTCTTCCAGTGGGTCTGAGCTAATAAGAGGCACGCTGCAAACTTTATTTAATTTGTATGGGCCTGGTCCAGAGCCTCCCTCTTGACTTCAGGGCCATTGGATCAGGCTGCATGGTAGCTACAGCTTTGCTTTGTGACTCAGTATCACTGTCTTGGAACAGTCTCTGCCAAATCAGTCAGTTTTTCCATTAAAACCTTCTCCAAGGAGAAAAATGAGTGTTCAGCTAGCTGTCTGCTAACAGAAGAGTCTGATTTTTCACTTGTGTGTTTTTCCTAAACAACTTTCTCCTCCTCCATGAGAAACCTCTGGGCTTCAGGTGGGACAGTTCTGAGTGTCTCACACAGCTGAGAATATCTGCCTGAATCTTTACCAGCTTGTTTGAATGTTCCTTTCTGCTTTCAATACATTTCCATGTTGTTACCTGAGAGGAAACTAATTTTTTAGGAGTAAAATGTGCAGACCATATTTCCAATTAATCTTCTGTGACAGCAGTGGCTGTTGCGTGACTGACCTGTGACTAAATAACTACAACAGTAAAATAATTTTAGTCTAACACCATAAAAAACAAAACTAAAACTCTGACTCTGTAAAATGGTATTCTTTATGAGCTGAGCATATACTCCATTAGGGAAAATGAGACTGTTTGCATTACCCAGCTTCACCATATACCTGCCTCTTTCCATATATTATGTGAATTCCAAGGATGGCTGGTTTGGGCTTGTATTCCTGAGGGAGAACTAGACCTGAGCTTTGCAGTTGGATTTGTGTTTTATTTCAGTTATTTTGTTGCTGGAAATGATGAAGGGTGTGAAGTTAATCTGCCCAAATATCACACTTACTACCACTCTGACTGAATTCTTTACTTGCTTTGGACATTTAGTTGCTGCTCCACTCAAGGCAGCTCAGGCCTAGGAAAGAAGGGAATTAATTTCTTTATATGCAGATGAGTATGTTACAATTTCTTTACAGTCTCTCTTTTTAACAAGAAGGGATATGTGCAGACCTTTAGGAGGATTTCAGCCAGCTGGAGAAAATGGTTATGGATGTAAGGGCAGAGACTGGAGTTACACAAATGCACAGACAAGTTGTAGAAGGAGATAACTGCTCCTAGAAATTCTTGAGTCATCTGAAATCCATCTGATTATCTTGCCCCTTAATGACAGGGATAGATAAACACAGAGAATTATATAAATAGACATATATTCATTGTCTTCATGGCAATCAGGAAACCTCCTAAGAATGCAAAGTTCCACTTCCAAAATGGAGTTGGGTTTGAACAGAGAAAAGTTGGGATGGATGGGCCAAAGTCACAGAGCAAACCACAGCACACTATGTGGAAGTCAGGACACAACTGGAACAAATTTCCCATAGCACCACACTCAGAAAAAGAGAAAAGAAGTAAACAAAAAACTATTGGCAGTTTACAGTTTTGCTGCTGTCTGTTCCTTGTGTTGGTTTTCTTCATCTCTGTTCTAGGAATTCTTTAGTAGTGCTATGAAGAATAATCAATTAATGCTTAGAAAGCAATTCTAATGATTCCCAGTTTACACATGAATAAACAAAATGCAGCTTAGGTGACTGAGTCACAATCATTTTTTGGAATCTGATAGGGCACAGGCAGCAACAAAGAGCCAGCTCAGCATTTGTGTTCTAATTGCTATTTTGCCAGAAAAGTTGGGGCTGGAGATCAAACAGACAGAAATGAGTTGTAAAGCTCCCTGAATGTAAATGGTTGTGCACTGTTTAAAAAAAATACTAAAAAAAAAAAAAATCACTGCACACTGTAATGATTTCATAACTGCTACATAGCTGAGACAAGACTTGCCTGAGGTGTCACAGGATGACCATGGGTCATACCAAGGACAGGATCCAGATGTGATTCTACTGCTGTGTTAAGCACATGGCCATCTTTTCCTCTTCTAAAAATTTAATATTTGATTATAGTCTCTTACCATGCATGCCCATGTGACACTTTCTCATATGTTCAGCCAGAAAGATGGCTAATATAGAAATACCCCTTTTCTGTGCATCATAGCTCATGATGTCTTGCTTTTATTGGCAAGCTCACAGCTTCAGCTCAGACGTGTGGCCTGGTGCAGGGATTGCTCACTGCTGTTACTCACAGCTCTGTGTGTGCACTGAGCCTGTGGTACTGTGTGTTCAGACAGCCCAGGAGATGTTATAAGGATCACTCTTTTCTCTTCCAGGCATGAAGGTGTTACCATGATGGAAAACCAGGTCATGGTGAAGTTCCCCTTCACATCTGGGGATGTATTTTGTTACTTGAAAACCCACAGAGCCCATATACCTGCAGAAGAACAAGCACAAGCCTTGCTATCCTACTTCATACACTATCAGCCAAACGAGCAAGCCAGCTTTGAGTCCTCCAGGGTCATTTTATTTTTAGGGCTGTTGCCTCAAGCAGGAAGAAAACAGCTTGATCTGCAGGCTCTGCTTTGAGCTCCCAGTGCTGGCAGCAAAAAGCAAGTTCTTTTGTCGTGCAGGCTGAGTTGAACCAGTGGAACAATCTGTATGGGCCAGGGAGTCACTGTGTTTTGAGTGGTCCTGTTCTGAGGCACAGCACATCTCCTTGTCTGTCACAGAGCTGATTTACTTCTGATCCCTTCAGCCCTATGGTTGATGTTCCAGCTGTTTTGCCGTCTCTTTATTTAATGGCAGACTTTTTCTCCCTCTGCTTTTTCAAGTTTTTCATTTTTCCTTGTTTGTCTGAAATCCATCTTGGAGACACTTGTTGCCCTGTTCTCTGATCTGTTTTGAGCCTCTGCCAGCTGCTGCTTCTGCTGCCAGTGGATAAAACAACTGAGTCACCACTTTGTGAATTTTGCATTTGCTTGTAGGGTGGCAGAGCCAAGGCCATCATGAACATATCAGGGAACCACAACAAAGGCCCAAAACACAAACACTGGGACTTAACCTCAAAGCTTGTGCTGGAGCCTCTTGAGGTGATGGGCAGCAAGATTCATACCCAGGGACCTCAAAGCCTTACCAAGCTCAGCCTGACTCTAACCACATCAGAGGCATGCACCTCACGCAGCTCTGGATCAGGGGAGTGGGTGTAAAGGAAAGGTAGAAGTGACAAAAGGACTGTTTTCCTCTTTCCACTGTGGATTTATCACAGCAGATGTGAAGAACAGACAAATATGCTCAGGGTTATCGAACTCAGCAAAGCTGCAGTGGAAGAGAGCAGCACTGAGTGCACAAGGGAAGGCAGAATGGCTGCTTCCCTAAATCACCCTGTGTGTCTTTGAGCCAAAATGCCCTTTTTGCCTTGTTTCAGCAGGTCAGGATGGTTGGCACCTCGTTCCCCACACCAGCACCATTTCCCTGTGGCCATGGCAGTGTCACCAGAACTGCCTTGGCTGTGACCTGTGCCAGCTCTCATGGAATTGCCCCAGCACTGACATGCTTGTCCTGTTTCTCATGCCTTCCAAACATCCTGCTTTTTAGCCTAAGAAACTTTCTATCAGGGGAAAAACCCTGTCTCTGGTTGACCAGAAGGACCATGGTGTTTTGGCTTTTCACACCTCTGTTGCCAAAAGGTCATGTGTATCCAGTGTGGTGATTAGCTAAATGCCAGGTGATCACCAGCATGGGGATGCTGATGCTGGTGGAAGTCTTGCTGCTTAGTTTTAGCTTGATCAGGCTCATCCGTATGCTGCCAGCCTACTAAACATGCTGCTTTTTAGCCTAAGAAAATTTCTATCGGGGAAAAAAACCCTGTCTCTGGTTGACCAAAAGGACCATGGTGTTCTGGCTTTTCACACCTCTGTTTCTGGGACAGCTTGCCAAAAGGTCATTTATACCCAGAGTGGTGATTAGCTAAACACCAAGTGATCACCAGCATGGGGATGCTGATGGAAGTTTTGCTGCTTAATTTTAGCTTGACCATCCCTATGCTGCCAGCAAAGGCATGGGGACATTTAATACAACTTGGGCATCAGGGCTCTGTGGCTACCTCGAGGTTTATTTGGCTACCTCCAGGTTTGTTCACTTTGGCTGATGGCATGGGGTTGTTCTATAGGGATAGACAGCAGAAAGGCTGAAATGCACTCATCCAATCTTCAAGCAGAGGACAAGACTGTATCAGTGTCTCTTTTAAAATATCCTGGTCTCTTTGGCTTGTAATAGCCTTGTAGTAAAAAGATTTTTCATTCTTGGCCCTAATGCAAAAGGGAAATGGGTTCCTATTTGCATTGTCCCCACAGTGTTTGTGTAATTAATGTACGTGGGGGTTCTCCCTCCCCCACCCTCTCCCAAGGTAAAAAATGACCTTGTCAAAACTTAGATTACAAAATCTTAGTTACTAAGCAATGGGTAGGGCCCCACTGGGATGGCATCCCGGCTCCTGAAATGGTATGTATAATAAAAACTAATAAAAATGGTGTCAGAGGCTCTCAGGCTTCCAAGTCCCCTGCTGTGTGACCCCCTGATCCCAATTTATTAGCTGAACCCAGGGAAGCAGACAAACCTTTCTGGCTCCAGACTGCAGGCTCCAAGAAATCAAATAATGCGAGCTCCAGAGCAGTGGCTCCAGAGCAGGAGGGAAGGAAATCCTCATGGAAAACAGGGGGCTGAGAGTTAGGGCTGAAGGGAGCTGCTGACAAGAGCCATCTGAGAGGGATAGGAAAGGGAGACTCGCTCTGTGATATCTCAGTACCTCGATGTTCAGATGCTTTAAACATGTCAGGGAGGAAGAGCAGGAAGGGGGTGGGGAGAGAGCGGGGTTTTTAAGGAGGCAACCAGCCAAAATTGTTTCCTTTCATGTGTTAGCAATGCCTCTGCTCCGAGAGCACCTTGTGCTGGTGACAGAGGATTTAGCAGCTGGGGGTGGCAGATGGAGTGGCAAAGAATGTGCCCTGTGGGTCAGAGGGGGATGCACCTTCTCCCTTTCCTGCTCCCCAACTGCAGGAATTTTCTCTTGGAAGCAATAAAGGTGGTGCAGCTCATCATGTTGCTGCTGCCCCCCTGGATTTCCTCGTTCGTGTGTGATACACATTGCAATTAAAGCGTGTTGCGCAGGGGGAGGGAGATATTTTTTTTTTCCTTCTTTTTTTTCATCCTGAAGAGCTGCCAAAGCAAAGTGATATTGATGAGGATGGCTCGCTTCGATTAGCAAGCCATCCTCCAGCCTGTTTCTCTCCCCTCTTCTGCCTTGAACAGAAAGAAACTTCAGGATTTTCTCTGCTTTCAGCATTGTCTGTCTGTTCTGCACCTCTAATCTATGCCCAAATCGAGCTTAAGTAGGGGTAAGAAGTGTAACAATAACTCTCCTTGTTTAATGCCACTGCATTTGGAGTGCTTTGGCTTCCCAAGTGTGGTGCTAACAGGGGAAGGCACTGCACTTTGTAAAAAGGCATGATTATGCAGTAAAACAGCTGAGGATAGAAATGAAGAGATGAAGACCATGTGATGGGTGAGCTATGACAGTAGGGCAGGCCTGTCCCATTTGCCAGCTCTTTATTCAGGTGCCATTTGCAGTTTGGAATTGTATTCTGGGTTTCTGAGCAGAGTCTGGCCCAAAGTTTCTCCTGCTCAGTGACATAAATGTCTAAGAGCAGGCAAAAAGAAAGGCCCATAGCTTTATCTGCCTTCATGACTTTTGGCTTACTTGAAAAGGGGTTGTGGTTTTATTCCTGCTTACCTGAAGAGATTTTGAGAAATACTTTCTGATGTAAGACCAGGACAGATAACAAATTTGGGGGCTGGAAAAACACGTGCATACAGGCAGGTTTTCTCCTTCATGCTACAAGGAAACAAGGCAGCAGCTCTATAAATCTGGGCTTTCCTGGCTCTGTGCAGTTCCTTTTTAAATCACTGCCAGGGTGATCAGTTTAAACACCCACATCATTTGCGTTTTCCAAAGTCAAACACAGGAATTTTTGGAGCCTTGTCTAAAGGGAAAAAATACAACATGCCCTTCCTCTCTCCCTCCTTAGCTGTGATCAGAGGGATGAGACTCTGAGAGCAAGCAGAGGTCAAGAATTGCTTTTTCCCCTGGATACGCCACAGCCTAAAGCTGTCCCTGGGCTTGGCTCAGGTTTTGCAGTTGATACACAAAGGAACCTGCAGTATCCTTGGGGATTTGGAGCTTGGTGTTTGCCTCTCTGCTGGGCAGTGGGATAGGTGGGATTGTATTGAGGGAAAGGTGGATTGCATTGAGGGAAAGGGGGAATGTGTTGAGGGAAAGGCAGATGGGAAGGGGCTGCTTCCCCAGGAGCAGAGCCTGGGCTGGAAATGATGCTGCACTTCCCAGGGCTGGGGGTTTCCACTCTTACAGTGGGGCTGTGGCCCTGCATGCTGTGGTTCCTGCACCCATGTGCCTGAGAACAGAGAAGAAGGACAGTCCCAAACAGGCTGACTTCCCTCCTGCACAGCTGCAGCGAGAAGCAGCCTCAAACCTGAACCAGCGAGAGTCACCTGCTGTAGGGTTTGTGTTGGTGATGGTGAGAGGCATCATCTGGCTGCTGGTCTGGGGGCATTTGCACAGCACAGCCATGTCCTACAAACTTCTTCCTGAGCTCTGGGAAGGGGAAGGTAGCTGCTTTGGATGAGTGCTATTGTGCAGTTTGGATCAGAGACGGTTGAACTGTGATAAGAGCTAAGCAGCAGCCATGAGATAGATCAGCAGAAAAATTATTTGAAAAGTAGAAAAGCAAAGATAAATAGAACAATAGTCTGTGTATCAATACTTGTCTAGAATAACTCTCTAAGCTACGGAAAAGTTTATCTAGCAAGATATTAGGAAGGTGGAAGCTTAATAATGGAGCTCTGTGCATTTGTGTTTTAAGGCTCACAAGCAGGTATTGTACTTGAAATAAGCAACCATTGCTTAACCAAAGGTACCTGTGCTTATAGTGGTTGGATAGAACTACTGTCAATGTGCTTTTGCTTTGTGTGATTGGTCAAAAAACTTACAAAGTGAGTTGTAACATTGAGTTCTTTGTCTGCTGCCTGAGATGTGAGCTGGTGGCATCTTCCCATTGTCACAACCATGTAATGAGACTGATGCTGGAAAATAAAACAGCTCAAGGCACGTTCCACAGCAGTCCTGTCCTGTTTGTGATTTGTACCTAGCCCCCAGCCAGCAATACTATTGTGCAGTTTGGCTGTGTGGGTACTCTACCCACATTTTGGGCAGCTGACCTTTTGCCTCCCTGACTTGTGTGCTGAATCAGCCCAGGGGTGGAGAGGCTGAGTTCTCCATAATGTGGATCCCCCATAACCTTGGATAAGTTGCTTTCACTGCACAGCCCTCACCATTTGTGGCTGAGCTATCACTTTTCTCAAGATAAGCTGGAATTTTGTGTGTGTTGTTGGATGACTTTTATCTTGCCATCACAGCCAGTGTGCACTTTCAGTGTCAAAGGAACTGCTTTGCTTTATAACTTGCATGTGAGGAGGGATAATTTTGCAAGAGGTCATGGGAGAGTGAGAGAAGGTATGATCAAGTTGTGCCCTCTGGAATATGCTGTGGGATGAAGATTTGGAGAGTGATATTTTCACTTTTCTTCCTTTCCCTTTTTTGATGTTGATTCAGAGCAAAAATGACCTTGGTCATTTTATGTCAGCAAAGATGCTGAGCAGATCTGAAACAAAAGGAGAAAAGCAAGTCAGTGTTTCAAGTGCATTTGTGGTTCAGTTGAATGAAAGCCCAGTCTTGCCAACTCATGATTTGATCATCAGTGCTGCAATGCACAGTCCTTTCCTATAGCTCCAGGTCTTGAGTTACAGAAGGTCTTAAAATACACTCTACTCACCACCACCCCCCCTTTCCCTGTAGGTTTCATGATTTCAAAGAAAATATAGGAAACATGACCTCAGTGCACCCTCAGGACTGAGGTGCTGGAAGGCAATGGATTAAAAACTGGCTCAGACTGTGAAGTGAAGAGATGGTGATATACAGTT
Source organism: Ammospiza nelsoni (assembly GCF_027579445.1). Taxonomy (NCBI): domain Eukaryota; kingdom Metazoa; phylum Chordata; class Aves; order Passeriformes; family Passerellidae; genus Ammospiza; species Ammospiza nelsoni. Next base: position 10,293,867 of record NC_080644.1, on the reverse strand, counting down.
CATATAAAAAGATTAAAAAAAAAAAGTGATTTCACTATTGGCAGGTCGGACTTTGAGCAACACAAGAGAACTTCCTGGATTTGGGATCTGAAAAGGAGCTTCAGGTCACCCATTTGTAGCTCCATGGGTGGGAGCTGAGCTTGCAGGAATGTCATGGGATCTGCAAGGCAGATGTGAAGGCAGGAGAGCAGAAATTTTGGGAATTTTTACCAGCACTGTGGCCTTGGCCACATTTGTAAAAATCCAGAGGAATACAGTTGTCTTGTGTAAACCAATGATTTCTTACTATTACCAAATCAAAAAATGTGAAAAAAGATCTTGTGTCTGCCTCTAACTTTAAATGACAACAAGATTTTTGTGTTTTCTCTCCTTTTTCCTAATTTCTTATTGATTAAGCAGGGGGGGAAACCTTTAAATCTCTGTACATAGTGGGACGCTGAATTGTCCTTGCTGGCACCAAATTTGTTCTATGCATAAATGTAGGGAATACTTTGCTTGATGCTATCAGTGATGCTGGGTATTTGTGAGCAGGATGAACATCCCCACACAGAAAATGTGTTAATTGATGCATCAGTTACTACTGTAAGAGATTTGAAAGTTGCACATGGATTTGGAACTACAGCAAATGTTGTAGCCAGTGAACAAACTAATACCCCAGTGGGAATGAAAAATCTCCTACTCCCATCCCTGACCTTGAGAAGAGGTTTGGGAGCAGGAAAGGTGTTTTGTCTCCTTCTGCTAAGTCAGTTAGTCCAGTAAAGAGGTTTCCTTGGGAAGGAAAAAGACAAATTCTGTAGTCAGTAAGTTATGGGCTGGTTTCTGGAGGGCACTGAAGGGCAAGGTTGGGTTAGACTCTATCAGGGCTACTTGCCAGGGTACATTTGCTGACAGTGATTGGAGCTGTCAATGAGAGTGACACTGGGGAGTGTCCACCAGCATGTTTAAAACATGCTCTGTGAATTCAGATGTGGAGGAGGCCAGAGAAGATATAAAAGATGAGGAAGGGACATGGGAGCTCCTCCCTAAGGTGAGATTTTGGATGCTATGACCTGCTTCTGTCAGGCTGTGTTAAAGTAAATAGGTTAATAACTGGTTTTGTTTTTACCATTAATCCTGCCTTTGATTAGCACTGTTTAGTTTCACTTAGACCCATGTTTACCAAAGGACTCGTCAGAGGTGAATTTAGCCAAGAAAAGTAATAATTCAATGAATCCACCCTAATTTCAGTGTAACCTGACAGATTTTGTAGGAATGTTGTTGCCACTACAGAGCCAAGATAGGGTTGATCCCTCCTCCATTGTGTGAGACAGTGATCTGGGATATGGAAGAACCAAGTGTAGTGCTCCTGTGATGGGGACTGGCTCCCTAATGCTGCTGAGCTCCTGGGAGCACTGCAGAGCTTTGTGGATGCCAAATACCCTCTTTTGCTTTGGGCTGGAAGGGCACAAAGGTCAAAGGGCTCTACCCTGTGCTGGAGAGTTTGTTTCTGCTGAGTTTTTAGTTTTAAATATATTTTTTTTTTGTTTTAAGAGAGAACAACTGTCTTGGTTTAGTTGGCCAGGTTCTCTTATGCTGAGCCTAATTTATGAGAAGATAAGGAATCCCTGGCCTATGCAGCTCCCTCTAGTTCAAACATGAGGGATAAAGCCAAAAGGCAAAGCTGATCTTGGGGAGGACAGAAAAGCAGTTTCAATGCCATCATGTTATCTCCACGAACCTTGCACTTCATGGTCCCAGGCAGAACCCAGCACCTTCCTAAAGGGAGTGTGTCTGACAGGCAGAGAGCTGCAAAGGTAGAGGGGCAGAAAACCCCAAAACAGGGCAAGAATTAATAATAATAATAATAATTTGAATAATAATTCAAAGCCTGAAGGGGATGGAACACGTAGTGATTGGATTATCAAGCCTTGGATCTATAAATAAAGGTGCCATGTTCATTCCCTTTGGGGCCCCATTGTCAAAGAAACCTTTTCCCCCTTTGTCAGCCAGAGGAGATCATGGTTTGTCTGGGAACAAAGAATGTGCCCCTTTCCCAGGGCTGACACAGCTGTGGGGATGTGGGTAGGACAGGGAAAGGTGCACTTCAAATGGACCTTCTCAGGAGGTGAACTCATTGTCACTTCAAAGAATGAGATGATTTACTGTGTCTGTTTATGGGCAGAAAGTAACATCTTTATCTTTCTGTGGTGTGCTTAGGAGAGACATAACAGCCTGGTCATGTGCTGGAAAGAAATGACTCATTTCATATTGGGTCTAAGTGAAACGAATGTATTACTCATTTTTATGCAACTCTAGTAAATTGTACTTATTAAAAAGGAGGGGGAGGGTGGAGGAGGGACTATTACCTAAAGTCTAACCAAGATGTACTAGAAAATTAATTTAGAAATATGGTTGACCTCAGCTTCCTCATAATGAAAATCTGCTGACAAATCTTGTGATTTTGTTACTCTTTTTAAAGCAGCCCTTGGGATTACTGGTAGTTCAGGTGTCAGGACCAGTTACTCATTCTGATCCTGGCTGGATGATTTTTCCATTGTTCTTCCAAAGTAAAACTTCATATTCAGTCATCCTTTGGGCTTTCTGCATGGCCTGTTGCTAAAGTTCTGAGTTCAGCCCCGTTGCTGGTGGGGTGTGAAGGAGCTCTGCAGGCTGCTGAGCTGTGAGCAGGGCTTCAGCAGCTCTGAATGTGCTGCCCTGATGGTGCTGAAATCCTCTGCTGTGTCTATGTGCCAGGTTAGGCTCATCTCTGCCTCACATCCCCTCACTTTTTGCTGACTGTTCTCTGCTCAGAGCAAATAAAACCCATTCTCCTTCCCAGCACTATTTATCATTGAATTCTGATTAACTGCAGTGCCATGTTCAGAGGAGGCAGGCAAATGGCAGCACTTTTCAATTAGAGTATGCAGAACGACCTTGTCACCTCTTTCACAATCACTGCTTTTATTTGCAGAGGTTAAGATCATTTTTAGCAGCACTGAGAGCTCTTTTCCTCCAGTGCATAGGCACAGAAGCCCCTCACACTGCTGCGACTCAGATCACCAAGAGTTCTCTGGTGTCCTGTTTTTCCATCAGTTATTTACATCTGTATCTGAGTTCTCAGAATGGCAGCTCTGTGCTACCTGGCCAGAGCACACTGCTGAGCATTTTAATCTCCTCCTCTCTCTCTGTTGTGAGTTTTATGGAGTTGGGATGGAGCTGGTGGCTGGTCATAGGGCATTGAAATAGGCTGGCATCTGTTCTGCTCTCAGCAGCTACACCACAAGGTCCCTGTTCTTGTGGTGGGACCTGTCCCTGAACTTGTGAAGGGACTAAGAAGAGTGGATATGATATTTCATATTAGGGAATTTATTTTATCTGTGTTTTTTTTTTTTTTTTATGGGGTTTGTGCGTTTATATTCTAAATCACTCTTTTCACAGTAGAAAAGAAAGGAGCCTGGGAGCAAGCAGAGCTACTAAAGAATTTCAGTGATCCTGGCTGCTTTAAGGAGTGGGCAGACTTTTCTGTCTTTTCTTGTCACTTTTCTGAAACTGAAGAGATCTAATCCTTGCCCTTCAGTCAGGTAGGCTGTAAAAAGCACTTGTGCTTCTGGGAACAAGGACTGAAAGCAAACCTCAGCAGAGCCCACAGAGCCCTCCAGCTCCAGGGGTTTCAATAGATTTGTCTTAGTGACTGTGTAAGAGAGACTGGTTAGGAAGCACCTGGAAACTTATCTAATTTTCCCAGCTATTCCGGTTCATCTAATGAAAGATCTTATTTCTGCCTACACACACTGTTGTGCCTCGGTCCTTAGACCCTTGGTGTTGAAGAAAAGCAGTGCAAGAAAAATATTTACAAGACAAAATGGAAATCTGGTTTCCTCCTGTTGTCAGTCCCAACTTTACCCCAGTTCTCAGAGGACTAGGATATGTTGTGCTTTATTAATGCCTAAGTAATGATGGAAAAAAAGGTTATTTTCATTTTTCAGGATTTTGTATTCACTTTACACTTTGTCAGTTTAAAAAAATGGCTGAGGTTTGCTGGCAGAGAAACTCTGGTGTGTTTTCAAAGGCCTTGGTGTGTAGCGTAGTGCTTCTGGTATATATTTAAAAATATATAATTAATTAAAGGCGAAATAATTAAATATTTTCATTGTTGCATTTCTAATTAAAAGCTCAGTGAAATGCAGGAGGTTTTGAAGCAGAAAATAGAAGTTAGAAAAGGATTATAGGCATAGAAAGAAGCTCTGGAGACCTAAGCAAAGTGAAACCAGAGTTCAACGAATTCCCTGCATCTTTATGAAAATCACATCTATGAGTCAGCAAAACAAGCTCGTCTCTCATCTAAAAATGTTCATCTTGGCCATGATCAGAGCTTGTGGTGCTTCCAGGGCCGAGCAAGGCGGGGCTGGGGCGGGCACAGGGCTGGGCTCCCTCCCTCGTTGGGTTTGGGGCCAAGCACGCGGCTGCTCTCGACGCCTGCAGGGATGCTGGCATGGCCAAGGGGGCTGTGCATGGAGCTCCCTCTGCCTCCATGCCTGGGTGGTTAATCAGGAGCTGCTCTGAGGCTGCAGCACATCCAAGCCCCTGGCACAGACCGTGCCCAGCCCCTTGCTCACCCCCTTGGTCGTGCACACAAACAGGGGCAGCTCTGGCAGTCGGAGCTGTGGGTGGCTGGTGCTCACATCAGTGGGGTTTTGCATTCTGGTTGTGGCTAGGATTGCACCAGCCCTTTGCAAATTTATTTATTTATTTATTTTTATTTTTTTCTACAACATTGTGGAATTACTCCAGGCATCTGACTTCTTCTGTCAGCCTTTCCTTGGCAGAGCAGCCTCACCTCCCCAGCAGCGTGACTCAGGATGCTTGTCTTGCTGGCTAAGGCTTTCTCTCCTTTACTCCATGTCACCATTCACCCTTTCCCTCCCTCCTAGTTCCTGGTCTCTGGCATGTTTAGCAGCAGAGCTCGTTGAAAAACACATCTCCTTTGGCGTTGCTCTGCCTTTGACATTCCCACCTGCTCCTCCGAGCTGCCCTTCCCTGAGCAGAATCCCAAACGAGCTCCTTTGCCTGCTAATGCAGCCTTAAGACCATGAGCACTCAAATCCCTGAGATCTCTCCTTCCTCACAGAGGTTAAAGAGAATCGTTTGTGCAAACTTGAGCTTTCTGCCAAGTTAAAAGGGAGGAGATCAATGGGATCTGGGCAGCCCTGACACTGCCCCGCAGGTCAGGAGCCCTTACAGGGCTGCCTGAATCACAGAGCTGCTTAGGTTGGAAAGGAACTCTAAAATCATAGAGCCCAACTGTTAATCTAGCACTGCCAATTACACCATTAAACCATGTCCCTAAGTGCCACATGTCCCATCTGGAAAGATTCAGGGAAAACTGAATGTGGGTGGGAAATGCGGGACTGCCTCAGGTAGGAGGATTTGCAGGAATTTTTTTTTTTTTTTTGCAAGGAAGCTGCTGGTCCAGCATGGCTATCTGGCTGAATTCCAGAGTCAAGGCCATCTGAAGATAACCAGGCATGGATTTCTTATCCTTTTCCATTCTTATTAGCAGCCTGGAAGTGGGCATGGAGGAGAGCACTGGGGTCCTGCTGCTGGGGGCTATGAGCTGTGGGCATTCAGTGTGAGCCTGCCCAAGGGCTCCTCCAGCATCCCCAGGGCTCCCATGGCTCTCTGCCACCTCCATGGAGCTCGTGTCCCTTCTCCTGATCACTGAAACCTTCAGCCCATTTTCTCCCCGGAACAGCACCTGGGTGATGTCCCAGAAGAGCAGGGTCTGGATATCAGCAGTGACCTTCACTGGGGAAACCCTTGGGAATGAGGCCATGGAGAGTGAGGGTGCAGCCTGGGAGATGAGGAGCTCAGGTGCTGCTTTTTGGTTTTGTTAAAGGCAATCTGTGCTAACTAGAAATAGGTTGTGCAAAAAGAAGACAAATAATAGACTAAATGTTGTTTAAGCTGGGCCATGGTAGCAAAAATAGAGGGATTTATTGGAACAGGGATTTATTGAAATTGGAATTAATTTAAAAGTCCATTTTAATCTGGTCCCTGTGCTCCATTCATCTTGTGGTTCTCTGGCCATCATTTTCAGGGCTGCTGACCCCTGAGCATGCAGAGGCTTGTGCAGATCTGGAGATGTATCTCCACCATGTCTGTGCAGGCTTTCCTGTTAAAACCAGGGTTGAACTCATTAGGAAAAGGGAGTGAAAGGGACTGAGGAGCCCCAGCAGCTCTGTTTGGAGTAATCTATGTGCTTTGAGTGGGGTTGTGCACACCTTTCCAGTCCTGTCTTTTCTGCTTAGCAGTAGAGGCTAAGGCAGGGGTCTTGAAAGGCAAAAATCTGGTTTCTATTTCAGGCAGTGCCACTGTAACATGCTTTTTAAGAGGGCTGGTGGAATATGCTTTTCCCACAACCAAAGGGAAATGCACTCAGAAGGGAGAGTTAAGAGGCAGCCAAGGGGAAGAGGAAAGGGGTGATGTGATCTGATACCCGCTGACCTCTCTTGTGCAGCCATATCTCCCCTTCTCCTGGGTACCCTGAGAAACACACAGCCCTCCCCAGAACGGATGTTCCCTGACTATTCTCCCCCACACCCTTTTTTCCCCTTCCTTTAGCCCTTGATCTGTTTAGAAATTCCCACTTGTTTGCCTCTCTGGTTTCCATAACCTCACTGACACTGAGGCACTGAGGAGAACCCAGTGTTAGTGGCTTGGCCATGGAAGTTCAGCTCAGTCCAGCTCTGGGCAGCTCAGTGCTCGCCCTTCCTTTGTTTTTGGGTTTGGGATTTTATTTTTTTTTTTTCCACTACCATGTCCATTTCTGCAGAAGCAGCTGACACTTGAGTCACAAGGCCAGAGTCACAGATTTACCAAAGCTCTTAATACCCAGTTGTATGTTTGAGTGTGCATTTTCTTTTTCAGGGTAAGTACATCTTTTAGGGATGGAATAACAGTTTGTCCAAGAATCAACAGTCTTCAGGGAGCCAAATAGTCCTGCAGCCAAGGTTTGTGCTCTTTCCTTGAGGTTTTGGGGATGAGTTGCTTCCCTGTCCTCTTACATAAAAGAGGAGCAAATTGTGAGAATAAACACATTTTTAAATATACAACACCATCAGTCAGAGCTTAAGAGGAGCTCATTGGCTGGAAAAGAGATCAAGGCAACCGGGAATTTGGATGGCCTGACCGAGGAGTTTGGACTAAAAGGTTCTTTTTCATTCACTCGAGCTTGTAATTTTTTTTTCTCTCTCTCTATTTTTTTTTTCCTTAGGTAATCAGCCAGGAAAAGAAAAAAAAATCCTCCCCCTTCCTGAAGGCAGTGAGTCTGGACTCAGAATCCTATTTTGCTGTTTTATAATTTCTTTTTCTTTTTTTTTCCCCCCACAAAAACAGATTGCTACTGGATATGAGTCTTTGCCTTGGAGCACACTGGAGAAGCAGCCAGCACACAGCTCTGCTGTCTGGAGTGGTTCTTTACTCTCTGATTCACAAGTCAGTGACTAATTCAGGTTAACTATGGTCATCTGAAGATCAGACCCTCAGGGTTAGGTCAGCTTTAATCAGCCCTGCCCTGGGAGGGAGCTCTGGTAGGAATTGGGCTGCACAGAAAATCCTGGGGTACTAATTTTTGGAGAGCTGCAGGACATTTCTGTATTTATTTCTGTATTTATTTCTGTATTCTGTTCATCCAATTGGTTGCCCCTGTAGGGAGGAGAGATCCTTGCAGCTGTTCTTTCTCAAGGTGCCATCAGGACTCTTCCAGGACAAATCCCTGCTTCCTGGGCATAGCTGGGTTTGCAGGTTTCCCTGTGATTACATCAGGACAGGGGGAGAGCCAGGGTGGGAGCAGCTTTCCTGTGTGTGCTCAGAGCAGCAGGGCACTGTCTGCCACACCAACACAAAGCAGTTGTCTGTGACATTTCATTAAATTTACAGGCAGCAATTGTTATTCCAGAGCAAGGAGAGGAGGTGGAAAGAGGCTGAGGTCCAGCTAGGAGTTGGCTAGCCCAGCTCTTGGATTGTTTTCCACACTGTGGTTATCCTTATCTGCATCTGGAAACTGGAGTGTGTTGTGTGTGTTTGTAAGAGCAAGCGGATGTGTGAAGTGTTCTGGCGAAGTCAGAGACCTCATTTTCCCCTCAGTATAATGCAGCCTGATTAGATTGTTATTGACATGCTGAGAACCTGCTAGGCTTGTTACATCTCTGTGGAAAGGCATCTGTCTGTTCCTTTTCTCCCTTCTGCCTGGAAGGATTGCAGAGCTGGAAATGGGAAGGGCCTTTCAGAGGGCAAATCCAGCTGGGAAAGAAATCTGCTGGGAAAGCACGGTGTGCCCACCAGCTGACCAGCAGTTTGACAATGTGTGTGGAGCTGCAAGCCAGTTAATATCACTTTGGAACCATTAGGAATTCCCTAATGGCCAAAAAAGTAAAAAAACAAAGTGAAAAGACACAACCCACAATAAATGTCTCAAAACTGCTGTATTTTGCTGGATGGTTTTTTATCCTCTAGATCACTGCTAACCTGAGTTACTGGCAGTGTTTGGGTGATCAGATTTGTCTGATCATGTCACAAATGTGCAGTGCTCCACGAGCTGCCACAGCTTTGACTGTTCAGGCTAAAGCAGAGAGGTGTGTGCAGAGCCCAGAGGGGGCTGTGGATGCCCAGAGGAGGCTGTGGATGTCCAGAGGGGGCTCTGGATGACCAGAGGAGGGTGGGGATGTGCAGAGGGGGCTCTGGATGCCCAGAGGAGGTAGGGGATGTGCAGAGGGGGCTCTGGATGCCCAGAGGAGGCTGTGGATGCCCAGAGGAGGCTGTCAATGTCCAGAGGGGGGTGTAGATGCCCAGAGGAGGGTTTGGATGTCCAGAGGGGGCTATGGATGTCCAGAGGAGGGTAGGGATGTGCAGAGGGGGCTGTGAATGTCCAGAGGGAGCTATGGATGTCCAGAGGAGGCTGTGGATGTCCAGAGGGGGCTATGGATGTCCAGAGGGAGCTATGGATGTCCAGAGGAGGCTGTGGATGTCCAGAGGAGGCTGTACAGCCCCGTACCTGCCAGAGCTGCTCCCCTGCAGTGTGTGCTGGTGGGGATCTCCACCTGAAGGCTCTGGGCAGCTGAGTGTGTCTGTGCTGCTCTCTCCACTCCAGCTGCTTCCTGCTGGATTAGCTCAGGTATTTCTACCTAGTGCTGCACAGTGACTTCTAAATAAGAGCAAGAGAGGATGTGGACTAACTGCATTAAAACCATTCTCCTTCCCAAAAACGGCTCTTGTGAGCTTTGCACCCTGAGATGGTCAGACAATGGCAGTTCCCCCATTCAGGATTTGCCATTGCAGGATGAGGACAGACTCAGTTTAATATCTGTGATGCTGCTCCCTCTGATCACAGCTGACGCAACCTCAAAAATCCTCATCCTGAAAGCTCTCTGAAGACAGATTTGTCTCCAAGAATGATTTTGGGTTCAGCAAAATTGCATGTTTCACTGAAATGATATTTCTTTTCGCCAGCTTATTTATATTCATCATAATTGTCTCACTGTGATGCCTCCTATTCATTTGCTGGATCCACTTGTCTTGCATCTTGTTCTGACTCTGAGTGCTTTTTAGGGTAAGCCTGCCTTTGGAGAATATGCATGATTGGTACCATTGGAATAGTTTTCATGTGCTTGCAAGAAGTGCATTGCTAAGCAAAGCAAGCAGAGGAGCTGGGAGAGATGAGTGGAAAATGACTACGTGAAGAAAAGGGAAGAATTAAAATAGATGGCAAGGAGTTAATCAAATAAACAAAGATTCATTTTTTAAAAAAAACCTCTTGCTCTTTTTTTTTTTTTTCTCTCTTTCTTTGAATAGTCTCAATCTGATAATGATTGCACTGGCCAACCTTTGATAGCTTTCTGTCTGATTACAGCTGGGTTTTAGTGGTAGTGATGAGTTACCGCAACAATCTATTACTGGCAGTGTTAATTAATGCCCCTCATTAAATTAAAAAGGGCAGGGATGGGAGTATTTTCAGGCTGTTCCTTGCTTAGAATTATTTATTTCAAAAGAATTTTTTTAAATTTACCAGAATGTTGTTCTCCTGAAAAGGAAAGCTCTTTAGTCTTGATGTTCTCTGGGTTTTTTTTCCCTTCTTCTATAAATTCATGCTTTGAGGAGAGTTAATTTACCACGCAAAGAACCTTTGAAGGTCATGTTCAGTGCCTCTAGCACTGTAGAGAGGATCTTTGAGAACAGCTGTTTGTCTGTGCAGGTATTTCTGTTGTTCTGTGTTGCTCTGTGAGTAGATGCCATTTACCTGCCAAAAGAGTGGTCACCTTTCTGACCACTGTGTGCAGATACCAGAGGTGAAATTAATGTATATCAAAACCCAAAGAGCAGAAATGACCCCTCTCTTTGCCCAGTCATGACTTGCAAGGCTCTAAGGGAGGGCATTCAGATGTGGATGGAGAAGGATCCTCCAGAAAGGCTGGATCTGTGGAGGAATTATTGCTTGTGTGAGTTTAGCAGAAACATGATCTGCTGCTCTGGCTTTGTCTGTCATTCTGCAAGAGTTGAGGGGGAATTGGGTGTTTCTGCATTTACTGCAGAGGATGAGTTTTCTCGAGGACACAGATCCATAATTTGGCAGACCTGTTCAATGGTGGGGAAAAATAGTTTGCTTACACCTAATGCAGGAGTAGAAACTATGAAAAAGACCTTTAAGGGCTCTGAAAAGTTTCTCACAGGATAAGAGATCTTGTTCTGGGGTTGCCTCAGGCCTTTTAGTGCTGTGGAACTTCCACTCCATGACCACAGACCCTGTAAATTGCACAGGGGAAGGAACAACATAAAAATCTGGTGTTCCTCACAGGAGAAAAGCTGTTGGGAATACCCTGAGGACAGCTCCAGTCCCCTACATTTTTGGCTATTATATATAATGTGGTTAAAACAGAAATTTTCCAGATTATCTATAAGCATGGGATGCAGACAACAGAAGGTGCCAAGTTCTCCCCCACACCCTTGAAAGGTGATGTAAAGAAGAAAAAGCAGGCTAGAGTTACTTTTGGGCACTGTGTGAGTATCAGAGTGGGATATAACAACATGTAGTTTCTCTTTTAAGTCTTCTCTGAATGCACTTTGTGTCGAGTGCAGGTTTTCCTCTCCCATCAGACAACCTGCCACATGTGCTGCACATTGATGGATACCAGCTCTGCCACGTGTTTCCTGGAAAACAGCACATTATGTTATTCCTCACTGTAACTTTCCTTAAAATCAAGTGCAAACTATGTGTCAGTCATCATAAATAAATAGAAAAAGCTCTGAGACTGGAATAATCTGTGCGCTGTAGAGGGGAAAGATACTCTTCCAGTGTATCCTACAGCTGCCCTTGCTCCTTTACTTTTACAACCCATATTTATTTATGAGTATGGCTGCCCAGAGGAATAGTCTGGTGACATGCTTTCCTTTAATCAGTCCTTTGACTGGGATAGGTGAGTTTTAAAACTTTCTTGTAGCACTTGACTGACTCCCCACCATATTCATCTGTGACCGTGTTCACAGAGGTTCTTGGACTGGGGAAGAGATGAGGATCTGACTTTGTGTTTCAGAAGGCTGATTTATTATTTTATGATATATATTACATTAAAACTATATTAAAAGAATAGAAGAAAGGGTTTCATCAGAAGGCTGGCTGAGAATAGAAAAGGAAAAAATGGTAACAAAGGTTTGTGGTTCGGACAGAGAGTCTGAGCCAGCTGACTGTGATTGGCCATTAATTAGAAACAACCACATGAGACCAATCACAGATGCACCTGTTGCATTCCACAGCAGCAGATAATCAATGTTTACATTTTGTTCCTGAGGCCTTTCAGCTTCTCAGGAGGAAAAATCCTAAGGAAAGGATTTTTCATAAAAGATGTCTGTGACATTCATCTGTGATTTCATTTCGATGGTCAAAGTCCCAGCACAGGCAGGGTAAGGCTGAGAGAAGGACCAGGGCAGAGGGTCAGTGTGCACCTTATTTATCCAGTACACAGTGAGATACTGGCAATATTTCTCCATCAGGTCTCAAACCTGGAACTCACATATCTCACTGAATTTCAGAGCTGTTTCTTTCATGAGATCTACTTGTGTGACACTCATGTGATCCCCATTTCAGGTTTTTGTGCCTTCTTACAAAGTTCATCTGCTCCATTCCTGCAGCTTTTTCTTGCTCCTCAGACCTGGAGTTGCCATCCAGCTTGTGGCTGTCTTCACCTGGCCCAAAGCATGTGTGAGAAGTGCCTGCCCCTGATGTGAGACAACAGCTCTGAGCATCCCCTGGCAATCTGCTGTGGTGGAAATAACAGAATGCAGCTGGGGGAAGGAGGAGGTGGATATGGAAATTGCTCCTTAATAGCAAGCATTGCTCTGGGAGCTCACATTGCTGTTTTTCAATGTGTGACTTGTGTGAGGGAGCACAAAGCCTGTCATTCAGTGGAGATGGTTGGTGGTTTGGTACTGATCACCAACCACTGGGCCTTTTTCAAATATGAAGTTCTGCAAATGCTCCATCTGCAGAAGCCATAAAGTGATTGCTGGGCTTCAATGCTCTGAAGACATTGAGTGGAGCCAGATGAGTGTAACCTGAGATCCTCACTGTGAGCCTTTGGATTCAGAACCACATTTGATCCAAGTTTACACTTGAAGTGTAGTGGAAATAGGTTTGAAGGGAATGCCACGACTCTCCTCAGACTGTGCTGGTCAGCTGTTGGCAGCAGGATGTGTGGCTGAGACTTGCAGCCTTCTTGCATCAGCTCTGCTGCCTCTGAATGAGCTGAAGGAGAAGCCCATGGAGAGCCTCTCTGACTTTGTTCTGTTCTAAACAAGGCACTCAGAATTACAAATATTCTTGACTCCTCCTGATATTTTGCATCAAAGTGACACAAGGTGCAAATATGACACCCAGCAGTCTGCTGGTGGGGGGAAGAATCCACTTCTGCTTGGCTTTTTGTTGGATGTAGGAGCAGTTGTGTGCTTGTATTCTCAGTAGCTTTACTATTGATTTTGGCAACAAAAATAAAATATCTACAGGAGCACACAATGATGAGGGTTGAATAAACAGATAGATGGACAAGACTTACAGCAACTCAGAAGCTGAAGGTTATTTTCCACAATAACTGTTTTGTTTCTTAGTAGTGGTAGAGAGTGAGGCAATACCTGGAAAAGAAGTCATTAGAGCTTATTTCCTTTGGGAAATACATTCTTCTGCCTCAGAAATATATTTCCAACTGCTTTTCTGTCTGTTAAATAATGTGGGAGTATGATTTGAGTCCTGAGACATAAGGGACATAAGCATGTACCTGAAATTAGGCATGTGTGTGCTTTCTGCTGAGTAAGTGTGTCCTAGTCAGGTATTTAAATTTTAAATGCACTGGGGCCCTCACTCATAAAGCAAGCAAATTTCAGCCTAGACAGCAGTGGGAGGAATAAACATTAAGCTCAAAACAAACTGTTATCAAAGTAGCTCTTCAGACTATGTAGAATTACACTTTAAGATGGGCAGAGCATCTTTAAAGCCCTTTTGCAGTAGCTAAGAGCTTGCACATTAGCTTTCATGAGAGGCATTACAGATGTCTGTGAATATTATATAAACACCAGCCTGTTTGCAACAGTTTATAAACTTAAATATTTTATAAGAAAATACTGAACATTTAACTTGCCTTGTATTTTTTATACAGCAATAAAAACGCCATTTTTATCAAAAGTTGCTGGGAAGCCTGACTAATAATGTAACACTTCATTATAAACTAGGAGGAAAGTTCACTGGTCTAGAATTAATAAGGTGTATAATGTGTACAGGAATTTTTACACTACAGGGGGAAGCAGCTAACTTTGGCTTTGTTTCTGCATAAAGATGCATGTAATTTGTGAGAATGTTCTCTGCTGCATCTTTATGTCTCTGTGGCTAAAGAGGTTTCTGTGGTTTGTAGCTGGACATTGCTTGGAAAAGGAAAATGCCTCATCCTCACACGAGATAGATGGATGGATCTGGATGTCTTTGCTGAATGACCTTCCAGCAGGAGACAGGAAATTGCAAGTTTTAGACCTGAGCATTTTCTCCCAATTATAAGGGTCAATGGGATCTGCATTCCCAAAATGGAAGAGTGTAAAGCGATGAGTGAGCAAGGGTTGGGATATAACCCTTGTTTTCCACAATTTGCCTTAACATTTCCCGCAGGAAGGCAACAGCTTTGCCCCCTCCAAGCAGAGCAGTTCTGTACTGTAAGTGAAGCACCATGCAGGCTTCTGGGGATTTTTAACACTGGTACCAGGCAGCCAGGAGTTTCAGAGATATCAGGCTTAAGCAGCAGCTGAATGGAAGTTTGAAAATCACAACTCAAAGAGGAGAAAAAGCTTCAACTTCTAATTCTTTTAAAAACCATATTTTTTTGTAAGCTCAGTTTTCATTTTTTTTATGTCTCTGCTGATTATTGCATTGTTCTGATTTTACTGATTGATTTGGTTATTTTCATTGTTTTTATTGCCCAAATATCTTTATCAAGATTGACCTTTCATGCAAACATTCACTTGGCTTTCAGTAGAAATTCAACTTCTAATTTTCTAGGTATTTAAGTGGTTGCTTCTTTTCTATACTCTATACTAACAGTTGCCCAAGGGTGTTGTTCCCTTGACATCTATTCCTCAAGAAAAGTCCTTCTCTAGCAAGTGCTATAGGCCAAGCTGGGATGATGCAGTAGTAGAAATTCTTGGTCCTCTCTGATTGTCACTATTGATGAAGTGAATGTGTGCAACAGCAGGAGAAAACTCTCAATGATTGGTAAATTCTTTTCCTTTGTTTTCTCCAGAACACAGCAGCCCATCTAGGATGTAATTCCATTTGCAAGCCTGAATGCATATTTTGTACTCTAAAATTTGCATAGCACTTGGTCAGTTAGAGCAGAAGAATAAACAGCATCTGAGATTTTGAATTATTTAGGAAAGTACCTTTCTTTACTCATGGGGTGATAAGACTGTCCCTAAATGACCCACCAGAACCAGGTGTGAAAGAATTAACTTCTTGTCCCTTAAAAGGAGACCAAAGCATTAACTGCAAGGTTCCAGAGTTACAGGGTATTTGTACCTCTTAATTCTTCCAGGAATCATGGAACTGGCTTTGCTTAATGGAAGATCATGTGTGTTGAAAGGGAAATTCCTTTCAGATCTACACAGACATCAGGTCAAAAATTTGTACTGGCCAAAAATGTTATTGCAGTTGACTAAGGTAGGCTGAAAAATGGTGGCCAGGAAAATGCATGCTCTGGAATAAATGATAGTGTTGATGTGGCCAGATGTCTCACATATGTATGTCAGGTTTCATTCCTACAGTTATTTCCACTTTCCATTGGCATAAACATTGTAGAAAATAAGGTTAGCACTTGTGCCATCCACAGAGCAAATGCCAGTGCCAGCCAGAGCTGTGCAATGTTTTGTGTGTTTTTCCTATAGTTTGAACAGCACTGTGGCTTCCTTAGAGCATGGAAATGTTGGAAGATCTATAACCAGGCTTGTCCCTACAGCTTGAAGTGTTCTGCAGGCACTTCTTTTCTATAATTTTCTATCTGTGTTTTTATTTGGAATAATTCAGCAAGCCATCCAGTCTCCTTTGTTCAATTATATCAAGCCACCTTTAAGCTGTGAGGATGCAGTGTGTGAGAGATGGTCCTTCATCCTCACGAGTTTTCTTATTTTTTAACAAGGTTTATGAGCTCCATTTGAGTGGTTGGAAGCTGAGGCACTAGATGACTTGGCCAAGGTCATACAGGAAATTTGGGATGGAGAACCAAACATATGATTGCTGCTGGTTTCCAAGCCAGTGCTCAAACCACTGGGCATCCTTCTTAATTTCCAGTCTTTTCTGGCATTGCTACCAACTTTGTGGTCCAATTCCTCAACCACGTTGTGCCTCTCCTTCACTCCTGTTGCACATAAATCCAACCTCACAAGGTATCATATCAAAGCAATCAATAGGTACCCAGCAATTTCCTCAGCCAGTTTCACTTCTTCACTTCATGACTTGCCCACCAACAAATTTATTTCTTGCTTGGAGCATTTCACTGAACTATTTCTATTCAAAAGTATCTGTTAGCACTTTGCTAAGCCTCAGACTGAACATCTTTGATCCACCCATTTCAAGATTAGATGGATGACAGAACCCAAACTCTAGCTCCAAAAACATCCATGTTTTGGAGGTATATTCAAAGCCCAAGCTTGGATTTGGCTCTCAAAGTGTGGTTACTTTGATCTGTCTTCAGATCTGGATGCCTTGTCCTGTGACATCTCTGTTTCTAGCACAGAATCTCGTGTTCCTATCTGTGTGAGAGCTCTGAGACACGACGGGTGCTCCGCGCGCCCCGTGTGGGAAACGGTGCCCGTGGATCCTCTCAGATTCCATTCAGGTTGTGTATGGGTCCTCTCAAATTCCATTCAGGCTGTGTTTGTGTGCAGTGGGGTTTTCTCATACCTGCTGTTTTGTTACTCACCTGGAGGCACAGGGGATTTGGCCCTTTGACAGAAGCAGAAGTGAAGGAATCCCACTGCTGCGCGTCGTTCCCATTGCGCTCTCCCTCTTGCCTGTTTTCCTTGCAGCTGCTTCCCCCTTCCTAGAAATCACATCCCACTGCTCCTCCCTCTTTATCTCCTGTCCCCACACGATGAGAACATGGTCTGGTTATTTTTCCCCATGGATGGGAAAGCCAGGGCAAGCTTGGTGCTGTGGTCTTTTGCACTAACAGAATTTCGGTGCAATTCACTCTTTCCAGGGAATTATTCTAGATTTATTCACCACAAAGCATCCAAGCATAACAACT
Source organism: Ammospiza nelsoni (assembly GCF_027579445.1). NCBI lineage: Eukaryota > Metazoa > Chordata > Aves > Passeriformes > Passerellidae > Ammospiza > Ammospiza nelsoni. The sequence continues at coordinate 10,277,062 of NC_080644.1, read as the reverse complement.
CAGTAATTTTAAGGCCTAAGGAAAAAATGTAACAAGATGTTCAAAAATTTTGGTTTGGGATAATTGGGAGTTGTTTATATCCTTGTGCTGCTGATTATGTTGTCATATACCACCATTACTGGTGTCCTCAGGAACAGGATTATCTTTGCTTGGAAACAAAACCTCCATTTTAACCACTTAAATGCTGGTTAATGTAGCTGTTAAATGGGAAGAAAAATACTCCCATGCTGTTACTGGATATATGGGACACTCAAAAATCATAGTGATGAGGGTTGAATAAACAGATAGATGGACAAGTGAAACATAATCACTGTAATTTTTTCTGATAAAATGACCAAGGCACCACAATTTATCTTTAGAGTATTTAGGGCAGAGTCTCCTACTGCTCAGTAGAATCAGTTCTTGCTCTTCCTTGGTATGAAAATAGCTTTCTGTGCATTCAGATCATACCAAGCTTTCCAAGCTATATCTTCCTGGGGTTTTGTACCCCCCAATTATTTCTGCATGCGTCTGGAATTCACATCTCTGGGTCATGGTTATTCCCCTGGCTCACTGGAATGCCAGCGTTACCCATGAAGTCCAGTGAATAATTCTAGTAATGGAAATGTGTTGTAGAAGGTATGGGGCTTCTCAGTCTTGCTTCTCCTCAGTTTTCCTGGGACAGCTGGAACTGGTATTTCCTACTATTCCACTGGAAAGAATTGTACCGAATGGACTGGGGATAAATATTCTTTGCAGCACTTTGAGAGTTAAAAAGAAGTTTAAATATAAATTACATTTGCAGTCATGAGAGTTTTTAGATTCCCAGAGTGGCATATGTAAGCTTTCTTGTGTTTTTTAAAAAATTACTATTATTTTGTTAGATGTTTTCTATTTGTGTGCTTTAAGGTGCTATCAATAACGTGTACAGTAAATTCTAAAGTTTTGTACCAATTTCCAGCAAATCTGAGGTTTTCAGCAGTTATTTTCCTCTGATTTCATGTGATCTGGGACCTGGAGTACAGCAACCTAGATGTCAAGAGAAAGCATTGTCTGCACCCAGAGTTTTCATAACATCTAATTTAAAATGCATCTAGGATTTTTTTTTTTGGATTTTTTTTTGAGGAAAAAAAAGTCTCACAGACTGTAGTGAGGAAAATGAGCCATTTCCTTAGCTTGAACCTGCATGAATTAGTGGTAAAGTGTTGATCTCTAAACTTGCAGTTTCTGAACCATAAAATCTGTTTATTTCACCCTATAAAAGAACATTTTAACTTATATGGCTATTTAAGTTTAAAAGCTATTAGAGAAGTGGGTGGGAAGAGGCAAAGAAGCAGCTTGAATCAGTAATTCAAGCTTGCAATACAATCTTCATCTGCTGCATAGCTTGCATAGAAATCCCCTTCAATGTGGATTTTCTGTGCTTGTAGCAGTCCCACCATACAGGAAATATACAGTATACATTTCCAACATTATCCATAATTGTAGTAAAGCTTATAAAGCAACCCATTCCTTGTGTGTTCCTGGTGATCTGCAATAACTGGATATTCTCAAGTATGCATTTAAAGGAGGGGAAAAACATAGCAAGAGCTGACAGAAGTCATCTGCAGTGACTTTCCAAAGGGAGTTTGGGGAAGGAATTACTGATCTGCTTTCATGCAGGAACAGCAGTGGCTTTGATTGAAAACCTCTATACCTGTGCTTTCTTTTGTATCTGAATTCCAGAGAGGTTTTATTTCCCTATAGACTGAAAATGCTGGGGCTAAAACCGCGTGGATGCAGCACCTCCTTGGGTGGGCAGGACAAGGTCACAGCACCCTGGGGAGCAAGGCAGGGATGGAGGGAGACTGGATCCTGCCCCTCCTGCTACCCTGAGCCTTGGAGAATCCTGAAGAAAGCAGAGAAGGCGATGTGCTGATTCAAATGCAAGGTGAGTGTTTGTCCTTTGTCCCAGGGAGGGAAGGCTTTGCACAGCCTCTGATGCTCATTCAAACACACACAGAGCAGCCTTGCTACAGCAGTCACCTCCAGTGAAAGGGAAGAGAGTTTTTGATTCTCCCCCTGCAAATTTGGTAGCAAATTCTCAATGCTTTTGCTCGAGCTGTGCAGGCCTTTTCCATCCAGCTATCCCTGAACTTGCAGTACCTTTCCAAAAATAGTTCAAAGCATTAACCGTGAGTTCCCTGAATTGTGATCCTACCACTTCTGTGTTTTTTGGTTCGCCATTCCTTTGAAAGTATTCATCCTTCCCCTCATAAAACTTAAATCAGCTTGTTCTTTGGTCCAAGAGTTGACATCATTATGATGCTACATCCTATGTAATGGTGTGAGAGCTGGAAAAGCATTCACAGCAAAACCATGCAGTGAATTGAATTTGCAGCCCTCAGCCCTTGCAGTCTGAGCTCCCTCCTGCCCTCCTCATTTACTTGTACTTTTAAAACCTGTGCAGGTCCTTGGAAATACCCCACAATAACAGCAGCACGGCCCTGAGTATTTATCAAGGGTCTTTTTAATGTTCCCACTTTTCTTTCCATGACCCTACTTGTTTTACAATATTTGGGAGAGCAAAAGTGATTGTTTTACCAAATTAAGCTAGATTTCTTGCCAGGAACAGTGGATAGAATCTTGTTGACAGATTTGGAAAAGATTATTCTTTCAGTACCTTTTGAATTATTTTTTTAAGTGTGTCTGCCATGCACTGTTTCCAAAATCAGCCCACATTTAACTGTTTAATATTATACGGCGACAGGGACAAATTAGCCCCTTTCATTTTCCTATCAAAATTAACACATCCCAAGAAGACATTTCAAGAGCTACACATCTCTTATTTAGAAATAAATGTGGGAATCTACTTAAATGTGTTCACCTCAAAATCTAGCACAAATAAATTTTGAGGGATTTGTCGTTGATTTCAAACACCTCCGAATTTTGCCTATTTTCATAGAATCATAGAAAGCCTTTGGTTGGAATGGACATTAAAGTTCATCCAATTCCAGCCCCCTGCCATTTTGCTTGCATATGTTTGGAGTTACCTTTGTTTTTCATATGATGATTTTTTTCTTTTTGGTGGAAAGCTCTTTTTAGAGTCTGAAGCACATCTCATGCCTTTGCTCGAGGGCTTCCTCACAGGCATGAGACGGTGTTTTGTTTTGTTTTTTCCTCCCTCTTTTCATGCCTAACTTGCCCTCTGGGTTCGTTTGTTCTTCCCTCCTCCTCTGGAGCACCTGGAACGGGCCACAGCTGACACTGGGCTAATGGACAGGGTGCAGAGATGCTGCTGGTGATAGAAGGAGGCTCCTGCAGCTCCTGGCTGGTGTGTATTGCCCCTGGTCACATTGGCAGGGATTGCTGCTGTTTGCTTTATTGCTGTGCCTCTCTCCAGCAAAGGACACAACTTCCTCCCCAGGCGCTGCTGGTGTTCAAGGCTTTTTGTCTTTTGTGTTAAAAGTCTGAAGTTTGTTATAAAGTATTGGATATTCCTGGGTGGTTTGGGTTTAGGTGGTTGTTGGAGTTTAGCAGGGGGAAAATGAAGTAGACAGGGTTTTGAATTGTGTGGTGCTGGGGAGTGTGATGCTAAAAATAAAGGAAATACACAATATTAAAGTGTTCAGGAAATGTTTAGATGCATACTCCAGGACATGATTTAGTGGTGGACCTGACAGTGCTTGGTTAATGGTTGCACTCCACGATCTTGGAGGTCTTTTCCAACCTTTATGATTCTACAGGGCTGATTTAGCTGGCATAGGAAGTAATTTTGTAGATAATTTGTGCTCACTGAAGCTGCTATGCACTGTAGGTACAGATTCATATTCTTCCTGCCAGTTTTGCTCCGTGCAGATACCTTGGGTTAACAGAACACAGCACACGAATCCAAGTCAATATGTCTGTGTATTTCACTTTTCTGTTTGAGAATATTAAGGCCAGATTCTCATTTATACTAAGCCCACTAGCAATATTCTGGCAACAGAAAGACGCCTTAGCAGGAATGTAAATTAAAGCCTCTTTATACTTTTAATAGTGTTTGTAGTTTCACTTGGCTGTGGTACAGGAATGACACATGTCTATTCAAATGGCATTTGCCATCCTGTTGATGGTTGCTTGATATTCTTTGTGCTTCTACCCCCTAACTAACTAGACCATAAGTCTGGTGCAGTCAAAGCTTTCCAATTTCCTTAAAATGTGCCTTTTTATTTTTTTTTCTTGAAACATCTAAACCAGGATTTAAGGTTAAAGCAATTTTTTTCTGTGATTCCTTCACTATATGATGACCCTGTTTGTGCCTTCAGGAATTTCTACTGAATGTCCAGTTCTGCAGTGTCCAGACAGATTATTCTTGCCATGTCTGTTGCTTAAATTGAGGAGAGGGTTCTTCATCTCACCATGCCTTGTACAATACCAAACACATCTTTATTTGCTGGATTAAGAAAAATAAAACCTATATTGGGAATGAAACCTATATTTTCAGCTATTTGAGCAAGAACCTCAAGTATTTTACATTAAATCATCCCAGCTTACACATGCTCAGGTCCATTTTCTTTTCTGTCCCTTTATATCCTGTCTACAAGTGCCTCAACTTTCAAGTGGGAAATTATCCTCCAAAAAGCCCAAGAGTTTAAGGAACAAAGTGAGACCTTAAGTACAAGGCTTGTAGAGAAGCTACATGTGAGCCTTACAGACTTGGGAAAAAATGTCAATATCAGCATCTACTTAATAGATTTCAGTAAAATACTGCTTTTGCAATGCCTGAAAACACGATGCAAGTATTTTATTAGATCTACAACTGTAGATCTGACAGTAAGGTCTTGTGCTAAATTACCACACATTCAACAATGCTGGCTCCAGAGAGCTTTGGAAAAAGGTCTTATAACACAAATCCAAATGAGTCTTTGCTTGTTTGGAATTTTTGCGTTTTTTTAAATAATTTTTTTTAGGGGATCACTGAAACACCCATTGCCTTGAGACTGGCATAGAAAAGAATTATAATGCTTTTCTCTCTCATGGAAATCTGGAGCTCTCCAGTGATTTAAGTCTCCTGTTCCTTCCTTTTAACTTCATAAGAACTTAGTCCAAAACTTGTCTGCAGCCTAAGACTGACTGCTGACTTGTCAGAGTCTCAGTCCCTATTGATGTTAAATTGAGAAAACTGTGCACAAAGTAAATAGAAAGAAAAGATATGTCTCCATCAAACTAAAATACAGTATTTAGAGCTGCTAAAAAGTCAGATCCTAGAATAATTTATGTTGGTGAGAAAGCTTAAGGGTCTCAGCGCACATAAATTGGCACAAGGCTTAAGAAATGCAAATATTTATAAGATTCTCTAATTTAGTAAATGGATTCTAAAAACTAAGAGCTGAGTAGCCTCCCCATGTATATAAAACACATGACAGCACTCTGCAGACCTCCTCAGATCATAACATGTAGTGCAAAACATTTCTGCAGAAAGCTCTTGTTTCCTTTATGCTCTTAAGTTCTCCCCAAATCTTCCCTGGAATGTTGAGTCTTTGCCCCACAATGCTTTCTATCCAGACAAGCTGTTCCCTCAATTTCTACTTCACCTAAAAGTATATTTTTCTGCATTTCTAGATTAAATTTTCTTCTTATCTTGATGGTGATTGGAAGAATTTTCTGAGTGACTGCTAAGATAAAGATGCCTCTTTGTGGGAGCAGCTTGCACGAGGAGCGCTGTACAGCTGAACAGGAGTGCTAGAATTTAATGTCTGGTCATGTCACCAAGACTCAGATGCCACCAGTTGTTCACTTATCACCCTGCATTGCTATTTTCTGAAGGATAAAATATTCCAAACCCAAACAAAGTCATCATTTAAGGAGCAAGAAGGCCTCTGTGCAGTGTCTGTGTGGAGTTTCTCTGGAGGTGGAGGCTTCTCCCAACCCTCATTCCTCGGTGCTGGCTGGCAGGGCAGGGGCTGCTGGGCTGGTGTGCTGACAGCGAGGTGATGGAGTGTCTGCTGGAGCCTTACCTGACAGGGAGGTGATGGAGTGTCTGCTGGAGCTGTGGCTGAGGGTCAGTGCCCGAAATGTGAGAACAAAACGGGCCCGGGCGCTAATGGGTGTCAGGTGTGAGCCAGGGCAGCAGGGGAGTGAGCACAGGGGAGTCAACATAGGGCTCCCCCTGCCAAGAGAAACACAACTGGGACCTCGTGTAAATAAACAAGGGCTGAGGGAGCTTTTCCTCTCGCTGGTTGTGCACAGAGCCCATGCACACACGTCCCATCGCTTGCACGCACGGCTGCTCCAGAGCCAGCAGAGCTCCCAGTGCTGTTCCCATTTCCCAGCCAAGGGACAAAGCCCTCTCCTTGCTGGGGCTGCTAAATCCCCTGGAACACCTCTTTCCTCTGCTTCCTTGCCCTTGCAGGTATGTGGAAAGCCAGGGCCCAGGGAATATTTCTGTGTCTGCTCTGGGGTGCCCTGACCCCCAGGGCAGCACTGACTGTGACCCTCATTCATGGAGAAAGTTTCCCAGACTCCAGAATAGACTGGAATCCACAAAAGTGTGAAATAGATTATAGAGAGCAGTGTAGGTGTATCACTTGGTGAGAAATTGAGATTTTGGGATTTTTAGTGTGTTGTGGATGGAAGCAAGATGGAGGGCACAGGGTGTCATCCTGGGTTTCTTCTTCATGCTTCTTCTTCCTTCTTCTCCATGGGTTTGGGTGGCATTTTGTGATTGGGCAGAAAAGTCCCCATTGCAGCTCTTTGGGATCAGTTATTTGGTTAAAAGGGAAAATAATCCAAGTGTCAGTTCTTAATTGGATAGTTTAGTCTTAAAAGACCTTGTACCAAGAGATTGTTGGCCATTTTGTGCCTTCTAATGAAAAGCTGCTGAACTCACAATAATGAGACTGTTTTACTGATAAGAAATAATAAACACCTGAGCCCCAACATGAACTGCCATCTCAAGTGCCTTCAATCCAGACCCAGAGAAACCCACAACTGGGACCCTCACACCTGTGTTCACCTTGTAGGGTGTCCCCTTCCTTACCTCAGAAATCATCCTCCTGATCTCCCCTTTCAGCCATCACCTCTCCTTTTCTGTTCCCAGCCCTCGGTGATACACACCAAGATTACATTTCTGCTTTGGCCCGGGTTGTGTTTTCCAGGCCAATATATTATGCCACTTTCACACTCCCCTCCCTGCCCCATCTGGCTTCCATCCTACCCCCATAAAGATTATTAATATCGCCTGTTTCCAAGCGATTTATTAGCAGGGGCCTAACTGGTGCCATTTCCCATTTTAGTAGAGCACTGAAAATAATCCCGAGGAGTGTGCCCAGCTATAAAAATGTACTTATACTGTCATATTTGCAGTTTCAAACATGCACCACTTGATAGTCTCAAAAGTGCTGTTTAATTGGGGTTTATGGGTTCTAATTAATTATACTATATAAAAAAATTACTTGTCCCATTACAGCTCTCTGTGGTTTACTCTAAAGAGCAATGTAATTTAGAGATAAATTGTCCTTCTCTATCCCCCTGATCCCCCTCTTCCCAGCAAGTTCCAGAACAGTTTAATTCTCCTCTAACCCAGGAAGGAAGCTGAGAGAAAGCTGCATTTTGATCAAGGGACACAACTTTTCCCCATACCCATAAACAGCTTTAAATGTGACTCAAAATGGTTCCACATTCTTCCTGCTGAATCAGGCTGGTGAAATTATGAATAATCCTGAGGCTTTGCACAGCTCAGGTCTGGAGGGGCTGGGATTTTGCAAAGACTTTGAGCATGATGGCTGCTTTGTGCACTGTGGATTATTTCCTCTGATTTTACAGAGGTAACAGTGAAGGAAGATGAGAATGAGCTCAGGATTTTTTGCTGGATTAAGGTCTACATTGAGATTTCTCTCCATGAACCTGTAGGAAAACAGGTAAAGGATCTGCCTGCCTTTGTGGCATTTTGATGTGACAAGCAGCAGAGGAAATATCTCAAGTTAACTTTCTATTCTCTCTTACAGAATGATGAAACCTGGATTACTCAAACAAATTTTGGGGCAGTCTTCTGACTCTTAAATGCTTCCTGGAAAGACTGTGAAAAATGAGGTACAAGCAGGTACACTTGTGGTTGTTTGAAATATACTATTAAATTACATCCCTCACTGTAATAAATTTGGTCTCATGAGGCAAAACATGAAATATAGTAGAGCTGAAGTGGAAAACATCGTATCCTATGGCAAGAGGGGATGGCTTTACAATGAAAGAGAGTAAGTTTAGATTGGGTATTAGGAAAAAATTCTTCACTCTGAGGGTAATGAGGCCCTGGCACAGGATGCCCAGAGCAGCTGTGGCTGCCCCTGGATTCTGGAATTATCCAAGGCAGATTGGATGGGGCTTGGAGCAACATGGGACAGTGAAAAGTGTCCCTGCCTGTGGCAGGGGGGTGGAATGAGATGATCTTTAAGGTCCCTTCAACCCCAAACCATTCTGTGATTCTATTACTTTAACTGGGAGTTAGGGAGTCAGAATGTTAATTAATGAAAAAAGACAGGGCAAAGAAACCTCTTTAATTTACATTTTACAGAGAAATGCTACTTATTTTAAGAATTTCATGTCATTCAAACTTTTGTGTGTGGCAGATACCTCCAAAATTATACCCCCAGGCCTAGGAAGGCAACGTGGTGGTCTCTCCACATCCCTGCTGTTATTCTCAGTACTAAAAGGTTATGATTCCCAATGTTACTGCACAAATGAGCATTCACTGGATCAAAAAAGTTTGTTAGTCATGCTTCACTAATTTGCTTATTTTATAAATTTAATAACCAGCATGTCAGTTGCTGGAAACTTGGATCATCCTGGGTGTCCGGATCAGTCTGCTTCATGTGCTGGAGCACAAGCTGTGAGAACTGCCAAATAAAGAAAAAAAAAAAAGGAAAAAAGAAACATCACAGTCACACACATTACTCATCAATCTGAAAAGTAACAAGATTTTAGTAAGAATTGTTTTAATAAAGTACTCCTTTTGTGCAGTAAAATTAGTTAAGAGAATTTTAGTGCCTATATATAGTTGGTTATATTAAGACTAACTACAACCTGCAATGTTTTATGGAATGAGTTAACAAAACAGAACCCAAATCTGAAAAAACCTGAAGATCTCTGGGCAGTGTTTGGGTAAGTCCAAACAAACCTGAATATCTTGGTGTTTGTACAGTGTTTATGTTTGCTTTTACTGCCTCAGAAAGCCATTTATGGAGAGGAAACAATGTGAAACCTGCTCTTCTCATGTGATTTTCATCATCCAGAGATTTAAATAAGTGGGATCTGCTCTTTTCATGCTATTCTGTCCCCATAAATTACTCCTGGAGGCATTAAAAAGGCTTGTGAAAAACACAGTAATAAATAGCCAGAGGACAAATACAAATGTTGCAAACTGCTCATGCTGCTGTGGCAGCAGCTCTGCTGTGAATTTATTGAGCAAAACTGATGAGGGATCTCCATACCTGTGTCAGCTCTGCTCTGTGTGGAGCCTCATTTTACACCGCTAAAACCGATGCTAAAAATCCCCTTTTTTACGGGATGGCTTTTACAACAGCATTGTGATTGCTCAGGAGCTGCCGGGTTGTTCCAGAGGAGCAGAAGGGTTAAGGAAAACGAAGAGAGAAAGGAAATGTCAGCTGCAGAAGGGTTTTGTAGCCCATGCCACCTGCAGCAGCTCCCTGGCCTGGGTGGAGCGTGCCTCTGGGCAGGGACAGCGGGGTTGTGTAACAGAGGAGAGCCCTGCCAGGTCCTTTCTCCTGACACATCCCAGACCACAAGCATGGCCCAGGATCTGAGGGAGAGGAGCAGCAGGGGCACGTGTGAGTCATGGCCCTCATGACAGGGGAATTCCTCACTCGCTGGCTGGCTGCTGGCAGCGGCCGTGCTGAGCGGTTTGCGCTGCCCCAGCATTACTGAAAGGGCCCTGCTCAGCTGAGGGCTGAGCTCTGGCTGCTCTCCTCCCTTCAAAGTAGAAGATCCTGACATAGGGGCTTTTGGTTTCTTTTGTTGTTGTTTCTTTTGGTTTTTTATTTTATTTTTTTATTTAACCGTTCTCATGACTGTTCCTCTGAGAACTTGGAGAAGCCCATGTTCGCACAAGGCCCAGCGCATCCTTCAAAGGTGGCTGAGTCAAATTGCCTGTCTTATCCCCTTGATAAGAAAACAACGAGCAAAGTATTAATCAGTGAAACTGCCAGGTTAACTGTCTATGGCATTTAATTAACCCAAGCCCTGGGTTCATCTCTTAAATGTCCCCTTGATCAGGCCACCAGTGTGTGTTCTGTGCTGGGAGCTGAGGTGGGCTGGCTCTGCCCTCAATCCAATTTCTGGATGGCAACTCAGACCTGCTGCTCCTTCTTACACAAGTTGGTAAGCTAGCTGATCCTTTAGGTTAAAAAAATTCAGATTCAGGTCTTTTTTCATGAGTCTCTGAAATGAGACAGACCTGTGTGTGAGGAAAGAACAGAGCTCCACTCCTCAATCTGTTCTAAGTTCTAAAAGTACCTGGAAAATGAGGATATATTCTTGACTATCACTGTATTGAAAATAACATATAGCACATTTAATAAGTTTTTTATTGCAAAAATGTAGATGCTACTGCAGTGGTATTTTAGAAATAGCTGGTCTTGTGCTTGTAACAAGGATTGCTTGAAACTTCCCAGGCTTCTTTCCTGGTAACTCTGTCAAGCTCCAAATATTCACATTAAAATTTCCAGTGCTGGTATCAGCTCTGGTTGATTTATTTAAAACAACTTAAACCCAACACAAATAAAATTTTAAGGGAATTTGGAAGTTTGAGAAAAGGGAGGCATAGGTGTTCCCATGATTCAAAATGAAATGAAATTATGAAATAACTGAATTTCCTGAATACTGGAAATTTGGAGTTCTGCTTCTGCATACTGCTTCAACAGGGAATGTTATAAAATGCAAGTGGTTCTGATTTACCCAGGCACATGTATCCTGATTTCCTGAAACAGAAAGACACAGTCAGAAGGCTGAACTGAAACCTATTGAACAGAGTTTTTTTGTTTTAAACTGAAAACTTTAATCATTTGGGTGTAATATACCATACCAGGTAGCTTTTCCAGTCTTTGAAAAATTTTGACTGATTATGAGTCAGGAACAAGGGTATAAGTATACATAAGTTTATATTATTATACATATATAATAACATTTTTATCCTATTTTATGTATTTATCAAATATAAAATACATTTCTATTTGAGTTTAAAATTACATCTGTATATAAAATTTATATTTCATATATATACACATATGTGTAAGGGAGACTGTTCTCCTTGAAAAGCTTATTATTTAGAAATGGGTATCGGGAAATCATGAAATTAGGGTTTCCTGCAAAGTGTTTATTTGGCTTCCTTTTGTACCTGTGCTTGATCTAGTCTTTAATTACTTGACCATGTGCTATATTTAGCAGAGGACCCTGGTCTCATTCAGTTCAGAAGGTGGAGCAGCTCAGGACATGAGTCAGAGCAGGAGGAGGCAGATGCCTGGTGAACTTTGCCTGGTTTTGCTGTGGAAGCAGGGAGAGCACAGTAAAAGACAGAGAGCTGAAAAGAAAATGTGAAATCTCATGGTTCAAGCATCTGAATCCAGCAAAACTTTCATCCAGTCTCAGAGAAGTCGATTTGCACTAAATTCTTCCCAACTGGCTATTAATTTTATTTTGCTTTCCATGTTTCCATTTGCAGAGTAGACTGCCAGTGCTTTCTCCTGACATATGATGCTGTACAATGTTAAACATTCTGAGAAATCAATTCCCAGACATCTCAGTTTGGGGACTCAACTCTAGCAGAATGTTTTGACCTGAATCTCTTTGTGTTTCAGTTTGCCATCTGTTAAACAAGAATAATAATATCCTCTCGTCTTACAGGGTGTTGTTAGGAGAAACGAGGGCTGTGAAGCACTCATATGCCATACTGATAAGAGCCCTAGAAAAACTCACAAGAAAATCAGCAATTGTGTCTTCCAGGCAGGTTTGGAGTAGTATGTGGTAAATGAGGCCCCAAGCCACACACTGAATGATGGCACTGTAACAAAATATTGAATATCTGCTTATTAAGTGAACACTGAGGTAGAAGCTGGTGGAAAACAAGGCATAATCCTATATTTAAAGAATGACTCATAATGCAGATGAATAAGGGTTTATGGTTAACCTTAGTTCTGATGTTTTGATCACTTGGTTTTGCAGATATAAGGGGGTCATGTGCAAAAGGATACCTGTGCCTAAAAATAAACACAATCTGAGTTAAACAATTCTTGTTCAATGAAATGTGTAGGATGTTCATTCTGGTCTCTGCAAAGGAAATACTTCTGGGTGCCTGGTGGGTTTTGGAAGGACACTTTCTCCTTTTTGGGAAACAGTTTTCAAGCAAATGTTGAGGTGTAACTCGTTGCCTGCCCTTTGTTTTTAAATTATGAGAAAAGCTTTACAGCTGGGAGAGCTGGTAGTGGAAATAGTTTTGAGATTAGTGCTTGGATTCTTGCATGGACCTGGATGGGCTCCTGAAAAATTTGCATGGGGAACTACAGCACATTCTGTTATGAACACTTGAACACTTCTTCTTATGGCTTGTGGAAGAGGGAACTCCTAAATCCTGAAGCAATCAAGTGCAGAGCTCTCACAGAGCTAGACAGAGTACTTATTAAAGATGGAAGAATATTTTGGCACAAGAACAGAAGGGTATTAATTGGCTATGAATAAATTCTGTCTGGAAAGTAAATGAAGGGGTTTTAACCATCACAGCAACAGGATTCTTGAGTATCTTCCCACTGGGAAGAAACATGGAGTTTCCTCTTTCCCCTCACAAGACGTCTGGTAAAAATACAGAAGGGATTTGCAGATCTGAAGATCTTTGTGGGGGCAAATAGGGCTTAAGACCCTAAGAAACCTGTTCCTGGTCCCATATCTGGTATTTCTTGTTGCTAAAAGCAGTCCTCACAAGGTTGACATTTCCACACAGGAGAAACTGGCTTCTGGAGGGATGAAAGAATCAATCCAATCTCCTCAGCTTCATTCATGAGGACTCATGAGGTGAGCAAGGAATCAGAAAAGCATCTTCCCAAATGAGACAGGTCCTAGTTATGAAGGAGTAAAGTGCTCTGCATTTTTCTTTCCCTCTACAAACCCTTCCCTGCTTTCTGAAAGATGGAGAGCCCCCATGGGAGAGGAGGGGTCCAGTATGAAGCAGTAGGGGATGCTGTCTGTACCCCAGTGCTTGCTCTCCTCTTCCTTATTCTCTGCAAAGTAGGGCTGAGTTGGCTTCTCTGATAAAGGATCCTTCCCAGACACAAAGAAGAGAGGAACAATTCCACTTTGCAAGTCACTGGCAACAAAACAGAGCTGCCCCTGCACCTTGTGAGGGGTGTAGAGCGTGTCTGATTGCTTAGCCTTCAGCAGGAGGCAGCTCAGGGTGAACCATTCCTGCTGCTTTGCCACTATTAAGATCCAGCAGTACCTTGATGTTTCCTCACTGGCAATAATTTGCAGGATTAAATACTTGGAGCCACTCTAAAATTAGTTCCGGGAGGCATTTTTTGCTATCATTTCAGGGCTCTCGTGAGCCTCTCCTACTCTGTAAATCTGCTACAGCTAATTACCTGATGGTTACTGTGCTCTAGAAAATTTCAAATATCTGTCTTTTCTACTGCTCTAAAGACCCAGGTGGGGTTGCAGCACAGAACTTGTACCAGGAGTGTTTGCCAACAGCTGTAATGAGCTCAGACAGCTTCATGAGATGGGCAAATAAACCTCTGCAAACAAAATTGCCTTTGTCCACTGTGTCCATTCAAGATTCAAAGCAAGCCTATTTTTGAGCCTTTAAAAACATCTCAGAGAACCACTGGAAGTAATTCTTTTATGTCTTGAGCTCTCTCCATCTCTCTAACCCACTGGAGAGCCTCCAGAATCACAGCACACATTTTCAGCTTCCAGTGCTGTGGTTTAAGAGTTTGTAAGGAATATTTGGTATTTTATTTTGAGAACACCTGAAGTGCATGATGCTGCTGTTTGCTCTATGCAGGAATGTCACTATCAGAGTCAGAGGTAGGATAACTTTTGGAGAATTGAGAAATCTTATCACAGTAGCAAAAGGAAAAGCACCACTGGGAAAAAGCCCTCTGCACAAGTCCACTGGCAGCAGAAGACACAGATTTCTGCTTGGTGTTTCTGACCACTCTTTTTGGTCCATGCTGACTAAGGCCATGCCTTGATCCTTTCTGTTTTCTTCCCACCCTTCCCTGGCCCCCTTGGGATGATTCACTCTCTGAATATATACATGTGTCATGTACAAAAATCTTACTCTCCTGACCACAGTAGAAATCCAGAGGGGTTTGTTTCTTCACTTGTGATTTCAAAGGCTGATTTTTTTTCCACTTGGCACCATACCTAAGAGAAATTATCTTTCACTCTTACTTCTCCTGGTCATTACATGGTTAGTATCTTTTAGAACCTGTTTTGCTCATTGCTTCCTGGGGCACAGGCCCAGGTTCGTCCACCAGTTCCCAGTCTTAATTTTTGAGTTTGGTGCTTATGCTGTTAAACCTATGGCAATTTGAAACCCATTTCATGCAGCCACTACCAGGAGCAGATATTTTCACTCTTTAAGCCATCACTGAGCAAACTGAAGTTGTTTCTTCATTTACTCTGAATAAAAGCTGCCCATCACCTTCAGAGAGACACTGAGTGAAGCTGCCACCACAATAATTCAGTATTTCTCTCATCAGCCATTTCTGGGAATCTCCAGCACAACATCTCACTACCTACAGTCACCTTTTTTGACCATAGTGGCCTAATGTGAAACAAACTGTAAAAGCCAAGGCCCAGTAGCAGGGCTTGGCTGCTTCTGTATGATTGTCAGTGTTTACACTTGGAAATTATGTTTGAAATCCAGGTTCTGAGAGAGAGATACCCAGCTCCCTTTGAAGTCAACAGGAGTTTCAGCCTCCACTTCCACAGCCCAGGGGTTGGGCCCTTTGTTCTTTTGTCTGGTGCAATTTGTGAGTAATTCCTACGATCCAAGCGATGGGCTGGATTTTCTAATGTGTGTTTCCAAACTGTGCTCCTTCTGACACCAGATTCCTGTACTGCCTCTCCCAAAATAAAATGCTGAAGGAGCATGGATGGAGGAAATCCGTTCAAACTGAGTAAACAGCTCTTGAGGGTAGGCCAGCAGGATTCATTCATGCTCGTTCAGCCCGGGCTGGTTTGATTCCAGTTGGAGCACTCTCTTCATTACAGGCCCCCTGGGGAATGTTAATCTGTACAGTATAAACATTTATAAACATCTACTAAATCATTACACTTCAGCTGCCCCATAAACACTCCTGAATGCTTTCCTTAGGCAGCGCTGGTTGGGTAACGTGTGGCTTTTTGGAATGAGTTTACAGGAGTTTGGCGCTGGTAGAAATATGGGCAGAGGGCACAGGAGGTTAAATAACATTGTTTGAGCTCCATGACTTTTTTAGGATAAAGACAGAAGCTGCTTGTGAGGAATTAAAGTGGGCCTAGCTGGTAGATGCTGAGGACAAGCCCAGCTTGTAGAGGAGCTAAGACAGCCTTTCAGCTGTGCACACTGGATTTTAGTGATGCTATTGACAGGACCATCCCAAAATACACTTCTCACTAGTTCACTTGTCATTTCTGGACCAGGCAATTCATCATTATTAATCTGTGGCTGAAAAACAAAGTGCCTCTGAAAGAACTGCCTGATGCAAGGGAAAACCGTAGATATAACTTCAGAAAAAAACCTGAGACAGAACTAACTTAACAACCAGAGCTGCAGGCCCAGGGCTCACTTGCTTACTTCTATGTGTTTACAGGACACATAAGAATATACATATACTGGCAAAAATAAGTATGCTTGTGCACCAAAATGAGCATATATATATTCTTTTTCTTTTTTCTGGAAGTGAATAAGAGTCACTTTCAAATGCACATGCAGCAAAGCAAGCCTTGAACTCTGTAAAGCTGAACTTCTCAATTCTTGTTTGTGATCTATTCCCTAACCTGAAGGTGCTGGCTTGACTGAGATTCTCAGGACTGGGGTCAGAGTGACTTTCCCCCAACTTGCAGAAGTTGTATTGAATATAGAAACAGTAAGTAAAAAAACCCCCAAACTAACCAAGACTTCCCTTTCTCAAATGGGTAAAGGAAAAGTCCCTCAATTATTATTTTTGTTTGTTTGCAGAGGTCTGGAAAAGCTGGGAACTGATAGAGCTGTCATTAATTACCATGAGGATTGTGTTCAAGTAATGTAACCTGAGCAGAAGTTAAACATGTTGTGTGTGAGAGAGTTGTGTTTACTGACAGCCTGATGAATAAGTAACAACTTGATTTCTAAAAAGCATCTTAGGGAAAATGATTTAATTGGCTATAATTATGCATTTGAGTGAATATGCCTGTGCACAGACCTGGTTTACTTGTACATCTCACAGGTACATGGCTGGACACAAATCTCATCCTCTCAATCTGTTAACAAGAGCCTCCTTTTCCATCTCCTCCTTCTTGCATTCAGAACACACAGCCACTGCCTTCCAGCCATGACCACACCTATTTGTGAAATGAGAGCACAAAAAACAGAAGATTTTTTTTCCTAAGTGGACCTAGATGAACAGTGCATCCTTTTCAGAGCCTCAGGGCCATGGGACAGTGGCTGTGACATCTCCAGACCATGCCCCACTCTGCCCTGACCTGCTTGCACAGCAGCATCAGGTCAAAAAATATAAAAATATCTTGCAAGGAAATGAGACAAGGAAACTGGTTTTGCTATTCAAATTTACCAAAACTTCCCTAAAACCAGAAATCAAACCATACCCATCATAGGATAAAGGTGAATTTGCAATATCTTTCCAGCTTGCAAATCTCCCTGTATGTGTATGTGTATGTGTATATACATACATACATACATACATATATATATACATATATATATATACATATACATATATATATATATATATATATATATATATATATATATATATATATATATATATATAAAAAATTAGTAGTACCTGGTGATTTTCCCACAGCTTTTCTGTGGCATGTAATGAGGTGAGTAATTTAAAATCTTCTGTGTATGGTCCAGGTTTGAGCTCACGGAAAGCATTACACATTATTAGTTTCAATTGGTCTTTTAACATCCATCTTAAAGGGTCAATAAATGAGATTGCCTGGAGGTAAAGCTGTTGTTATCATGTGTAGGGTTACAGTCACAGCTGGAGGGCACAGGCAGGGACAGGCTGTCTGTCTGCCTGTGTAGGAGACTTCAGTCACCAGTCAGGGTTCTATTAATTTTATAGTGCCTTAAATTCATATTGTAATTATGAGGCATAAGCAGAGAGAAAGAGAGATCTCCTTTTAATATGTTTTAAAAAATCTGGACCCTATTACCCCACTTAATTCCAATTATATTACAGCTGAACTTTTATCTCAGTACACTGCAAATAAATTCAGGCCAAGGTAACTTGGATATTATCCTTCCTAACTTCAAAACAGGAACCTGTGGCAGTAGACAGAAGAGAGTAAAGGAACCAGAGTGAAGCCTCAGGAGTGTCACATTATGAATTTTAGTTTTTCTTCTTCAAATACCTGGGCTGAAATTTGGTGACCTAATTCAAAAACAAAAGTGAATTCGCACAAGCCCCTAAGTGGAAATCATTAATCCACTTGGAAAGATCACCATGTGTTTTACCATGATGAGGTCTTTGATGGCAAAGCAAGGCTTGGAATATCCTTAGCTAGGAGGACTGGGAGATGGAAGCTTTTAAAAGTGATGGGTAATGTGATACAATACAGCAATTGCATGGAAGTGGGCAAAAAAAAAAAAAAAGCTGAAAAAGTGAAATAATGTGCATATTGGCTTGATGAATATTTACTGAAATGTTCTCAAAGTCTGAAACTATGTTATATGTTACTTCACCTCACAAGTAATGAAAGCTCACACAACATGGTGAGTATAGAGCCTTTTCCATTGCATTAAAAGTATTTAGAAGAGAGGACTGCAAACATCACTTTACAGAAGTCTTAAGATATCAAGAACTCAAGGTGTTTTGCAAGCATGTAATGGTACTCATATTTCACAAAATGCTGGTGCTTATGCTGCCCAGTGACCAAGACTTTCTGTGGCAGAGTCCCTGGCTCTTTGCAGGGCACATTTGACATTTAAGAGGACTGGTGTGGTGTAAACTCCATTAGACCCATTTAATATTGGCTGGGCACAATCTCCTGCAGCATTTTTTGTATTTCCTCACAGCCCTGAGGAGTGGGACAGTGCTGGTGGGCACTGTTGGTTTAGACAACTGAACAGCAGCTGCTTAAAAGCAGTTTGCATCAGGCCCATCAGTGATGCTGTGAGAAGATGCTCTGTGTAAATCTCACACTCTTCTTCCAGCTGTGAGGAAGAGGAGGGGCTGTGCTGCAGCATCAGTCTGAGGGCTGGGATGGGACAATTTCTGTTGGCTTGGCATGAC
Source organism: Ammospiza nelsoni (assembly GCF_027579445.1). Taxonomy (NCBI): domain Eukaryota; kingdom Metazoa; phylum Chordata; class Aves; order Passeriformes; family Passerellidae; genus Ammospiza; species Ammospiza nelsoni. Next base: position 10,258,610 of record NC_080644.1, on the reverse strand, counting down.
TTGAGATCTGTTCCAGAGCAGCCACACAATTTCCAGGGAGAAATGTGGCCCTGCTGAGCCACTGCTGCCTCTGCTCCTCTCCCCACATGTCTGGATTTCCCTGGACTAACCTTGTCTTTGGGAGCACATTTAAACCAGCAATTCCTGCTCTTTTTTTCCTTAAATGTAAATACCGTTACATGCCTGCAGGAGGCACTTATCCTGGGTGAGTATCTGTGAAATAATAATAATAATAATAATAATAATAATAATAATAATAATAATAATAATAATAATAATAATAATAATAATAATAATAGTAGTAGTAGTAGTAGTAGTAGCAGTAGTAGTAATGGGAACAACTACTATTGTAAGTTGACAATGTAAGAATCACCTTACAATGTAAGATGATTCTTACATTGTTCCCATCAAATTAAAGGCCCAGAGCATAAAATTTTTATCCAAAAAAAATCAGTTTTCATTTTGTCAATCCTTCTGTCCCCAGTCATGTCTTCAAAGTGAAGTCTGGCAATGCCTTTCACAAAAGATTTTAAGATTTTGGCCAAATGACTTCCAATAGCAAATGGGCATGAGGGAAATTAGATGGGTCATGAACAGCCAGAAACTGGGAAGAGAGGAAAGGTCAGCTAAAGAGAGCCTTATAATTTAGTTCCTGCTGAGGAGATAGATAAGTTGTACGTAGTCCTTAGGTTGACCCAGTGCATAAAAACAAATCCTGCAGCCAGCTTTAGAGATAAGCACAGATTCAGAGTTCCCTGGACAGTGTTTTCCAACACTAATGTGCAGTCCAACCCAGGGACTTCAAGCAACTGAACAGATTTGGCTGTGGGAACAGCTCAGCTTCCTCCTTTCCTTGCAGTGCAAGTTTGTGCAGAGGGAAAAGTTTACTCTTAAAAGTTTGATGTTATTAGCGTGATTTTGCTCAGTTTTTGTGTCTGTATCTCAGATTTTAGCAAATACTTTGTAGTAAAACATGAGCATGCCACCTTGTCTAACTTTACCCTAGGTTTATTATGCAAATGCTTTAAGAGGTGGTCAGAACTGTGCTTGGTGCTGTCCTGTAAAAGGCACAAGTTTCTCAAAATCAGTCCCTCATAAGCTAAACTTGTCCCTGTCACAAAATCTGTGCTGTGCTCAGCCTGAAGTGGGCAGAATACTCATAGCAGGGAAGGGAGTAGCTGCACAAACCTCTGCCTGCCAGAGAGCTCCTTTCTCAGGGCTGCCATGGTTGTGTTTTGGAGAGAGGGACAAAGGGAAAGCACTGCAAACAATGCTTTTGCCAAAGTAATATAAGCTTTTCAACTTTTTCCAAAAGTGTCAATTCAGAGCCATTCCTTGAGAAGGAGTGAGTAAAGGGTTTGATCCAAAGGCCAGTTGTCAGTAGCAGTCCTGCCCATTGGCTGCACTGAGGTTTGGATTTGTTCCTAAGTCCTACAGCCATTAAAAATTAAGTAAAAAGCCTTGGCAAAGTATTCCAAGCACCATAAACAAACATGTTCCCAATATGAAGTGCATTTAATGGAGTTTTGCAGCATTGGTCTCCCGGGCAAGCTCTGTATGAGTCTCTGTTTTCCCTCCCTGTCCTAATGGCCACAGCCAGAGGGGGGCTGGTTTGAACTGTGAAGGAGGCTGGTTTTTATCCACATTGAGTGGAGAGGCATAAATTGGCATTCCATATCATCATAAAAAAAAAAAAAAAAACTTCCCAGCAATTATTAAAAGATTCTTATCTCTTGCTCCCTACATGGATAATGAGATCCCTCTCTGCTGGACTGAGACAGCCTGTCTCTCAGCTCACTTAATGAAATGGACCCAAGTTTGCAAATTAGCATAGCCCTGACTCCAAACGTAACCTCTTGTTGTCTAGTTGTACATCAAGGCCCCTGGCTTATGTCTTTTCTTATTAACACCCCGTAATCATGTCAACCCTCTTTAGTTTTCATTTCCTGTTGCCTTTTACAAATTCACTTTTGAGTTTGGAGCAAGATGTTGGATGCCTTTGGATGCACTGAGATTTTATTTTTGTCTCATTTTTAACATTATTGCAGTACAAGTTTATCAGTGGGTCCTGGGGTGGATCAGGGAATCTGTTTTCTGTTCCATATTTTCGCTGCTTGGTTGCTATGTGATCTTAAAGCAGCTCCTTTGTACGTGTGTGCTCATTTCCCTTCCTCTTTTTAAGGTTTTTATTTTAGACTGTAAAATCTCAGTGACAGATATTTTGTCTTGGCCTATATTTGGTGGGTTCCTTGTAGAGTGGTTTTTTGTTTCTGTGAGGTTGTCTGTGTAATAGACTATTAATAATCATAAAGAACAGTGATATTGGGCCCTAACAAACACAATATGCTAAAGGCTTGCTAAGAAGTCAAGAAGGATGAACCCTTTGAAACTCTTTTTTCTTTTTCTCTCCCCTGATGTGAAACTTCATTGTTGGACCTCGAGAGTAATAAATCAAAGCAGCTGAAAGAAGAGAATCATGATTTTCTTTTGCCTATGTGTAGCTGACCCAATCTGCCTTTGATAAAGCAGTGGCCTTCCACTTTATCCACTACCCTACTAATTATCCTTCACTTTCATGAGCAGTAAAATCCACTCACACATTAGAATAAAAAAAGAAACAGGGATGTGATTAGTTGTGTACAGATAAGAAGCAGCCCACAGCATTAGCTGGGTAATAACATTTTCTAAGACTCCTTTTTTTTTTTCCTCCTGGAATTCATTTCCTCTCACTTACATCCATTGCAGTAAAAAGTACTTACAGTTTGTAACACAAAAGATAACTCTTCAATGCAAAGCTTTAGTGTGTGTCTTTAAAAGATTTACTCCTTTATCAAGTATTAATTTAAGAAAGGGTGCCTTGTAGGTAAGGCAACGACATCAGTCGTAGTCTTCAGGGCAGCAGATTTATTAATTTAATAGGTTTATCCATTTTACAGCTTGGATAATCATATTTCACCAAACTGGTACACAAGGAGTCCTCAGCCCATCTGACAGCTTTATTCTTGTGTAAGTTAACAAGCACATTTTGTACTCGTGACCTTGTGAATTGTACAAGTGCGAGGAGCTGGAGAGGAATGACAGACCAAATCCAAGGAACATGTCAGCATTTCAGTTTTCCTGAGAGAGATTTATAAAGGGAACAGTGAGGAACCCCAGCTGAACAAGGAACTTAAACATTTGTTAATTTATTTGGTTTAAGAAAATATGCAGAATTAAAAAAAAAAAAAAATTAATGGAATGCTGATTTAAAAATTAAGGACCTAATATGTTTATCAAATATATCAATTTAACAGTGGAATTGTTCTTGATTATAGAGGAGTTATTTTTGAGCTGGAACAACTGGAAAAGAATTGGGCTGGGTTTGTCTAAGGTAAATTCCTTTGGTACATACTTGTGTTTACTCCTTGTGTTTACCTGTGCTTGCTGTGAACAGTAAATTCCCTCTGTAAGTGCCTAAAATTCTTGAAACTGGCTAGGAATGAGAAGATTAGGGAAAGAATAGAGCCAAGATTTTAAAAACACCTTGATAAAAATAATTTTATAGTTAAACCCACAGGGATATGTGTTGCTTGAAAGCATTTCTTATTTGCTATATGAGAAAGACAGCAAGTACACACTTTACTGCTTGGCATTTCTTTTCCTATTGAAACTGTTGGGAGAGAAAGAAAATATTTCCTTATTTGTTTAAAAGCTTCACTTAAAACTGCTCTTTGAAAAAAACGTGTTTTGCGGTCTTGATGAAAATTTGACTTATTCAGGAAGAAGATATTTCCTGGGAAAAAATAACATTCAACTGAAAATTAACTTGTCAGAAAGTTTAACATAAAAGTTGGGACTAATCCTACTCTGCCTTTTAATAAAAGCAAAAGCTGAGCTACTTACACTGTGCTAACTGCAAGCTCTTCAAATAAAAGAGCAAATACATGGGACCTCATCATAAAATGGTCCATTTGGCAGCAGGGAAAGAACAGAAAGAATTGTAGACCTCAGGGATTTATTTTCATTTATATTCAAACTCCTTTATGCCATTCTTGACACTTAAAGAGGAGTATTTTATGCAAATCAGAATTAGGCCACGGAGACAGAAATTTCAAAAGCTTTGAGTATCAGTTGAACATGACAGGACAGTGCTGAGATATATTGTGCCCTTAATTTACTCTCCTCTGTATCTCTCACTTGCATTTCACTCATTTTTGACAGCAGGTGATGCCTTTTAAGCTCCTCTTTGCAGGTGTCAAGGTCTGTGTGCCCAATTTGAACACAGAGCAGTCAAACATTTGCTCTAAAAGTTTAGAAAACTTCATGTCCTCTTCCAGTCACTTGCACTTTCTGGTTTGCACACAACAATAGTGTTTGTGTTGAAAGTGTTGTAGGAGGATATTTATGTTTGCCTGAGAATTCCTTTTTAAAATGAAATATTATTAATCACGTTGCATTTTGAGGTGTTGTATTTACAGCAAAGTCTGAACTTTCACCATAAAGTACACAAACAAGTGTCAGACAAGGAAAACATTTCTCTTGCTGCTAAAAATTTCTACTTTTTTTTACTTTTTTTTTTACTTTTTCTATTTTTTTTTTACTTTTTTCTAGTGCTGCTGCCTGCTGTGCACTAGAAAAAAGTAAAAAAAAAGATATTGTATGAACTTCTGCTTGGCCTTTTTTTAATTTTTAGGGACTAAAAATCTAATTGTGTCCTGCCTTTAGCCATGTTCCCTGCAGGTCTGGCAGGATTGCTCTGAGATTTTTTGGCTGTTTTTTTTTGGGATCCTGTGTTTATTTTCCCAGCTGGAAGTCTGCAAATTGAGGTGATATTTCCAAGGTATTGTCACATAAGTGAACCTCCCTTTAATTTCTGGCCACATGAGGCACACAAAGAAAGTGGCCAGTTGTGTTAGAGGACACCAAAGCCCATCTTGCCTAAAAAATGGCAAAAAAAGGAACTTCTTGTTAGATATGACACCATTGTCCCAGCAGGCTCTGGAGCTTTTGATCATTCCTTTTCTCTTCTCCCAAACTGGAGCCTGTTTTTTGCTCAATCACAGGGATGTGTTTTACTTAGCTGTGGATGCGTTACCGGTTGGGATCCCTAATTATTATCAATTTGCAGATTGCCTGGAATGTCTTATTAAAATTCTTGTGGAATGATTGATCATAATCAAAAAATTAATCACCAATCAGCCCTGGCAATTAACATTAGCAAGTCTATTTGCATATATCTGGTAATTTATGCTGCTGCTGGAAGAAGGGACTTTTCCTGAATGTTATTGATTAGGGGAGAAGAGCCAGATGCTTCTTTCACTGGGATTTGAGCTTTTATTAATAGGGCTGGGAATGTGTAAGGAGCTGAAATCTGCTCTGACATGGGCATCTTCAAGTGTCTGAAAGAATTTTCTTACATATTAAAAGTGTTCTATTTTGCTTTAAAAAAGCTTTGACTTTTGGCTCTTGTTTGCTGTAGGTGTTTTAAATCCATTAGGATAAAAACACACCGTGATCTCAGGCCAGGCAATGAGCTTTTCATTGCAAGAAGTTATTTAATAGATGTAGTTATTTAATGCTATGAATAAGGAATTTGCAGGCTTGCAATTAATTTGATGAATTGTGGTATTTACGCTATGAAGAACTGCACAACCAAGTCCTAGTAGTGGTTGACAATAATCTGCTCTGTTCAATCAGGGGATTTTTTAAAATAAATTTTTAATCTTTTTGCATTTTTTTTCTTTTTAAACTTACATTTTTATTAATGTGTTTGAGAATTATTATCCAGTCATCAACACTGATTTTATTTTCAAATTTGCTTGAAATTGCTTATGGGATAATACGACCGCTTGAAATGTTCTGAGTCTGGTCACAGTTTCTGGTATTTATAATCTTTTTTGCACTGTAACCCTTGGTTTTGCTTCAACACTTTTGTGTGTCTCTCATACCTGCTGCTGTAACTGCAACCACATGAAATTGCACAGTCTGCTATCATAAATTCAGATTCGTTTCTCATTTATAACTGCTTAAATATTAAGAACAAATTAATTTAAGCCAATAGGCAAAGTGATAACAGTTTATCCTCTGGCCATTGCAGCCCTATTAGTGATAGCAGAACTAAATCTATTCCAATAACCAAAGAAGGTCAACAATTGAAGTGACAAATTATATTGAAAAGAAAGGCCAGCAAAACCAGGATTTTTTTTCTTTAGTATCTGAATTTAAAAGGTTGAACAATGGAAATAATGTTTAATTTTAAAAATTTGCATTCTTTTGAGCTATATTAATTCTTAGTTGTAGCTTTGTTGTAAGCTAGAAATCTTTGTAGTTCGTAGAAGATTTTAGAAGAACCTCTTGTATTGAAACTCTAAAGCTCTGTGTTGATTTTAAAATTGAAAAGTGGTCTCTAGAATACATGAGTAAATAATGGGAAGTTCTATTCCTAACATAGCCAGATTGGTTTGTTCTCTGATGTCAACTCTGTGCTTATCTCTGTCTTTCTTGAACAAAGATCTTTCTGCTTGTTTATCTGGCTGTTTACACTAATCTGTTTTGCAAGCTTTGAATGCCTGTGTCCTTAATGCCATTAATATATTTCTCTGGGTCTCTTTACTGAATTTTTCTCCCATTATTGATTTGAAGTGGGAACAAATCAGACTCCAGCTCTGATAAAACCCTCAGCCCCACAGTTACTCCTTTTCCTTTTGGTGAGCATTAAATGATCTGGGAAGAGCCTGGCCAAACCCCCCTGTACCCTGAGATTAACCAGTTATCACATCTGGATTTTGCTGAAGTTAGTTGGTAACCATGAGATCTTGTCCCTGCAAAGTTGAGGCGTTAATTGAAATCAGAGAGGCAAAACCCATTCCATTGTCCCGTTAATTACACCCTGGCTCCTGCAGCCCCCTGTCCCCAGCACCACAGGGGACAGCTGCCACCAGCTCCTGTCACACAGCTGGGACAGAGAGCTGCACTGCCTGAGACACTGGAGACCATAAAAATGCCTGTGGGAGGGGAAAGGGGCATGAGCAGGAGGGGAGGGAGCTGGTGAATGCCCATACATCACCCTGAGCACAGGGTTACCAGCTGGTGCTGAGAGCTGGAAATGCTCTGGGATTTATGGCAGGTGTGCTTTGCTCAGAGCAGAGCTTTTCTTGGGGAAAATGGGCAGGCCTTGGTTGGCATCTTGGCAGAGTGGCAGTGGTTTGCCAGGATAGCCTTTATGCTGCAGGACCACATATTACATTGAATGAGTGATAATTTATGGTTAAAATATATCAATTTGCCTTCTTCTATCACCAAAGTGATATGAATAGTGTAATTTTTGCTAGTAACTATTAATTATTAAATGTTGTGATGTTAATGCTCTGGGATTTATGGCAGGTATGCTTTGCTCAGAGCACAGCTTTTCTTGGGGAAAATGGGCAGGCCTTGGTTGGGATCCTGGGAGAATGGCAGGGATTTCTGGCAGTGGTTTGCCAGGATGGTCTTTATGTTGCAGAAGTTCATATTGCATTGGATGGGTAATAATTTATGGTTACAATATATCAATATCCCTTCTTCTATCACCTAGGTGCTATGAACAGTGGAACTTTTGCTATTAATTTTTTGCTATTAACTATTAATTACCAAAGGTTGTGATGTTAATGCTCTGGGATTAATGGCAGGTGTGCTTTGGTTGGGGAAAATGGGCAGGTCTTGTTTGGGATCCTGGGAGAATGGCAGTGGTTTGCCAGGATGGTCTTTATGTTGCAGAAGTTCATATTGCATTGGATGGGTAATAATTTATGGTTAAAATATATCAGTTTCCATTCTTCTATTACTGAAGTGATATGAGCGGGTAATTTTTGCTAGTAACTCTTAATTGTCAAATATTGTGATGGTGATGCTCTGGGATTTATGGCAAGTGTGCTTTGCTCAGAGCACAGCTTTTTTTGGGGAAAATGGGCAGGCCTTGGTTGGGATCCTGGCAGGGATTTCTGGCAGTGTTTTGCCAGGATGGTCTTTATGCTGCAGAAGTTCATATTGTGTTGGATTAGTAATAATTTATGGTTAAAATATATCAATTTCCCTTTTCTATCACCTAAGTGATATGAGCAGGTAATTTTTGCTAGTAACTATTAATTATCAAATATTGTGATGGTAATGCTCTGGGATTAATGGTAGGTGTGCTTTGCTTGGGGAAAATGGGCAGGCCTTTGTCTTTATTCCCTGGTTTTAAGCCCAATTTTATTAAATCTGGGTTGAGGAGACTGTTCTCAATCCTACGGGGTGGCAGTGTGAGTATTGCAGTCTGGAATTAGGGCAGTGTTCCAATCACAGTGAAGTGTTTAGATCACCAATATGAGTTTTAAGAGTAGTTCTCCAATCTCTTGTTACTCAGCCCCCAGAAATAAGAATGTAACAGGGCTGGTAGGAATTTCTTTTCTTTTTTTTAAATTTTTTTTTTCTGCAAACACATTAAAATGAAACATCTTTGTATCTTCTTTCAAAAAGGAAAAAGCAAACACCAAATTTTTTGAAAATTTTAAATGAAAACTGAAAACTTTTGAATTTCACAAGTCTTATTAGTTTTCAAAAAACAAACAAAAAATTCTCCTAAAAATTCTCTTGTTTTTTATAAGCAGCAGCAGCATTTTCTGGTTGTTTCTTTAACTAAAAAAAATAATCAAAGTTACTTAGTTCTACTTGATTTTAACACACAAAAATTACTTTGAAATGTGATTTAGCTTCTGACAAGCAAATAAAAATTATCATTTCTATTCTGTATACACTTAGAGCTAATACTTCATAAAAGCTTCTCCTCTGATGGGGTGACAACATATATAGGCTATACACAACCACAAAAGGTTTTTCCTCTGTAATTTATGTGCCCCAGCCACACACTGAGCCCATGCACTGCCGAGGAGGAGAAGGTAAATCAATCAAGGGTGATTTCCAGTGAACAGCCATATCACATCTACCACCCATTTGCTCTTGGCTGGCTGAGAAATGAAGCAATTTAAACCTATTGGGTCACACTGAAATGGGGGCCAAAATCTTATCAATGTGCTGCACACAACGGAGCCTCATTTCATCTTCATTTCCAGAGGTGCATGGGCTTGCCGCGTGTCCCTGCAGTCCATCAGTGTCTGTGGCACTGCAGCCAGCCCCTGGCTGCTCAGCTGGTGCCAGAGGTGGAAAGAAACAACTCTTTGGTATGAAAGGGGAGGGTCTAGGTTGGAACTTTTTTGATCTGCCTAAAAAAATACAGAGGGAAACACAATTAGTGGTCAGTTATAATGCAGATATGAAGATAAGCCTGAGAAATTCAGTATTGGGGTGGGAAATGAAATATTCTCCATTCACTTGCTTAATGTTTCATATAATCTTGGAAGTGTTCCATTGCCTGACCCTCATGTTTTCGGATTATTTCCACATCTGTCTCAAAGCTGCACCCTCCTCAAATGGACCAAGCAGCTAGTTTCTTAGTTAAAATAATAAAAATAAAATGTAAGAGCGCCCCAAGCATGCTGAAGCTCCCCACAGCTCCTGCTCTGTGCAGAGGAGAGCACCTGGAAAGGCTCAGAGCAGGAGTAACACACGGTATGAGTTCACCCCTGGCTTTTCCTGTTCCTTGTTTCCCTGCTTTGTATTAAAAATGAAATTCCACACAGACTTTCCAATGGTTGCTTGGAAATTGGATGTCTGGCAGCCCGGAGGGAGGTGTTGGAATTCTGCACCTGATTGCATTTCTCCATTTTCCCCCACAGGAGGAGTCAAAGGTTGTGGTGCAGAGGAGAAGGAGCTCGTGGGCAGCAGGTTCTCCTCAGGCTGGGAGGAAGCTTCTTCCCTTTGATACTGTGAGTAGGCTCTGTGTGGGTGTAAATGGATTTAGCAATCTGATCCAAAATAAACTGACATGAACAAGAAGGCTGAGGCTGACCCCAAAATAAATTGTTCTCATCCTAAACATTGACAAGAGGAGTAAAACAAAGCAAGCAGAAATAGAGGCAGTTCAGAGCTATGCACAAATCTTCATCCAAACCTCTTTTGGTTTTTAAACTGCTTAAGGAAGAATAAAAGGGCTTCTCTGAACTGTTACACTTCTAAACAGCTTTTTGATAACTTCAGAAATAAGAATATTTTAGTATCTCTTGCCATGTTGCTGCCTCCAGTGCGATGTTACCATTCTCCCAAGGGACCTGGGCAGGTCTGTGCCAGGGTCACACAGGAAGGTTCACAGCAAAATCCCTCACCTGAATCCTCCCCAACACTTCACAGTGCCCTGGGGTGCTCGGCCTTGTGATGCCTGCAGGGATGTCACACAGGAATGGGCAGGGACACCCAGTGTCAGCATCTGCTATTGAACCTGCCCTGCTGGAGTGGGGCTCTGCACATTATTTCAATAAATCTTCTCTCTCCAGTTTAGTTAGGGAGACAGAAATCTGCCCTTGCACCTGAGTGTTATGTGAAAAATGACAAGCAGTTAATAGCAGTATTTGCAATTCCAACTATTTAGAAATTGTGAATCAGTTTTCCAAATATTAGAAATAATGAATTTTTTAAAAAAACTATTTCAAGTTATGTCTAATTTCTGCCTTCTCAACTCTTTTGAGTGCAGTTGGTTTACTTGTGAAGTATTTAAACAGAAATACATGGCTTTGAAGCTTGCTTTTAAAAATGACACTCAGCTTCTGACATATTCCTGTCTTCTAGATCTGAGCTTTAACAGCAAGACCAAACATTCTTGGTATATTTATACGTGCTAATAAATGCAAACTCCTTGCCAAAACCATATCCCCCACACTATGCAGAGTGCATCAGAAGTGAAAAGTAAATTAAATCTGTGACTGTTTCCTAGTTCTGTACTAGAGGTTGCACAAATTTAAAGCAAGTATGGGTTATAGCCAAATTCTGTTGCATGGATTTCATTTACAGTAACATTGCTATTGTCAGCTAGCCAGTAACCTCTATTCTAGCCATCAAACATCATCATTAAAAGTTCAAGATAGGTAAGAAATATTTAATATAATAATAATTTTTAATTGTCTTCTGCTTTTCTGTTGGGTTTACCTTACATTTTTTCCCATCTCAGTTTTGTTTTCATTATTTATTCAAATAGTGACAGCTAAAACTTTGAAGATGAAGGTTGAGATTCATGACAATCACCTAATGGCTGAGGCCAAGGTGGTAATGAAAGCATCAGTCATCCTGAGACGTGTAATATATTCAGAGGAATTAACAAAATCACTTGAGCTGGCAGTGAAGGAGAGTTTGTCTTGTCATCAGGTCGTTCTGCCTGTATATGATTTTATTTTAAGACTGTTGCTGCATTCTTTGGCTGATTAAAGACTGATAGACTTTCTATAGATTTTCTTTTTAAAATATGCTCTTTGTAACATATAGGCAGGGTTGTTTGCAAGCAGACAAGCCCAGTCCAGCTCTAGCTTGGTGTTATTAAAACAATCTTTATCTTGGGGCTGGTTCTCACCTGGCCAAAGGATTCTCCTGTGCTGCACCCTGGGACATCTGTGTCCCTCTGCCCTCATGCAGACAGGGTTTAGTCCTCAGGGCAGCAGATTCCTCCAGCCCTGGTGATGGCAAAAATTAAATTCCCTTGACTCCAGCTGTAGTTGTACAGCTTTGCAGACACTGAAGACTTCATTACGTTTTCTGTTTGTGAACTCCTCAGAGTCTGATGGAGTTTGCCTGCTCCAAGGAGCTGTGCCAGTGTTGTTAGGAAGGGTTTTAAAAAAGAGTATATTCCAATTGTTACCCTTAATTGATATAATAGTGTAAAACTCTGTGTAGCTTATTGGCCTGACTGAGCAAACAGCATTTTGAAAATTTCCCAATATGAAATATTCCAGCCCTTGTATATTTCTTGTACTCAGAATTCATGGAGAAAATAAGCAATAAAATGCCAGATGGATTTCCTTTGAAACATAATTACTATCCAGGTGCAGTCTCTACCTTTCAGAGTTGAAGATTTCCATCATTTTAATAGTATTCCTTTAAGTTATAGTATCTGAGCTATCAGTCAGTGGGAAAAAAGAGAGGCTTCACCTCTCAGTTCTCTTTTATCCCCGGCTTTTTGTCCTGAGAATGGGAATTGAGATGCCAACTGGTGCCCACCTGGGCACTTGCTTTCAGTGGGGGACACACCAAGTGTGGGGAGCTGTACTGAAATTCATTTCTGTTCACAGAGAGCCAAGCAAGAACATTTTTCCCCCCCGTCTCCTCCTTGCAAAGAAGCAGACCCATAAAATAATAATAATAAAAGGCATAACCAGTCTCCCCTCCCATTCTGACATGTTGAGTGCCAAAACTCAGATCAGGTCTGTAAGGCAAGGTGAGAATGCAGTGAAAACAGGGCCTTTATTTTAAGGGCAGAGCTGTGAAGTTTTTAACTCTCTCGGGGCCGCTGGCTGTGCCTGCTCACACTGCACACAGCTGCTGAAGGGACTCTGGGTGGTGGGTGAGGAAAGGGGAAGTGGGAGTTTAGCTATGCACAATATTTCCCATAAGAAATAAAGCAGCAGAGTCTCACCTCACTGCCTGTTTTTCCACATGTATTGAGACGGGAATGTATTTATATAACCCTATTAAAAGGGAACACAGTAGCGAGCTGGGTCTTTAAATAGCTACTGTTCTGCATATTCCTGTCTCCAAACTCCTCAATTTCAACTCACACCCACTTACATTCTTTTGACATATTCCTCAGGTTTGGGGTTTTTTGTGACTTTGGGGTCAAATCCAAAACTTATTGAAAGCAGTGGAAAGACACTCAGTGAATTCAGTGGAATTTGGATAATACTCTTAGAGCTCAGACACCATGGTGATAAATGCAATAAATTACACAAAGACAAAGGTGGCCCATTTTGGGCTAGCTCTGCTTCGACAGAAACAAATTAAACTGTTGCTATTGACTGCCACAGGAATTGGTTCTGCCCCTTCCTTGGTGGCATTTAAGCAGCTCTCAAAACAGTTTGCAAACAAGGGGAATATCTTTATCTCCCATTTACAGAATGGAATAAACTGAGACGCAGAGCCACGGCTAAACCTGGAAGTAAGGCAGTGCAAAAGAGTTGGAATTAGACCGAGATACCAGTCCCTGGACCACCCAGTGGAAAAAGAGTCTATTAGGTGCCAGCCGGCTGGCAGAGCCTCCTGGTGCTCCCAGGTCCCAGAGGATCCAACAGGAGTGGAGAGGGCAACCAACATCGTCCCATAAATCCTGGGTGTTAATGAACTGAACAGCCCTGCAGAAGCCATTTGTTTTTACCACCAAGATGCATTATTTCATCCTTCCCCCACCTCAATGTTCATATTTTCCCTTTGACTCCTGTTATTTTGGTTCCATTTAGCAAGTTCACTCTTGGGTTTTTTTTCCCCGTGTCCCTCCAGCCACCTTAGTTTGTCTTTTTTTTCCTCCTTCTTTCCCTTAAAATCTCTTTTTTTTTCCCTCATTCAGTGCACTAAGTGGATTTACGACCCATTTAGGCAGCTTACAGTGGCATTGCTTTTACAGTTCAGAGGCAGAAGGGCCATAAAAAGATTTACAGTTACAGCAAGAGTCTGTTGCATGGAAGTTCGAGATCCAAATTAGACAAAGGGTGCGGGGCTGTGTGAGTGGCCAGTAAAAGAAGCTTGGAAACAAAAACAAATTAAACTGCTGTTAGAGGAGGAGATTGGGGTGGGGGCAGAGAAAGAGGAGGAAAAGTTGCCTGTTAACTTCACGTTACTATTGCAACAGCTCTGTTAATTTTGTTATATAAAGCCCCTTTTCCTCCTTTTTTCCTCTCTTGATGTTGTTGTTGGACAGATTTCCTTTGCAAACACAAATCTCAAACTGAAGAGCAGCAGCTTCACACAGTAGTTGAGATTCCAAGGCAGATATTCCCAGGATGTTGGCAGCTGTTTTTGCTGCTGCTGGGACTCCAGAATACAAACACCAGAGAACAAGCCAAGTGGCTGAAGGAACAGGACTGGTCAGAGTGGAAGCCGTCAGGTTCCATTGCATCGGGATAGTCAGGAGAGGCTGGAAACAGAGAAATAGATTAAATCCTCTCCACACCAGATTTTTAGTAGAAGCTAGAGACAGAGAAATAGATTAGATCCTCTCCCACACCAGATTTTTCCTGCTGATTTTAAAAGAAACAGAAGACCAGGCTTGACCAGATCCACTGAGATCCCCTCCACTGGAGTTCTTGGCACTGTTTGGTTCCTTGGACTTTGTTTTTCGGTGTCTTGCCTATTTACTCACTGTGGGCTCATAGCCCTGCAGTAAAATTAGTGTTAGTGGTGGTGGAGATTCCATTGGGATCCTCTGGATGAAAAAATATACTCTATCAAGATAGACTGTTAATCCATGTTCTTTACTTCCACACATTCTCACATGGATGTTCACACTCAGGTTTCTGGATTTCTGTAAAAGGAGAAAAGAAATTATGATGCTTTCCCTAAACCCTTCTAGATCTTGTTCTTTCTCCTTCAGAAGAAAAATCTCCTAATAAGAAGAATGGCCATATTTTAGAGAGTTTTGGCTAGGATTTTTTTTTTCCTAGAAGAAGAAGCAGCAAGAGATAAGCTTCAGCCCAAAGCAGAAAAGACGTATCACCCATATCACCCGATTAAAATCTAACAGGTAATTGGCAATTGCCAGCTGGACATTTCCTCCCCCTTTTCCCCTGCCCAGCCCTGGGATTGATAAATCCATAGGTGCTCCTGGCCCCTCTCAGGGCTGCACCCATGGGGTGCCTGCTGCTGGCTTTGTTCCCTGCTCCTTCCCAATGCTGGGCCCAGCATTCCTGGCAGCTCTGCTGTGTTGCTCTCCGTGTGTCTGTCCGTGTGTCTGTCCGTGTGTCTGTCCGTGTGTCCCTAAACCCCAGCTGGACAGGCACTGAGGGATTTCAGTGGCTCCTGCTGGAGATTTTCAGCAGGACACAGAACTGTTCCCAGTTCTGCTGTGTCAGGGCTGTTCTCTCTCCTCCTTTTTCAATCTCACTCGCTCTCGCTTCTGCCTCATTCCCTTTTTTCTTCTTCAGTGAGAAGGGCCTTGAACTTCTGGCAGAGACTTGACATATGAGAGAAAGCACTGAAAAGGAGAAAAGACTGTATTTTGTGAGTGATGGTTAAAATGTATTCTTGAAGTACAATTTTTTTTTTTAAGCTGAGTATAGTCGGGTGGACAATGCAGCAATTTCCATGAAAAATTCTTAGAGTAGCAAAAGGTTTCATTCTTGTGGAGAAAAAATATTTAAAATTAATATAGTCTTTTTACAGACCTACTACTTCTGTATTTCTTGTTGATTTTTCCTTTTCCCTCTTCTTATTCTTTTATTTTTTCTTTTATATTTATACAAGACATGTAACTCCCAGTTATAAAGTTTAAAAAAGTAAACAACCAGTAACTTTCAGACTTTATTATGACTGTATAAATTTTAAAACCAAATCAGTATTTTCAGTTTGAATCAAAATGGCAAAAACATGAAAGCCATTATGGATCTATTTTGAAAAAATCTACTGTTCTTTATAGAAATGGGTATGTATTTCTAGGGGAAGGCTGGTAGGGCAATTCTCTGTTTTTGTAAGAAAATGGGAATTTGAAAGCTAAGTTGTAATGGCCATTGATATCACAGGTCAGAACAGCCAGGATCCAACACTGGCTGGGTCTGAGATCATCAGAAAAGGCAAATTATTTTTTCCTCTGTTTAAATTGTTTTGACTCCTTCCCCTTTTGTTTTCCCTTCCACTCACCACCTGTTCCAGAGCAGACAAAGGGCAAGGCAATGGACTCCCCACACCCTCTGTGCCCTTACTGGATCCCCTATGGCATTCCTGGGGGCTCTGCCATGCCCTGCAGCCCCTGCACACACAACCCCAGGGCAAATCCCACATCCCCAGCCCTGCTCAGGCTGCTGAGGGATCACAAACCACTTTTCCTTACCCAAGGAGGGGCCCCCACATCCCCTCTGAGCTGTTTTGGGCCCGGAGCGCGCAATGTGCTCCGTAAACAAATAACCTGTGTTTGTTTAACTGGGTCATTACGAGCTGAGTCCCACCTCAGGCACGGGACGTGGGGAGGAAGTGGTGGGACAGGAGCAGGAGGGGAGACAGCAGCAGCCTCAGGCCCAGAGGGCTGCGAGGAAGCAAAATATGGATGGCTGCCAGAACAAATGCTTTTGGGCCTTTTGGGAAACTGCTCTGAGGGCTGCTGGAAAAGCCAGAGAACAAAGAGGTGCAGGAAAGGCACCAGGGATGCCAGGCCTCCAGGAGAGCCCCAGTCTGTGGGCAGGTAGCTCCAGTCTGTGTGAGCAGCTGGCACATTGCTGTCCTGCTCAGCTATCACAGCTCTGACCAGGCTGTCTCTGGACGCTGAGGCCAGAGCCTCTGGACTACTGGAGACCAGGAGCATGAAGCATTACAAAAATGAATGGAAAAAAAGGGAACAGGAGCTTGAAAATAGCAGCAATTCTCTAAGTCTCTGTATGTGGTCTACCTTCTGGGGCTGGAATGAATAGCCTCCAAGGTGGCTGAAAGTCAGTGAGGCCTCCTCAAAGCAAAATGTTGTGTTAGAGAGAGCAGCATCTGGGGGTATTCCTGGATATGTTTCCTCCCAGGCTGATCTCCTTGAGGTTATGGCTCTCTGGCTTATTTATTAAATTTTATTTTTGAGGTTTAAATCATTGTGAAAACTCATTGTTAGAATAAAATGCCCATCTCAGCTTCTGCTTACACAAAACTGATTCAAAAAACCTCGTACTTCCAATCCTTGATTTCTCTAGATTTTTAATGCTATGAGTCCCCTTTTTATTCCACGAGTGACTGCAGTCAATGTGGGTTTGGAACCTGAAGTCCCAAAGCCTGCAGGCGGCACCCAAGAGCATGGAATATGACTTCTTCAAGCTTTCTGTGTTCCTTGGCCACATTTTGGTCTCTGTCACCTTACAAAACTTTCCTGGGGATCAGAGACAAGGATCTGATCCCACATTTTAGTAAAATGAGGCTTCACTGATTTACAGCTGAAAAAAATTAATATCTGACATGGTTTCTTCCATCCCAGGGCTGATGACTTGACTTTGTTGTTCAGTGGTCCATGGGAGGCTTTTTGGGTGCTGGCTTTTGGAGCTGCAATGGTAATAAGGAGTGGCCATAACGAGCTGGGGAGCTGCAGAGCCTCAGCTCATTGACAGGAGCAGAAATGACTCACAAACACACCAAAGCAAAATGGGCAGCTGCAGGGATACAAGAGTGGCACAGTAAATAGGATATCCTGCCAAAAACCCTGGCTAAGTGGCCATTAATGGACATCTGAATTTTGCTAAATTATTAATGTGTCTGTTGTGTTTTTTTTTCCTTATAGATCTTTCAAGGAATTTAGTTTCTGTTCCTTTGCATTTAGTTTCTGTTCCCTGAAATGTTGCTTTTGAGCCTGTCTTCTCAAGCATTTATAGACATGGTGTGTGTCTAAGGCAGATTTTTCTAACTGCTATTTCTAATAGCAGTACCTCTCTGTTTTGGTCAGAAAACATTTGTCCCCAGGTGTGTAAGGAGGCAGATAGCTCTCTTTGTTCTCCTGGGTTAGTTTGGAAACTGAGGCGCAACCAGCTGAAGTGGGATTGCCAAAGGCAAGCTATAGGTCTCTATAATGGGCAAGAACAAGCCTTGTCCTTTGACTAACACAAAGAAAAACAGTAATGGAGCTCTAAAAACTACTAAAATGAGCTGTCTGAATCTTAGGCCTCCAGGGGTTCTAAATAATGCTCTTTTGTCCATCTCTACCCATGAAAAAATGTCTATTCTGTTGTTGTCTGGACTGAAAATATCAGGGTGTCACACTGGCTTTACCATCTCACTTTGCTGATTCCCACAATGCAGAAATATCATAGAACCACAGAGAAGTTGGGGCTGGAAGGGACCTTAAAAATCATCTCTTTTCACCCCCTGCCATGGCAGGGACACCTTCCACTGTCCCAGGTTGCTCCAAGCCCTGCCCAGCCTGGCCTTGGGCACTGCCAGGGATCCAGGGGCAGCCACAGCTGCTCTGGGCACCCCGTGCCAGGGCCTCTGCACCCTCACAGGGAAAAATTTCTTCAAAATATCTAATCTAAACCTACTCTCTTTTGGTTTAAAAACCATTCCCTTTTGTCCTGTCACTACAAATACCATATAAACTACAATATCATGTAAGTAGTTGGGGGAGAAATACTTGTAAGAACTAGTCTCCCCTGAATGTAAGTTTTTATGTCCTTTTCCAGATTTTCCTTTGTGTCTTTTTGGTTAGACTGGCTCCCCCAGAAGGCTGTAATGGGCTTTGTTTCTTGTTTCTGAATATATGGGGAGTTTTGCCACCTTCATCCCAAATCCTGGCTGTTGGTGTGAGGAGATGTCAATGGTAACACAGCAACTTACTCTTTTTATCACCAGCTGTTTTCCCTGAGTGCCAATTGACCACTTTGGCTTCAGCTTGTAGTTCCTGACAGGCTGTAAACCAATATAATCAAACATAGCACAATGCTGGGGGAGTCAACAGGGCTGGATTTTGGGTTGGTCCTTGCTGAAGATGGGGGATGTTCACCAACATCCACTGCAGATGTGGATCCAGGGAGTTCTGAGGCAATTATTGAGTATTGATCACTAGTCCTAAAAGGTGGACATGACACTGGGTGCTCTTGTCTTCTCTTAAAAATACCAGGTAGGTCACAAATGAGGGCATGAGCTTAGCTCCTAATGATGGTCAATTCCCTGAAACAACCCAAACCTTTCACCATATCCGCTTAGGACAAGGTGTTCTTCCTCTTCTGAAGCACAAAGGAAGGAAATGTATCTTCAGGAAATGTTTATTTTACCCATGGATTGTCTGAAGCAAGGTTTGACAATACCCGGAAAAAAAAAGTCCCCATAAAATTAGTATAAAAATAGGTGGGGTTATTGACAAAATGCAGGATTTTTATGAGCTAGAGAGAAGAAAATGTGCTGCAATGCTCTGTGCCAGCAGCTAAAGTGCAGCTGATGTGTGACCCATGGACCCTCCTGACTGCAGCCAGGTGAGCCAGGGGACAGGTCTCTGTCCTTGTCCTCCATGGGCCATTGGCACATCTCAACACAGACATTTGAACCAGTGAGAGACTCAATATTAAACACTGGAAGGAGAAGTGCTTCCTAACACCTAACCTGAGGGGTAATTTAAACCTCCAAATCTACAGAAGCCTCTTTCTACAAACCTCAGAAGATGTGTTGGACACATTTCTTCTGAACACAGAGGCTCAACTCCCTCTCTCTTTTTTACCGCATTTCTTTATCCTAGCCATGGAGAGCTGTAGCAGAAAACTTGAAGGCTGCTGATCCCTGCAAATGAAATCTGTGAGACTGAATGCCTTGGCTTAGAATCAAGGAGGAGGAGAAGGAGAAAGAAAGAAGGAGAAGGAGAAGGAGAAGGAGAAGGAGAAGGAGAAGGAGAAGGAGAAGGAGAAGGAGAAGGAGAAGGAGAAGGAGAAGGAGAAGGAGAAGGAGAAGGGGGAGAGGGAGAGAAAGGAAAGGAAAGGAAAGGAAAGGAAAGGAAAGGAAAGGAAAGGAAAGGAAAGGAAAGGAAAGGAAAGGAAAGGAAAGGAAAGGAAAGGAAAGGAAAGGAAAGGAAAGGAAAGGAAAGGAAAGGAAAGGAAAGGAAAGGAAAGGAAAGGGAAAAAAGAAATGTTTAATTTAATTCCCTGCAACAGAGATCTGCCCAGTGTACTCCTCCCAGCCTTCACAGAGACATCCCCTGGGTGCTGGCGTGTCCCTGCATCTACTGCAGACCTGTGACCTCCTGCTCCTCCAGGCTGGCTCCAGCGAGCCACGCCGGGGCTGAGCTGCCTGAAATAGGCTCAGAGAGAGCCTTCCACAGAAACCTCTAAATGGGTTTTAATGTCTCCCTGCCGTAGGATTCCCGGAATTAATTTGTGTCTGGCTTTTGAAATCAGGGATGTTGTGTTGAAGAAGATGGATGCTCTAAGAAGTATTGGAAAGAATGAAGGGCTGACAGGGGTGGTTTATGCAGCGAGCCTGGCCATGGATGCAGAGTAGTAAATGTGGTTGGTTGATTGAGATCAGATTTTTATTTATTTTTTCCAGTGGCAACACCCATGTCGTTTATTTATTTATTTTCCCCTTTCACTTCAAGGCACATAACAACAACGCTGTATTTTATAAATCCCTGTGATTATAAATCTAGTAGGATGTCATTCTTGGTTTCCTCAGAGGCCAGGAGTCTATACCCACAAGAGACAGATGGGAGAAGTAGCCAGCAAACCTTCTATATTATTGCAGAGAATTGCAGGAACTGGTTTTGGTTTACACCGCATGGGGAACACAGAGTCTGCACAGAGCATCTCCATTTACTGCTTCCTCTGTGAGCAGCCAAGGCAGGATTGCTGACACTCCCTCCACACAGTTCCTGGGCAGGGAATGATGCCCTGCAAAAGATGCAAAGCCGCAGATTTGCATCAACTCTTTCTGTTATCCTGCTTTGAGGATATAGCGTAAAAAATGTTAAAAGTGCTTCATGCAACTGTGCAAATCTCGTGTGAAAGTCCAGGTTAGTTCACCTCCTTTCTCCACTTTTACTCTGTGCTTTGTCCCAGCAGAATTGCTCCACGAACTGCATGAAAAAAAGCATCCCCTTGCTCTGTCTTGCAGGCAGCAGTGGCAGATGAGACTTTGAGTTCCACAAGGTGTGGGTAGCAAAAAGAGATTGTTGCTGTAGGATGAGTCAGGTTGTGCTGCAGTGTTAGGAACTGGGTTTTTTTCCACAGTTTAGAAGATTTTTAAAAGTAGAGGATTTAGTTTACATTTTTTCATGAGGTACAAGGTCAGTTGTGGAATGAGAGCTGGATTTAGATTTAGAGTCATCTCTCAGCTTTGAAGAAAGAAAAAACAACAACAGGCATGTTTGATTTTGGTGCTTTGCTTCATTTTCCTGCTGCCTTGGCCGTGGGGCTGCCTGTGGTGTTGTGGGGGCAGCCCCATAAGGTCTCTGGTCCTTCCCTCCTCTTCCTATCATTCACCTCCTTCCCAGCCCTACCAGAGTCAAATATAAACTTTCTTAAAATGAACACAAGATTCATTCCACTTGACCAGGCCTGACTTCCCAGAAAATAAACAGAGAGAGCAGAGCCAGCCAGCCCCCTCTCCTGGAGCTGCCAACCTCCAGAGAGCTGGCGGGTGACCCAGAGCTGCTCTGGGCTTTCTGTAGTGGAGAAAAGGGTGGAAAAGAGAGACAGAGCCCACCTAAAGGATTTCCAGGGTCTGCGAAGTGTCTTCATTATCACAATTCTGATTTTTTTCTTGTTTCAGTCTCAGTTGGATAGCTGGACACAAATACTTCACTGCCCTGGAAATGGACCCAAAGGAATCAGGTCAGGAGGATCTATTTGTGCTATTGATAGAAAAGGATTCTTCAAAACTCAGCACTCAAACAAATCCAAACAGGTCAAAAGCCAATTTTCTTTATGACCATTTTTACAGTTATCTTTTGTTTTCAAGGGACAATGATTTGAACTTAGAAGGAGAGATTTAGATCAAATGTTAGGAAACAGTTCTCCCATGTGAGGGTGCTGAGGCCCTGGCACAGGGTGCCCAGAGAAGCTGTGGCTGCTCCATCCCTGAAAGTGCCCAAGGCCAGGCTGGATGGGGCTTGGAGCAACCTGATCTACAAGGTGACAAGACAATCTTTAATGTCCCTTCCAACACAAACCATTCTGTGATTACTTCTATAAAAATGAAAATAAAAAAACCAACCCAGAACAAAAGTCATCATCATCACAGGGGCTGTGTATATTCTTTGAAAGAATGACTAAAAAATAAAGAAAAGAATATGCTGAGCAGTTTTCCAGCCCAGTTTTGCCTTAGTTTCTGCTCTGCAGAGGTCACTCAGTACTGCACTGTCTGGGGTGTGCCAGTGCTGTGCCCTCTGCCCATGACAATGGACAGTGAGTGGACACTGGAAAGGCTTCAGTTCCTGCTCTCCAGGGCAGCTCTCCAGACTCTGGACTTCCCCTGGCCTCTGTGCCAGTCCCAGCTGTTGGACACTCTCTCCTTCAGTGCCTGGCAGTGTTCTGGAGGCAGGGAAGCTCTGTGGTGCAGCTGCCCTAAAACCACAGCACCGGCCGTGACCTTTTGCACTTGAAGTCCTTGATTTTTTCTTAGACTCCCAAGCCCGCAGGTGTTATCCCTGCAATCCCTGGGAGCAGCTGTGTGCAGGTGATTCTCTCTGAAATAGCATGGGAAAGAAACAAGGGTAGACAAAATAATAAATACACCTGTACAGGCCTCCCTTTCCTTGCAGACAGGGGATGTTTTGGCACCCAGGTCAGAGTTATCTGATACGTCCTGATCCCCTCTCCCAGCACTCATCACCTTCTCTAAGTGACAATGTTTATCTGCCTTTCTTTTCCCAGGACAGGTATCTTTGATCTCATCTGGTCTCACTGTTAAACACTCTCTCTTGCAATGAAAGCATGAGCTTCTGATCCTCTCTAATCCCAAAACATCCTGTGTGATTGAGTCTCTCGACTTTCTTCATCCTACAAGCAATACCTGAAGTTATTAAAAAAACCCAACAAAACAAAGAAAAAAAAAACTCAAAACAAAACAAAACAAAAAAAAAAAAAAAAAAAAGAAAAAAGCCAACAAAAAGAAAACTAAGTAAGAGAGTCTTTACACTGCAGCAAACCTGCTCTTTATGGGAAAAAAATCTTGAACTCAGCCAGCTGCAGCATTCCCTCCTGGGAGCTGAGTGCAGAAAGCAGCAGTAGCCACGGTGCAAACTCAGGCACCTTCCTCTGTGGGTCTCCTGCTCTGCCTGTGCTGATATTTACAGGCAGCTTTAAGGAGGACAAATATAGTTAATGAGGATTGGACAATATTTCTGCAAATTACTTATGTGCTGCTAAGGATAGCTTTCAAAGTTTAAAAATACAAATCAAGGGGAAAGGTTTATTTTCATGTTAGGTTTCAATTTTCTACAATTTTTGTGTCTTTACTATCTGCTGTTTTCTTCTATAAGCACTATCTTATTCAAGACAGAACAGATTAAAGCTAATGGTTAGGCCCCTCTGTTTTTTCTTCTTACTGTTTTATCTCCCAAGCAACTTTATTTGGTACAAGACAAATAATCTGAATTCCTGAAGTCAGAAACAAGGAGTGGGAGTCCGGGAAACTGGCTGCTGATCTAATGCAGTTTTTTGCAAGTGTGGTTATGGTCAGAAACTCTAAATATGGCACCATGTTACTGTACACACGGTGACTGCACCCTGTGTGTCAGGGGCTGAGTCACAGCACTGCAGTTTACTGACAAAAACATGTTTTACTGCTCTGGGTACTGAGGAGTCAATAGAGCTGGGAGTGAAAGTGTTGAGCTCGTTGCATGGTCACCAGCTGAGTCACAGAATCATGGAAAGCTTTGGGCTGGAAGGGATCTCAAAGACCATGTCTTTCTACCCTCTTGTTGAATTTGCAGGCAACTCTGACATGGGAAGAGATGAGAATCTTGACTCCATGTTTTAGAAGCTGATTTATTATTTTATGATATATATTATGTTAAAAGAAAATAATATATTAAAACTATACTAAAGAATAGAAGAAAGGATTTCATCAGAAGGCCAGCAAGGAATAGAATGGAATGATAATGAAATCTTGTGACTGACCAGAGAGTCCAAGACAACTGGACTGTGATTGGCCATTAATTAAAAACAACTACATGAGACCAATCAAAGATGTACTTATTGCATTCCACAGCAGCAGATAATCATTGTTTACATTTCATTTCTGAGGCCTCTCAGCCTCTCAGGAGAAAAGATCTTAGCAAAAAGATTTTTCATAAAATATGTCCATGACCTCTTGATACCTTCCACAAGGCCAGGTTGCTTACCATGGGTTTGGTGCCTGCCCAGGTTTTTTGGTGGTGAGAGGGGTGGAAGCAGCAGAAGGGACATGATTTGGCCAGTGGATGTTGAGGTGTGGTTTTGCTTGTCTGGGATGAAGAAGCCATGGAGGAGGGATCACTGCTGGCACCCCATGGGGGGGCTGCAGGAGGGGAGCACAGTCAGGAGAGCTGTGATGCCCACGGCCATGATTCTCCTGCTGGGAAAGCTCTGGAAAAGTTTTCTTTCCAGCACCCTGAAGAACAAAAGTCTTTCCAAGCTTCATGGAACAGAGTTGTCAGCTTATGGCTCCCTCTCCCCCTGCTGCAGGAGAGGCTCCCTACACCAATGAACCAGCAACAGTTTGATCTTCTCAACTTTTGAACTGTCTTGATCTGAATGATAATGACAGAATCTACATTAATACAATATTATTTTTATTTTAACAAAGCCCCCCTTTTTTGAATCTTTTAATAAGAATCCAGCAAAGAGCTCAGCTGGCATTCCCATACTGTCCACATTCATCCTAACCTTTAGTATTGACTGACTCATGCAGTATGCATCTGCAAGAGTTGTTAATGGAAAGTATTAAAGAAATGTAGTTTAATATTTGGTAAATAGGATGTGTCTTTTCTTTGTGCTTGAATTCATGTTTCAAATGTCTGTGTTTGTGTTATTTATATTAATATATTTGATGGGCTGCCTAATAATAGTGCAATTAAGATAATAACAATAAATACTAATAATACTGAGCTCTTCTGCTTTTCATCTAAGGAGGTCAAGACTCAAGGGTGTACCTCTGGGGCTGGTGTAATGTAAATCTGGTCTCCTCCTGTTATTTCTTCTTGTGGAAAGTTAAGAATATCATGTGAAGATCAGATCGCCTCTATTTTGGCCTCTGGAATGTCTCTTAGGCATTATAAATACCAGTAAGAAACAAAAAATTGGAAAGAAAACAAGCACCAGGACATTGAAAAATATAACCACAAATACTGACCTATTTGGGACTTTTTTCTGATTTAGCAGAATGCTATTAATACTGTAATTAAAGCTATTTTGTAGCCTGGAAGCTTGAGCACCTGGCTCTTATTAGAGCTGGATCCATATTGCGTGGTGAAAAAAGCCAAGAGGACAAGAGAGGAGATGGCCCAAAGGAGAACACAAGAGGGCACAGTGGCACCTGTGGTGCACTATTTGTTCTCTGGCTTTTTGAATTGTTGAGGGCAGGTTGAGCTCAGAGCTCTGTTTACATGACATAAATAATTACGGTAACAGGGGTCATTAGTGGGAACAGTAAAAATTTAATTTTGTCAACTTGGAGTGGATTATTTACTAGAATTTTTTTTTTTTTTTTGGTGGCTGAAAGATAGATGTGATGACTGTGTCATATAAGGTCAATATGGCAATAAGCCCCACTGCAAGTTTGACAGAATTAATGTGGGCAGCCAGTAAGAATGTACTGATTGTATTAAATAAGGTACAAAATGCACATTCCAGGCAGGTGTTTCTGCACTTTCCTCATCAATTCCACTGTTCTTGTATTGTATTGTGCTGATGGAAACAAATTCTGTGATTTCAGAAACAAAGGACGCTGATGCTGCTTTTCATCCTTCTGCCCAAGGAGAATAAATGTTTGTGCAAACCTTTTTTCATGTGGCTGCCCAGAAATGACCCGAGTGAAGCCAAGAAGCTGAACATTAAGCAACCTCCCCCTGGTGATGCTGCTGAAATGAGAGGTCAGTGGTGAAAACTTTCTTCTGGAAGAGTTAATGGTGTAAATAGATATGTAGATTGTATGTTAATGGTGTAAATAGGTATGTATATTAATGGTGTAAATAGATATTTGTAAGGAAGTGACACTATAATAAGAAATAAGCAGGACCCTTTCTCAAATGTGAGGTTGAAGCTCAGAGGTCGCAGTTGTCCTTAGATGTCTCAGTGGGGCAAACAACCTCTCTGTGCCACAGTCACCTGCATCAGTGGGCTTTTGTGGAGGGAGAGCTGGGGGAATAAGCCCAGCAAAGGGTTGCAAACAGCCTTTTTTGTGCTATTTCAGTCACCATTTCCGACACTGACAGGAGGTTACAGCCTGGGCCTTCATGATGGGAATTGTGGTTGAAACCTCTGAAGGCTGTAATCCATGACATGGCGTTAAATCACAATTACAAATGAACATCTCCCCTTAAATTTTTCAGTGAAGTTGAAGAAAGGCCCTTGTCCTCAGCTCTCCAGTACATATTATTTGTAAATAGACCTTCTCCTCCCATCCCAAGCAGCCTCTGGGGGTTTCTCTCCCTCCCAGAAGCCAAGCTGTGCGCGGAGCCGCGGAAGGAAGGTGTGACCCTACAGCGCGCGCAACAAAGTACAGAAACAAGATCATTAACATCTTAATATCCTGCCCTGACATCTCACAAATTATTTTAGACTTCATAGCCAATGTAAACAGGTTTGTTTTCAACTCCCCTAATTGCCTGCTAATTGAGAGCAGATGCAGGCCTTAACTTTGAGCAGATAAAGAGCAGCCTCTTCTCTGGGGCTCCGCGTCTATCAGGAGGTCTCTGATGTGTGCTCTGAGCTTCCCTGCTTAGTGATGCCGAGGCAGAGGGGGATTGCAACGGCTCCTCTTGCCTGAACCCCAGCGAGACAGAAGGGAAGACAGAGCTGTGGGACTCATCAGTAACATCATCATCATTATTGTTTCATTTCGTACTCCAGTGCACTTTCTGCAACAGCGCAGGTCTCCTTCTGGGGGGGGAGTTCTCCGAATTATAGATGGGCTTCTCGTTATGATAGAAATCACTGGGTTTATGAAAAATGCATTGCTGTCATATTCCATTATCTACTTCCTCCCATGCTGCAATCCTGTAGCTTGCAAGTCATTAGATTCTTTTTCAGGGTTCCTTTGAAATAATCCTTTCAAAAAACACTATTCATTGGGTATGACCCCAGAGAGATACTGTCTGGTACTAAAGCTCTCTTTTAGTTCTGCGAGGGAGACCTGTAACAACAAGATAAGTGCATGTATATTCCAAGTAATGTCTGGAGTTTGCTGCCTCCCATTAAATGCAATAGGAGCTTGCAGTTCAAATGGTAGAATTTTGCTTTGTAAATGTAGGAGAAAATGGAGTTCAGATATATAGGTAAATTTGCATTTGGTAGTGATTTAATGTTCCATGGGTCTGTTTTAGCTCCAACTTAAATATTACATTAAAACCATCAATAAAGAAAAAAAAGGAAAAAAAAAAATGTGCTAACTGCTGGGTTTAGAGGGAGTGGATGTGATTTTGTTCTTGCTGTCAGTGTGGCAGTGAGCTGCCTTTTACTTTCTCCTCTTCATTTAGCAAGTCAGCAGCAGCAGTTAAATGATAGCCCTCCGGTCTTTCTTCAGGACTGTTTTTGCAAATAAAAGCAGGAACTTCAAATCCTTGTGGTTTTCATATCACTTACAAGGTGTTTTGTGAATTTTAACATTTTTGCATCTATCTGTGAAACAGTGGAGGGGATGGAAGTATTTCTGGAGTAAGAAGTGGCCTTTGTGCAGGGAGGCTGCATGGCTTTGTACCACTGGGTTCAGGAGGTCCTAAAGGGATATTGAAAAAAAATAACAGCCAAAAATGAAAATCTTTGGTGGCTTATAAATGATAAATGGGTTGAAAGAAAAAAAAAGAGGGAAGAGTTAACATCTAACCAGTGTCTTTCAGAAATACCTAAAGCACCTGGTGTCTGGATTATGAAACATTATTCAGTCCCAGAACCACAAACTCTCCAGGTTTTCACTGTGATTTCTTCACTATGCACTTTTTCTCTCCCAGGGCTGGCTCCAGGCCTCTCTGTGAACATGGAGTCACCCCTGCTCACATTATCCCTCTCTGGAAAATTGCCAAAACCTTGCAGAATCCAGTCCTGATCTACCAGCACTGTGAGGGGTTTAATAGGAGGGCAGGGGGCTTGCAGTCAGTAGCACAAGGCATAACAGAGTAGAGCAGTGGTCCATTAAATCAGTGTGCTGGGGCCCAGGCATTTACAGTCACACAGTCAGATGTTTCCAGTAATTATTTCCCCACAGCATTTTTATTAGGTGCTCCATAAATAATATTCACTTCCATGCTCTTCTCACGGTCTTTTATTTAAAAAAAAATACAGTAGGAGAGAAAAGAAGGGGAATTCACTTTACTTTCAGCTAGATTTTTCAGGTAATTCTGTTTTTGAGCCCTACTGAAGCAGATATGAACTTGGAATATATGAGCAAATTAGGTTCTGCTGACCAAACATTGTGGCCTACAACAATCATTGGACCAGCTTAATGCAAGAATCATAGAACCACCATAGGATCACAGGGTTGGGAGAGACATTAAAAGTCATCCAGTTCCACCCCTGCCATGGCAGGGACACCTCCCACTGTCCCAGGCTGCTCCAAGCCCCGTCCAACCTGGCTTTGGACATTTCCAGGGATCCAGGGGCAGCCACAGCTGCTCTGGGCACCCTGTGCCAGGGCCTCAGCACCTTCACAGGGAAGAATTTCTTCCTTATGACTGATCAAACCTATTCCCTTTCAGTCTGAAGCCATTCCCCCTTGTAAAATGACCCACTGGTAGGTTTCTATTTCAGATATAGATTTGTCTTGCCATGGACCCATGCAGACCTAGGACTGACAAACAGCCAGCACTGGGGCTGGAGTGAGATCCTTTTTTTATGTCCTGTTTGTTTGTTTGTTGTTCATTGTTTTGGTTGTATTTATGTAGTTCAAATGCAGGGTCATCACACCAACAAAAGGCTCTGCCCTTTCCTCTGAGAAGGACTCCCAGAGCTCAGCACTGTCACTGTGTGTTTCATCTGCTCTGTACATGCACCCCCACTACCAAGCTTTTCCATGTAGGCTACTGTGCAAAGGATTTTTCCAGGAACTATCACTGCCTTCTCTCAGTTATAGCATTAACGTTAAGCAATACAGCTTCTTTCCTGTCACCAGCACTTGTGTTTTGCAAAGAGTTTTTTATTCAGATATTTAATTTTCAGCATCAATTTTCTATCCAAAGTAAGATTCCTCAAACAAACTCAAGGATCTGGGGGCTTATTTTTGTGCTTGCTGGACTGCAGTGTTGTAACCAACCCCAAGCAGAATTCAGAGGAGCAACAGCAAAAGGAAGTGGAGTAAATATTCATGGTTCAGGTTTGCTACAAGGGTCATAAACTCTTCCACCTGTGTGTGCAAACCCTCTGGGCAGTAGGAGGTGGGTGTTTATATAGATCAACCCACAAGTGCAATACTTCTCAGCTGAATAGCTGAGTCAGGGGAGGTTTAGGTTGGATATCAGGAAAGAATTTTCATGCAGAGGGTGAGCACTGGAACAGGCTCCCCAGGGCAGGGGTCACAGCCCTGAGCCTGTCTGAGTTCTAGAAGAGTTTGGACACGGCTCTCAGGCACAGGGTGGGATTGTTGGGGTGACCTGAGCAGGGCCAGGTGTGGAAACCCAGGGCACAGGGAATATTTCTCTGTCTGCTCTGGGGTGCCCCGACCCCCAGGGCAGCACTGACTGTGACCCTCATTCATGGAGAAAGTTTCGTAGACATCAAGATAGACTGGAATCCACAAAAGTGTGAAATAGATTATAGAAAATAGTGTAGGTGTATCATTTGCTGAGAAATTGAGGGTTTGGGATTTTTAGTATGCTGTGGATGGAAGCAAGATGGAGGGCACGGGGTGTTGTCCTGGGTTTCTTCTTCATGCTTCTTCTTCCTCCTTCTCCGTGCATTTGGGTGGCATTTTGTAATTGGGCAGAAAAGTCCCCATTGCAGCTCTGTGGGATCAGTTATTGGCTAAAAGGGAAAATAATCTAGGTGTCAGTTCTTAACTGGACTATTTAGTCTTAAAAGCCCTTGTAACAAGAAGTTGTTGGCCATTTTGTGCCTTCTAATGAAAAGCTGCCGAACTCACAGTAGTGAGACTGTTTTACTGATAAGAAATAATAAACACCTGAGTCCCAACATGAACTGCCATCTCAAGTGCCTTCAGTCCAGACCCAGAGAAACCCACAACTGGGACTGGCACAGGCAGCAGTTGGACTCAATGGTCCTGAGGGGTCCTTTCCAACTATTCCATCATTCTGTGAAATGTGTGGATATGGGAGCACAGAAACTGTTCATGGCTGAGCAGAAGACAGAGCTCCAGATGAGAGAGAGCTGGGTGGATTTGCTGTCAGTGCCTGCTCAGGTCGGATGGCTTCATTCCATGAGGCTCCCGTGGCTCAAAGGAGCAGAGTATTTACATGCAGGCCATTGTCAGTGGGCTGGAGGATTCTTAGCAGCACTGACTGATGGTTGAGATGTGTGGTGAAGATGGAGGACCCAAGGCTAGACCTGACAGACTCTCAGACCTGGCTAAAAGAGGCAGGTGATGGAGATTCCTCCAGCCCTGGCACAGCTGGAAGCTGCTCTGCTCCTGGCCATGGCTGCAGCACTATCAGGGACATGCTGGCAGGAGGAAGCGAGTCCTCTGCTACTCAGAAAACCTCACCTCCAGATCATTTCTCAGTTCCTTTTGTTCTCTGTTTCATTTCTGGACTGGGGAAGTTGCAGCCTGAAATGAAATAAGAACCCACTCAATATAAATGTATGTATCTATTTCATCTGTAGGAAGACTCAGTTCAGTGAACCCAGGCCATTGGCATTTCATTATTTTTTCTTGCTGCAGCAGGTAAGGGATTAACCCATTGTTATTCCTCTCCAAACTAAGACAGAAAAAGATATATTCTGCAAAGATCATGATTTTAAAAAAAAATCCATTGGGTTTTAAAAGAAATATTTTATTGGAACCATAAGGTTTTTTTTTTTTGAGAGAGAAAATTTGAAATCCGGAGTTTATTTTTCCTTCAGTGTCTCTCCTAAGAACCAACAGGAACTGAGATTTTTTTTTTCTTTTCTCGTGTGTTTGTGCCTACTTATTAAACACACATGTGGCCTGGATTCCTTGCGTAGGTGCAAAGAGGTTCAGAAAAAAAAAAGGAAAAGAAAAAAAGGTGTAACCAAGTCCATTGACCTGTCTCTTTGCCCTTAGGACTTTTTCGAACAGCTGTGAGAAAAAGAAAGGGTGGGGGCAGAGAGGTAAAAAAAAGAGGCAGTTTAACAAGTCAAATCCAGATGTTCATTTCATACACACACCCTGAACAGCTTTTGCATGGTTTATTTCATTTTCTGAAACCATTTTTCACCAGCCTGTTTTCTCAGCTGGGAAACTTCTGGTGTAGTGTTTTCAAAAAAATATTGCATTTGGCATTACAAGAAAACAGAGCCTTTAAGACATTAAAAGGACAATATCCTTGTTTGACTTGGCCCAGGGAAGCAGGGCTATAGGAATTTTAGATTTTTGTACCACCCAAAGAATAGGTAAAAGAAATTTTCCACTCTTAAACTCAGTTTACATGGGAATTTGAGAGTTGATTTAGCTTGATTTTTTTTTTTCCTTTTAGAGACTTCTCTGTGGATTTTGTGTTGGTGTAGATAGACTTTGTTAGTGGCAAGGAAAAAGCAAAATGATAGTAATTTGCTTCTAGACTGTGATGTACCATGGTTCAAAATTGATTCTGAATGAACTCTAATTTGTGTTATTCACATCCATATCCACATAAGGTAGACAGACAAATCTGAAATTATTTTTCACTGGTACAGTTGCTTTTTGTTTACCATTTATACCAAGTGTGTGGACAGCACTGATTGCAGGGAGCATAGTGACAGAACAGGATAAAAACAGTAAAAACTACTGAATCTAGAGGTGCCCAAAGGCTGGGGATGATGAGTGACATTAGGGAAGATCAAGTGCAAACCAGATACTGCTCCCACATAGGCAGTCAGAGAATATATTTTGCTCTTCAGAACACTCAGTGTAAAACCTCAACTGCAATGAAGCCAGTGGAAGATTTGCAGTTTGCTGCCCTTCACATTTTAGGTAAAACCACCTTACTTTTTCTAAGCCGTGTGATCCTACCAGTGCTATTCACCATCACTTAGTATTTTAGAGAGAGACTTGGTCTAAATTCCACCCTGTAAAGAAAGTTCTCTATCTTTGCAACAACTTTGAAAAATGCTTTGATGATCCTTTTTTTCACCTGTTCTAAAGAATAAAAAATTGAAGATATTCTTATGAGTAATGTCACTACCCTGTACAGCCCTCAGACCCCACCAGCTCTGACATAAAGCAGATGATAAGAATTGTTAGAAATTGAGAATTTGAAGACATAGATTATGGTTAAATTAAACAGACAATGAAAAAGTAGATATTGAACAATCCTGATTTATAAAACTGAAACATTATTTAAACAAGTAAATAGAAAGCCTTAAGGCATTAAAATGTCCCACACCATGTTTTCCTTTTACTTTGGTGCTACTAAACAAGGACAAATCATCAGGTGTCTCTTGCACCCAGAGCATGGCAGGGTTTGTCTGTGTGTACAGGTGTGTGCATCCTTCTGCCTTTCAGCACCTGGGATGGGAATGTTGGCATTCTGCTGTCAGAACACCGCCAAATGGGATGCAAATTCTCGAACTCTCTTCAGACAAGATTAAAAATAAAATAAATAAATCAAGAAAAATTTAATTAAGACTTAAAATGCATTTTGCGGGTCATATTTCTAGGACCCAGAACTCTAGAACTAGAGTGGAAATCTGCTGAGCAGTCCTAGTTGAAAGTTTGGGGGTCTTTTTAAAGCCACTGACTTGATGCACAGATTGAATAATCTTAGAGAAAACATGTATTGTCTGTCTGTTTCAGGAGACTGGAAATTTGTGATGTGAGACAGGGCCCTGATGTGCTTCCCCCTGCTCCTCTTTATCTGGAGTGTGCAGTACAAAAACATGTAAGTGTTTCTGTATTTATGGGCATGCATATTTACATGCACATTATTAGACACAGCTATAAAAAAGGTAATTACTTGATAAAAAGAACAGTCTGTTTGTGTGAATATCAAACCTAGAACCTAGACACCTTCATTTCTGACTTTGGGTAATTTGACCTCTTAATATCTAATATCAGATATTAATAAATCCACAAACTTCTGCACAGATATTGTCAAGACTCTGGAATTATTCTCTCAGCATTTACAATGAACTTAGAAAATGTCATTTTAGAGACATCAGGCTATAAATTTGTACAAATACCACTGTGTACATCTCTTCTGGAAGGATGGCACCATGGAGGTGGTGTCAAGGTTGCATCCTGTGCTTCCACAGCATGGGGAGCCTTAGCCTGAGGAAGGAGCAGTTTATGAACTGCTCTGAGACAAGTCCATAAAGATGATTCAGGAACTGAGAAGAAAAGGAGGAGGTTATGTTGTTGTATGAGGAAATTTGGGATAACACTGTCATGTATTCTCAGCCTGGGTCCTTCCAGTCATGAGAAGGGATAAGACTAACTCTGGTGAAGTGGGAGGCTCTTATCTCCTTTTATCTTGCAGCAAAACAATGACCCAGGCCACCTGGCCTCCAGAAAATGCCTTCTTTTTTAGACAAAAATTACACCCTGAAAACATTTCCAATCACAGCACTGAAATGGTAGCAGTTATTATCACAGCCTGTCTCCACTGTGGTTCAAGAGTCTGTTCAGAGAGGGGCCGATACCTGCTCTGGGAGCACCATGAGCCATGGTGAGGAGTCCCAGCAGCAGAGTCTGGGGTCTCATCTGGTGCCCCACAACACAGGACAAGCTCAGTGGTGTCCCCCACACTCCATCTCCTTTGAGTTTCTCTACTCCCCACACTCCATCTCCTTTGAGTTTCTCTACTCCCCACACTCCATGCTCCATCTCCCTCGAGTTTCTCTACAGCTTTAACCCTGCTTTGCTTAATATTTGGCAAAATACAGGGAAATATTTCCTGTTAAAATGATCAAGGGAAAATCAGTATATTCCTCTTTGTCTCTCCCTGGTACATTTATTTTGATAACCCTTATTGTCACTGCAGGAAAGTTGTGGGTCACTCTTAGTGGTTTTCTCTCCAGACTCCTACCAGTATGGCTCTTCCAGTGAGCACAAATGCACTTTGTTTCAGGGGAATTTTTGCCAATATTGCTGCACTGTGCTGGAGACCTCTTTGTCATAGATGGTGATGATGATGATGCTCACAGAGAATTTAAAAACCCTACAGAGAATTTAAAAACCCTGCCATGAAGGCACAAAGGGCAGGTGGTGCAGACTCTATTTCCAGCAAAGCTTTTCTGGTTTGTAGGAGTGAAAGAAAAAGTTTTCATTTAGAGGAGGACATTAGGGTTGAGGTAAGAGTTGGGGATTTCAGAAGGTGATTGTCTATATCAATGCAGAAATTATAATTGGTACTCTCAGAATCATGGGCTAGTTCAGATTGAAACTGGCATTTGTAGATCAACTTGCCCCTGCTTAAAAGAGGGCCAGCTTCAAAGGTAGCTAAGGTTTCTCAGGGCCATGTTCTGTCAAGTTTTAAAAATCTGCAAGGTTAGATGTTTTACCATCTTTTTGTGCAACCTGTTCCAAAACTTAACTGTCCTCCTTTCAATTTATTTTTTAATGAAGTAGGAATTTGTCTTTTTGCAACTGGTTATCATTGCCTTTCATCCTTTCACTGTACCTGAGAAAAGTTGGACTCAGTCTCCTGTGTAGCCATCTATCAGTAGTAGCAGACACCAGTTAAAGTCCCTTCTTTAACTTTTAGATTTTTCAGGCTGAACAAATTCACCTCCCTCATCCTTTCCTCATGTATTTTGCTATCTTGAGAGTCTACTGCTGGACTCAATTTAATTTGTTGATGTTGTTCTTGCAGGGTAAGCAAAGAAAACCATCCAAAAGTGGAACTGGGCCTCAGTTGTGGCTAATTTTTTGCATTAATTGTCTACTCTGTTGACATCAGATGCTCAAGCCTTGGCCATAACAGTAATAAAATGGCTCTGCTTCAAATGTTGGGAATATCAGGGAGTACCTGCTAGGCCTGCTTGGAAGAGCTTCTCTCCTAACACACTGTGCCCAGGTCATCCTGTCCCATTCCTTTGGCTCTCTGTGATAGCAATACAGTTAATTGCTTTTTTTCTCACTGCTGAACTGACTGCTTTGTCCTGGAGATGCTGAGTTTGTTTTCTTCTTTCACAAAGTACATGCACTCCTATGGACTTTTACAAAGGAATCAGAAACACCCAGGAAAAAAAAAAAATCAGAAGGAGCAGAAAGCCCTCAATTCCTTCTTCTATGAATAATTTAGTGCCAAGTTAACTGAAACGTTTGAAAAAGAGATTTTTGTTGCCCAGCTTCATTAAACCCTCTATCCCCAAATGGTTTCTCTATCAGTGTCAGCATCCAACACTTCGTCTTGTCCCAATCACTGCAAAGGCCTTGTGGAAATAAAAGGCAGAGGAAGGGAGAGGCAAAGCAGATTATTGTTGCCATTAGGCATGTCTGTGTGTGTGCACATGTGCTCTATAAACTCACAGTGAGGGCAAAACCAGGATCTGAATGAAAAGAAGGAATGAAACCCCAAACCATGTAATCCTTCCAAAACCTGCCTCCTTTTTGGGGTGGGCCACACTGTTGTCGAGCTCTGTGCCACACTCCAACCCCCTTTCTCTGGAGAAGGAGTTTAAATCAGAGGATTCTGTTATTGTGCACTGAGATTTTACCAGCACAGTGAGCGGGACCCCTTCTCTTGGCAGAGGTTCCTGTCAGTGATCTGTCTTCTGCAGCTATTTCCGTGGGAAGGCCCTCCATCTGCTGCTTGGCAGGGAAGGGAACTTTCCTCTCAAATGTTTTCTCTCTCTCTCTCTCTCACCCTGTTTAAGGTATACCCTTTGGAAATCTTCAACGTCCAGGGTTTATTTTTGCACAGGGTACATACTTTGCTTTACGTGGTCTGGCTTTCTTGTCTTCTCCCGAAACGCCACCCCCGTGCCCTGCTTATCCTGGCAGAGGGAGAAGAATGCTGTTTGCTTTAACATTACCTTGGGTCTCAGTATGCAACAGGTCAAAAGATGTGACAAGTACACATGCTAATCCCTTTCCCTTTCAGTTAATAGAATAACACAGATGGGAAAGTTTACATTGGGATCTGACACTCGCTCTGAGCTGGAGCTGAAAAGGAGACGGGGTTGAACATTACATTTCAGATCAGAGCAGTGACTGCACACCCTCACCTTCCCACTCCTGTTATCCTAAACTCCATTTGCTCTGCTAGGAATGTCCCCCTTAGCCTTCCACTCTCCTTTTGAGAGTATGTATGTACAGTTGGCTGTGTCTTGGAAAGCTTTTGTAGAATGAAATATTCCCCGAGAATCAGTGATGTTCAAGTGAAAAAATGTCAACATTTTCCACTGAAACACCACCATTGGTGACTTTTTAAAAATTTGGCATTTCTGAGCTCTGAAATATCACATTAGAAAATCATTCCCACCAGATACCAACCAGATACCTTCTTAGAAATATTAAACTTATTTCAATAAAATTCCATGTTTCCATTTTGTCACATCTAATCTGACTGTTAATATTTAATTTTATTCTGTTTTGTTTCATCATAGCCTTCAGAATGCATCCTCTGACACTGTGTGACGCAGCCCAGCTGTAAATTTTCTCTCCTGAAGATTTGCCACTCTACATTATTCCTGCAGGGAACACACATCAGAAGAACAAAACCTAGGACCATGACTCCACATCATGCCAAGTGTCACTTTCTTGCCACCAGGTATGTACCATTTCGCAGTGTCCTTCATGAGAACCTTCTGACAGCTCCCCATGATCCCTCAAGTTCAAGGTTGTGATTGGGAACTCCTTAAAATTAGAATTTTGAGAGTACCTCTGTAATAAGAAGAATATTCAGGATCTGTTCTTAGATACGTGTGGATAAACATAGATTGTATTTCCTACAATTTTTTTTCTAGAAATCTCAATTCTGTAAACAAGCCTATATGTTAATTATTGAAAATAAGATCAGATATGCAATGAAAAACATATTTTTAACTGAATAAAACCCCACATGTATGTACTGAGCTTACTAGCAATGACAGTATTGTATTTATATCAGGAACTGTGCCTTTACAGATTGTATAACCACAAATATATTGTTCATGGGAAACACTCAGGGACTTGCTTTCTGATTAGAGAACCAACATTTGTGTTTGAGAATCACTGCCTGCCTGTTTCATCTGGTTTCTTTGGAAATGTGCAGTTTCAGAACTGCTTTTTCACACTTTGTTCACTTCTCCATAGATTTCACAGAGAGGGCGTGTCCCTCTCTCAGCCTGGCAGCTTCTGATAACTGTGATAACTCACTAATGATTCAATCAAAACCTCAAATGCAAAACTCAAGATCTTCCTCTCCAACCTGGCAACAGCTCTGAGGTTCATTCACAGACCATGCAGAGCAGAGAAAAGAAGAAGCTCTGCTTGAGGATGCTCCAAGCCTCAAATTTTGGTGAAAGGTCCATCTGGGTCAGTGGAGAAGTGTTTCCCAACAGAGAGCATGAGGAAGACCAGCTTAAATTAGACGCTTGTATTTTATGAAATAGGATGAGGTGAGAGCGATCCTACAACCAGGTCTGCACAATGCTGTGGATACACAGGCCAAGGTTCAGGATACTTCAGATTGAGCAGTTTTCTGAGGTTTTAGCACTTTCTTTCTACTGAGATTTGAAATGAGCACCTTCAGGGAAGCTGTGTGTCCTACAGAAACTCGGATCTGATTTTGGACGTGCCTTTCCTCCTATTTTGTAGAAAAACTCTGAAACAGCAACTTATTGATTGCCTACATTTGATTAAGTGTGGCTCAGGTGAGTCCAGGTGGCTTTTCCTACACAGGGACCAGCATTCCCATTGGCTCCTTATCTGGGGCAAGGCTCCTAAATGCTTTTGTCACCCTGACCTTTACTCTTGTTATAATTTCACTTCTGACTTCTTGACTGAGGTCTCTCACAAGGCAGAGCAATTAGTGCCCATCACAGGGAAAGTTTTGCAACATGGGTGACTGCCCACAAGAAACACAGTTGAGACCACCAACTGTTTTATTTGTTTTTCTTCCAATTTCTGCTGATTGAGAAGCTCATGAGATACATCTCATTTCCCTGGAGGTCCCCTGGGAAGCAGTGGTCAGACAGTCCTTTTCCATCCTGCTTTGGGCAATGCTGGTGGTACAGCTAAATTCTGCCTAATTGAGGCCTCATCGATGCTACTGGAAGGTTATTTTAGCCTCCAAACTCTTATTATTTGATGGTAATTCACTGCTTTTCAGCAGTGAATTTTTTTCATTGATTTGGACAAGCTACGTGGAGGGAAATGGTTTAGTGTCTTGAGCTACAGGTTATAGAGAATTAAACTAAAAACCCCAATAATGGTTATGGTGCTAGAGGCTCCATTGTGTGTGGGAGCCACTGTCCTTTTTGAAAATAGCCTTTGCTCACTGCAGTGGCAGGTGGAGGTTCTTAGATCTGTATCTACCTGCAGATCTAAATTAAAAAGCTTGAGATGTCATTGGATTTCTCTGCACTAGGTTATCATAACTCATAGAATCATAAAATACCCTGAGTTGGAAGGGACACACAAGGATCATCAATGTCCAGCTCCTGGTCCTGCACAGGACAGCCCAGAAATCCCACCCCGTGCCTGAGAGTGTTGTATGTTGTGCCCACAGGTTTTGTACAGGTTTTGCAATAGGTAACGTCTAAACTGCATCATCCTTTTGCTAATTTGGGCAGGAATTTCAGTATCCCCTCAAGTCCCTCTCCTTGCTGCTTCCTTCAGTTTGAGGGAGGCCAGCAATTTGCTGGTGGCTGTTTAACCTCAGGAGGCCTTTTTGCCTTCCCGTCTCCCACCCCACACAGCCTGGGATGCTCCTGCCAGCACGCCGAGCTGAGGCTTGCCTCATTTCCTCCCCTGTAATTCCACTCTTTACTTGGATGAGAAAGGCACTGAATAGATTAAATTTACCTCTTCCTCTGTGGCTGGGCTATCTGTGCTTCCTGTGTGTGGGAACAGAGCAAGTCACATTGAGTTCTAGGGGTGATTCAGGTAGAGACAGAGCCTTCCCTTTCACTGGACCTTGCGTATGAATATCTCAAAGAATTTAAAAATTCTGTGTAAATACAACGTGCCAACACTTCTATTTTATAAAGTTGTCTGGGCTATACTTAGGACTTGCCTCTGCTGATGTTACTTGGAGTATTTCCACCAATTTTAGTTTGGGCTGGGTTATCTTAGAAATAATTTTTGATGGTGTCATTTATGGTTCTTTGCTGACTTCCTTAATTCAAGCTATTTTCATATAAGATCTTTGCTTCCTAACACAGGAGGTGCAGCACAGGCCTGATCCCTGTAAGTTCACAAGCCAGAAACTGCTAAAAGATCGTGTTCGTTACAAGTCATAAAATATTTTTTTTATTAAAATATCTCAATTATCAAAAAAATGTGTTTTCATGATGAGGCTAAGGCACAGCATTTCATGTAAAGCATACAATTAAATATGTGTGTGTGTAGATTATAAAACTGTTTGGGAGAAACAGCTCAAAGATAAACACCCAATGAGTTGTCTGGCAAGATAGCCTGTGTTTATTCTCATTCCAGAGATCCCATATCTGATCAAACCAGATTTATAACAAAACATTCAAAATATAGGTTATTTTTTGGACCAAGAGAATGAAGTTTTCTCCTGCCATGATGCCTACAAAGGGAGCTGGCAATGCCAGGGAACAATATGTGCTGGGACTCTTGCTTATCACAGTTGTTCTCTTTCAGCACTCTTTTATTTCTTGCTTGTTTGTCTCTGTCTCTCTCTTGTCCTGCATTTAGATATTAAGCTTCTTGGACAGAGCATGATTTGGCTTTCATTGTTCCAACAGTCACAGATTTATTGCAGAGGAGCTCTTGATTTGGGACCAATTGATGATGATAATAGATATTGAGTGTAGGTCACAAAAGAAAGCTCCACAGCTGAGCTTGATGCTAGGAGCGCAGCATTAGGAAAGGTTTATGAAAAAGCACAAGTTTTGCAGAATCTTGTTTAGTTCCTCTTTCATTCTCTGAGTCGGGATTTCAGGGAAGAGCTGGCCACACACAACAGCAGAGTTTCCTCCTGGTGATACCTCTGTGAGGACTTTGCCATCCCCACACATGGCAGGGAGCATTGGGCAACACATTTTTGTTTCATATGGCTTTTCTATGAGCCACATCTCTTTTTGTCACCATCCCATCCCATCCCATCCCATCCCATCCCTTCCCATCCCATCCCATCCCATCCCATCCCATCCCATCCCATCCCATCCCATCCCATCCCATCCCATCCCATCCCATCCCATCCCAGTGCTCACTTTCTGAGAATTTGTTTGACTCATCACTCCCAGGTTTCTTTTCCATTGGCAAGATTCTCCTTCCCTTCACCTGAAGCCAGCCCTGCTTTATTCCTTGGCACCACTGTGGTGCATTTATGAATTTTCAAAGTACAAATGTACCATTGGAACAGAGTCCTACACAGAGGTAGGAGAAGGAGGTGGGCTAGAGTGGCACCATTCCTGGAAGACCAGCAGGGGATGGAAAATGTCCATGAATTCACTGCTGTTTCCAGGCAGAGCAAATTTTACCTATTTTCTCGTGCCTAATGTTAGCCACAAGATATTCTGGTCCTTCAGAGTTGCCAAACCAATAGGAAACTAAAGCTGCAGTAGGAGAATTAGATGGAATACAGCTGTTGGAGGCCACGTGAGTCTGTGTCCTTCACAGTCATGGAACTTACTGGTGCAGCCATGGCTGGTTTTATGTTCTGGCAATTCTGAAAACATGCAGCAAAATATTTGTGAAGAACTTTTGAGTGCATTCAAAAA
This sequence comes from Ammospiza nelsoni, assembly GCF_027579445.1. Taxonomy (NCBI): domain Eukaryota; kingdom Metazoa; phylum Chordata; class Aves; order Passeriformes; family Passerellidae; genus Ammospiza; species Ammospiza nelsoni. The sequence continues at coordinate 10,217,943 of NC_080644.1, read as the reverse complement.
AAATCTAAGTTTGTGAACTAGAAAGCTGTCAGCTCCTTCTGAGGTTGAATGGGAAATTGAATTTAATTTTTGTTAATTTGATTGATTTTGTCAATTTAATTTTTTAAGCTTGAAATTAAAAAATCAGTGTTTTAAACTGTTAATGAAAAATTCAGGTATTTCCTTCTGAAAACTTGAAAACTTAAACATTTAAATGTTTTATAGTTTGAGAAGGGTATTTTAAACATCTAGATTTTGCAGCAACTTACACAGAGCTGAGGAACATTTTGGTTGATAAGAAAGGAGATTTTGGTGAAATGTTTGCTTTAATACTTTGAGCAGATCTAGGCATCAATCTTGTCTCTTCAATCTCCCTGAATATACAAAGACACCACCAAAGACAGGACATGGCTTCACTAAAGACAAGGGCTGAACAATTATTTGGTCTTAATCTGACCTCTAAAAATAGAAGAAAAGTGTCATCATCTGTTATTTGGAATTTTAAGCTTTTTAAGGGGTTTTAATGTGAAAGTTCCACACTACTACCAGGAAGGCAAAGGGTCTGAGGGGAAAAAGGGAATCTGTATGCTCTGAAATACCTGGGACAGTGTGTGGCTGATATTCCTGAGAAATGCAGAAGTGTTGGAAGCCAGGTTAATGCTTGCACCTTTACTTGGAAGTAGGCCAGTAGAAAAGATGTAAATGACCACGCTGAGTGGAAGGTGAACAATTAAAATTTCTTTAGAACAAGGAGGCTGCTGGTCCTTCTCCAGGAAATCAGGGTCAAGTCCAGGTTCACACTCACTGTCAGGCTCTACCTCACTGTGTAAGTCACAAACTCATCTGGAGAAGTCATTCACTGAAATAATTTGCCATTCACTTAGGATGACCCACAGATACCCTGTGATGTCCAAGAATGCAATATTATTTTTCTAATAAGAGTGAAGAGGCACTGAACAAGCAGAGAGGCATGTTTGGTGTGTGTGATTCTCATGTGCAATTCATGTGCCATCTGTTAAAACCATGAAATATGGGAAAAAATGAACCTGTGTGTCTGGAAAGCAGAGAGTCAGTGTCTGACAGGTCTCACTTGTGACTGGCACAATAGAGAACTTTAGCTGTGGTGCATTTGTGGTGCATCTCAACACCCAGTGCTCTGCTGGGTTTTTTAATTTATTTTTTTCCCCTTCATACAAAACTGAAGGGTTTATTTCCATTTGCAGATTGAGGAAAACTTCTCTTGGAAACTGTGGTATCAATTAGTTTAAAGAACAAGTTTCTTTAACACCTTTCCCACTCCTTTTTCCTGCTTAATATTTTATCTTACCTTGGTATCATAAAGATCCTGTGACTACAATCTTTTGCTGATACCTACTACAGAATACAAGCTGTCATCATGATGTGATAATATTTGGCAAGTGGTGACTTGTAAGGGTGCGGTTTTAAGTAAATAAAAAATAATTCTGGGCAAGATTCAGCTTTCAGGAGAGCAGAGCTGTCTCTCTACAATGGTTATAGTGACAAATGTAAAACATTTGTACAAAGGGAATAGATTAGTCACCAGCTGTTATTATAAGCCTTTCACATTATTTAATGACCAGAGGAGGCTTTAGGCAGCCAAGCAGGAGACTCTATGGCCCCTAAGTGCCTCTTACAGCCTTGTAAAACCAGGGCACGATCTTACCCTCTCTTATCTCTAATGCTACTTGTGAAACTGAAACAAAACACACTGGTATTTGGCTTGCTAACCATAGATGCAAACCACTGCAGAGCTTCAGGGTGTTTCATTAGAACGCCATTAAAAATGAACAATCAATTTTAAAAAAAGACTCAGAATCCACAGAGCAAAACATCACAATATAAAACTAACCAGTCCCCTTAGCCTTTTGGGTGGATATATGTGTGTTGTGCTCTTAATTTGTGACCCTTGCAACATTTGGGAGAGGCAAAGTACTTTAATTGATTTATCCATGTATTTAAACAGAGTTTTAAAGCCCTGCACAGATCTGGGCACAAGCTTGTGAGAGAGAGAGAGAGATCGCAGAGGCTCAGCCTTGTGGTGTTTTGTTCTGTTCTGCTTTTAGGTGCAATTTTATCCATTTCTGCAGCTGCTGTTCCCCCTGTAACAGCCAGGCTCTCCAGACCATGTGCCTGGGAGGGTTTGCAGGTTGCCAGGCTAGCCAAGGATGATTGTGTCTGGCAGAATGTCTGTATGGGCTTGGTAAAGGCAGAGCATGTGCAGATTTATCAAATGTGCTGGAATGGGAGACATGGCTGGAGCCATTTAAGGTCCAAGGGATGCTGGTTCTGAAGTGATAGTCAGCTTGATAGTGGGTTTAAAGTGCTTTCCCTTAGAAGTCACAGGTCTGGTGGGTGTCTAAAGCAAACTCTAAGAGAATTTAAGACAGATGAGCTCTGGAAGTTTGGTTTGGGGTTTTTTTCACTTGAGATTATTAAGGCGATTATGAGGGTGATTACATCTGAAAGCTGCTCTGATCTTTGTTATCACCACTTACAAGTGAGATATCTGCATGTAGCTGCCAAAGATAGGTCAATAGCAGGGTGACTAAAAGGAAAATAGACAATTGCAAAGATCTGTTGTAAGACCAGCAAAGAATTTCAGAGTTTTGGGAGTGTACACTCAGGAAGAAGATGAAATGCAAGTGAGATGCTCTACATGGTGTCACTGAGACATCAGGGAAGCAAGTGGCAGAAACTGAATTTATCAGAGAACCAAATTCAGAGCAATGGTTAGAAACAGCACCCATGTTCACCACAGAGAACTTCAGCATTTCTCATTCAACAGCTTCAAAATAATTAAAAAGTTTCTTGCCCCAGTAAACTCCCCTTTCACAGACTGCTCTGTCCCAGTCACACAGCATTCTGCAAACATTTGCAGTTACTCTGCTCTCCCAAGCTGTCTTTGGAAAGCAGGTAAATAGCAAAGTTCATAAACATTTGTAGTGTTGGGATTTTGGCATGGAGTGACCAAAATAATTTTCTTTTTAGCTGTCTGTGTTTCATCAAGGTGAGTTGAGAATTCAGGATCTCAATCAAAATACTTGGCAAGCAGATAACTTCAGCATCCTTGGACATAAACTGACTTAAATATTCTGAAAAACTTTGTTTGATCTTTAGTCTCTGAGGTGCTACTTGTTTATGCATAGACAAATCCACAATTTGAAATTAAAAAGTTGGTTGTACTAAGACAAAACCTAGGGATCATGGTGCCTAAGTCTGTTAGCACCGTATTTAATTGGTGTTTGGTTGTTTTAATTCCTGTTTCCCTGGTTTGGGGAGCCTGTGGCAGGGGGAAGGAGCAGGATGTGCTGTGAGCTCTCCTCGTGCCAGTGGCCGAATGTGCCGGGTTTGCACGGCACTGCTGATGAAGTGATCGTGTGCTGCTGGCTCTGAAGTGAAAACAATCACTCTGAAATCTCAGGGCTTCCTTAGAAATGTAAAAAAATGGGGTGGGAGCATAAGTTAATTGTGCTTTTACACACTGTTATACTTGTCAGTGTGCCAGGCTCTACATTTCTTCCAAGGGCGAAATGAAAACTCCAAATTCATGTGGTTATGAAACAATTTCAGTATGAGCACTCAGCAAAGAATTATAAAGTGGGAAAGACACAGTCCTGTGTCACAGCTGCTTGAGAAGGCTCTGCACTGATCAAGGCTTCTTCCAGCTTGGAGAAAACTTTTGGAGTGTATTGAGACCATTCTGTGTCTGTATGTTGGATGTATATAAGGTCCTACATAAAAGCTGATTTGTTGTGACATTTCTTTGATCAGGAGATGAGGCAACTGGCAGAAGGCAGCACTGTCATTCCAAGAAATCTCATTTTTCTGCAGCTGGAGATTTAGGATATCTATTCGTTTTGCCCTGATTTACACCACAATAAATTCATATGTTGGAAACTGGGCCCAGCAAGGAATCTTGGGCACTGCAGGGGACTTCTAGAGAAATAGTGATTGCAGTGGGAGACCAAACAAGGACCAAACTCCATTTTCTGTGTTGCAGTAGTAAAGCCTGAGGCACCTGAAGTCCTTTGTAAGCTAAGCTGGGGCAACCCCTCTTAGTTTTAGTCCTGAAAGAGAGGGAATGAAGCACCATTTTAAAATCACAGTATCAAGCCTTGATATTTTGTTGTGAACCTCATGTGCTTCCTAGAGCCTGAATTTCCAAGGTCAGTGCTGATTTGCATCACCAAGAAGGGAGAACAGTCTCAAATGAGAAATGAGTATCTCATTGGACAAAACAGCATTTTGCTCATTTTTGTTATTCGAGTCAAGGGACAAAAGAATGCAGAAGGAGGGGGTCAAAATAACCCGAGGCTAAATCCAAACTGGAGCAAATCCATATTAAAAAAATGAATGTTCCTGAAATTAGCACATGCAAATCTACTCTTTTAGCTACATAAACTCAAAACCTTAAAGCTGCGTTGTAGCCCAACTCTCACTTGGATTCTTAACTCTCATTGATAACACCATGTGCTAATTCAGGCACCCAGGTTTCCATGCACTGTTCTTCCCATGAAGAACAGTTGGTCTTGAGGGAAAACATTTACATAGATGACAGCTATTTTCAGGGAAATGAAAAGTACTGGGTGGAAAAGGAGGTTTTGACATTGTGTGAAATATGGGGTTTACACACAGTAGTTTTTGCTATGTGTTTATAAATTGGTGATTTACCATATATTGATTCACACACCATTTGTAAGTGTCTAATTTATTTATTTATAGAGATGTATGGAAACCATGGTTTGAAAAGCAGTTTGCATAACATCTGGTATGTCAACAATGTAACCTTTCAATTTACTTGTTGGTAAAAATGTCAATATAATGAACCTGAACTCAGCATTGGTTTACACAAATTTCCTGGCAGACAAAGCAGTAATGATTTGCATGTCAGTGTAAGTGACATGTGCCCTCCAGTTTTGAGTAGTTTACACAGCTAAGAGGGATAAAAAGGGTAGAGCACAGGGCTGGCTCCTCTTGTAATTAGGCTGGCAGGACAAATCTCATGTAATTGTGTGGAGTGAAGCATTTCATCTCATTTTGACTTCTGATCTTTCAAAAGCTGCCTTTGAGTTTCCATTGAATCTGCTGGGGTTTTTTTGGGTTTTTTTCTTCTTTTTTTATTTTTTTTTGGTTGTTTTTTGTTTGTTTTTTTGTTTTGGTTTTTTTTTTGATACACAGAAAAAAGATAGGAGAAAGAAGACCTGAAGTTGATATTAAGTACTATTTCACAATTTATGTATATTCTACAAAGATTTTGTACTGGGATGTGATAGAGGAATCCAGTGGATTCCTAAATGCTCTTAATAACATTCCAGCAGGAATGACAGCAGTAATACATTGTTTGCACCTTTTATATTACTGCCTATACAAAATGGATCATAGAAATCACATCCCTTTCTTTTTTCCCTCTGTGACTCACTGTCTGACAATTTTGAAGTAGAAAAATAAGAAATGCTGTTGATAGTAAATATAGAATAGTAAAGAGCCTTGTTTAAGTGTGGAATCAAAGTTCATGGATGGTAGCAGGTGTTCCTCTTCATTTTAGGGAGTGCAGACTTGCTCAGAGAAGTCATTGCCCAGCTCCTCTCAACAAAATACCTGTGTGAAAAGGCAGCAGCCTGGTCTTAGGAAAGTGCAAGTTATCTCCTTCCTCCTCTCCTGCCCTTTCTCTCCACCCCAATGATCTGCTTTGAGATTTGAATTTCCATCAAGTTACCAGAAAAACAAACAAAAAAAAAAAGGTGGAAGAGGGAAGGAGACAGTCATTTAGGCACTTGGTGTGTGATTTTTCTTCTTGTTCCTTTCTTTTGTGTGTAGTTTTACAGCAGCAGATGCTATCTGCTTCCCATTGTTCTGCCCACACTATCCGGCTTGGATCTGATTTGGGGCTGTGTGTGACAGGGAGAGGGTCACAGGGAAAGCTTTGTGCATCTGGTATTATCTGATAGCTTAAAAAAATTTAAACTGTATTATGGGCCCACACTCGAAGCTAAGAAAAGGAAACTTTACCAGCTTTTCCACAGATTGATTTCTAATTTTTTTGGTGAAAGATTTCTAGTATCTCAATGAATACACAGCCTGAGCCAATGCCAGCTGCTTGTAAGAGCTTCCAAGGTTTTTTCAATCATTTTATTCTAGTCACTACAAACATTTTCTGTTTGTCCATCATTAATATTTCCTTCATACAGTTTGAAAAGGTACTGTGATATTTTACTTTCATTCCAGCTGGCCAGGCTCCATCATCATGGGAGCCTGCAGCTCCTCCAGGGGCCCTGGGTGAGATGTGAGCCCCAGCTCCTGCAGCTCCTGGATGGGAGTTGCTGCTGGAGCAGGGCTCTCCCTGATTTTGCTTAAGGAAACACAGGCCAGAAGGGATCTGCAGTGACTTCCAACAGGAATCTGCTCCACAGTGCCCAGCATGCAGGACCTGCAGGGGAGCATCTTTTCTCTGCAATCCAGCCACATCCTGAGATATTCACAGATTTCATGGGATTTGATGATCTGACTTTTTAAAAATTGCTTTATTCAAAATTTCATTATTAACTCTTTGTGTGACACTTTGGACTACAACCCTGTTTAGGTGTCAGAACAACCACAGAAATTCCAAGATTTAGGCAGAGTTTTTTTACTAATACATGACAAGCTTTAAGCAAATTCTTTTTTTTTTGCCTGGAGATTTTTAGCAAAATGAACAAATTCAGTGTCTTATCCAGCAGATTAGATGCACTTGAAAGAATATTTAAGAGAACCTTTAAAGAAATTGTGGGGAAGAAAGGGAATGCTGGAGATTATTGGGCAGGGCAAGGCAGATCAGGATAAGGCAGACAAAAAATTTATGCATTTATACAGAGGTAATACTTAAAAGAACACTAATTACACAAAGGTAACACAGCTAAGGACTTCATTGGCTGTTGGGGATTATTTTAATTACCTAATAACAAAACCTCTTTAAATATCTGAATGATGCTGAATTTTTTAAATCTATTTATTTATTTCCATGGGACTCCTGCAGAGTTTTCCCTCCAGCTGCTTTGACTCAGGACCCCATCTAGCTGGGACTCTGACATTCCAGACAACACAGCATTATTTAGATACACAGGCACACTTTCCACCACATAAAATCCAAATGGAGTTCTCACAGCTCATGTGGCTGGCCTGGCTGGTACAGTCCTCAAAAGGTCTTTCCCCTTTCTCCCTTTTGTTGGGCATTCGCTCTTTTTTCACAATTTGTATTGGAAAATGAAGACACAACTGCACTGAAGCTGAAATCCCATCAATTTTTTGCTGGGGAGTCAAAACCCGCTCAGGCCTCTTTCCCTCTCCTGTATTTCCCCTGCAATGTTAACTTTCTCTGCTCCTTGTTCACACAGATGGAGGAAACATGTTGGGTTGCAAAACCCAAAGCACACGACTGCGTCTCCCAACCTTCAACACATACAAGTGGCCTCCTCCCCCTGACCTCTCATTTCTCAGCTTTAGGTTAAATTCCAGATTTCAGCTTCTCAACTTCAGACCTCTGGAAAGGACACAAAGCCCTTGAGCCTTGGAAAGACCTGAGCCACTAGACCACTCGTCTTCATTTTATTGCTTGTTTATCTTTTCTGCTTTTTCATGTTCTGGACTGTTAACAAGGCAAGAAAATGTTTCTCAGGTCACACAAACAGTGTCATATGATGCACAGGCAGCAGTCACTCATATGTGCACCCCAGATGGGTTTTTGGGGCACACTGAGCCCAGTATTCAAAGCCATCAGCACAAGCTCATCCATGGGGAGCAGAGCTGCTTGCATTTATATTTTCAGCAACTCATGAGGGCTGAAAGTAAAGCCTCTGATTAATGTGAATTTGCAAGGAAAGGCCCAGTAGCCACCTCCAAACACCCTGAGAGACTCCTTATGCCATAAAGGAAAGAGAAGTGACTAGGGGAGAGTTTGACTTGACTGGGAGTGAGGTGGGAAAGATAAAAAGAGAATAATAACAAATAGTAACAAGCAGAAGTTAGTTCAGAGAAGAAGCTCACACAGGTTTGAGCTTCATTTTAAGGTTCTGATTTATCTGAGTTGAGCATGGCATCAGCTGAAATTCAGAATGAAACTAGGACACAAACTTAATTGCAAAACCAGCTGAAACCACAGGATGCAGTCACAGAAAATTCTCACTCATTTGAGGCTGGCATAGGGTTTCACCAAGCTTCAGCAGGAGGTTTTGGGGGCCCCAAAATAGATTAAGGGAGTTAAAATTCAGTTGCTTTCCCAAATTCAACCCTGGCCTAGCAGAAGCAGAGAAGGGGATGATTAGAGAGTATCCACACAAGTAGGAGTGATGGCTGGCTGGCCCATGGCTTGTCTACCCAACAAGGTGAGTTTTGTTGGGGTTCTGTTGCTGTAAAAATACATGGTCATCCTAAAACACCTCTATCCAGCACCATGGCCATGAGTGACACAGAAAACAGAAGGTCAACAGCTGTTTCTCCTGCAAAAAAAGTGAACCAAGGACCTCAGAGCAGGCAGCCACAGCTCTCACACAGCTCCTCTAATTTTCAATTGCCGATGGCCAATTCCTGGAAACAACCAGGGAGAGGGAGCTCTGTGCCTAGCATGAACAGACTTGTGGTTTCACTGAAAAGCCAACACCACAGCTCAAAGCCAGCCATTCCAGCAGCATCGCTCCTTCCCCTGACACTGTCTCTCTGCTGCTCCCTCCGAGAATATTTTCTGCTGCAGACATTTATCCCACGTTGGATTTCACTCCTCCTGCCGCTATTCTGGTTTTGTCTAGAAAGGCGACTTTGTCTGGCTCTCAGCAGCCTGAAACGTATTTTTTCCTGTACAGGATTCAGACAGGAATGCTGTTGGATGGGCCAAGGCTCAGGAAGGTGTTGCACAGAGGGGCTCCCTCACATGGGTGCTCACCCTGAGCTGTTGGGGAGTGCCTCCACCTTGCTGTGAGTCCCTCTTTGCCATGGGGGACAGACATGTCCTTTGCAGGGGAGGAGCTGCAGGGCTTTTAGTTCTCCATGGTATTTTGGAAATATATGGGAACAATATGGAAATATATATAATATATTTGAGATATGGGAGACATATTGCCTTCACCTCTAAACTGTGCTTTCCTTGGTTATCCTACAGGCATGGGAAGTTCCTGAGGTCTGATCCTGTGCACACTGGGGGAAGCTGAGGATCTCAAGAAATGCATTTTTATTCCAGAGCAGCGGCTCCTGCTAAGCTGAGTGGGGTTGTGGGCAGCAGAGAGGTGAATCCATTTCTGGGATAGGTGAGTCATTGAAACATGCAGGATTTTCTGCTGCCTTTGGCTTTTTGAGTTAATGGGCGTGAAACTTCTTTTCATTTCTGCTTTTTCGTGTGCATGCTTGGTGCGATGCACTTACGGTGTGGAGTTTTGCAATCAGGAGATTTCCCCATCAAGTTTGGGTTTGTTTCTCTGATTTTTACAAGGGATGAACAGGCTATCACTTCAGGGCAAAGCAGACATGTAGCACATCAGGGCAGGGAAATCCAAGAAAAATAGTATCTGAATACTGTTTGTGTTGCAAGCACATGTAGGCGTTTATTATTTCTGAGAGCTCTCTCGTCAGTCAGACACTGAACAATTGTGACATCTGTTGTAAGTTACTGTCCCCCAGAGTCATTTTACACAGTTTGGAGTTTGCTTTTTCAAATCCACCACAAATAAAGCCCAGAATTATCTCTCAGTCCCCACAAAGGCAAGTGGGAACCTCCTGGGGAAGTGCTGCAGACTGTGAGGAGGTGGAGAGGTTTAGCAGAGGAGGCTGTTTGGGTCCTCTCTGACTTACCATGGGTTGAGCAATGAACCCCCCAGTTCACACCATCAGAGGGACCCCCCCTGAGATCCACAGGAGATGAGACAATGGCAATTTCATAAAAACAAAAACAAAGACCAAGTGCAAAGGCTAACCTGCAGCTCCAAACTTTCTGAGCCATCATCCTGTGCTGCGTTGGGACCATCCCTCTGTTGGTGTTCCCAGGTTTGCACTTTGTTGGTGCCTCCCACACTGCTGCTGGGAGCTGGGAAGGCCAGAGCCAAGTCAGCTTTCCCTTTCAGCCCATCTGCCTGTATCGGGGAAGAAATACTGTCTGTTTGTTTAGGTGAGATATTAGTCTGCCCCCGGAGCTCCAGGTCACTGTAAATGTAACACAAGCCCTGTTTCCTGTTAGGAAAGGGGAAAAAATATGCCTGTGAATTGTCTCTGATGTGCTGCCAGTTGTCAAGGAAGATTCAATTTGGTGGAGAATTACTATGCTCTTAAAGAGCTGCACCAGTGATGGAGATTTAGGGCAGCTGCTCCTTCCAGAAATGGGAGATTTGTCTGATTTCCACAAAATCAGGATTGTGACTGGCAGCCTGCTGCCCACCCCACAGGCATGAATGGCTTGGAGGGGAGGCTGAGGCAGTGGCTCAGCTTAATGGGACCATATTGGGACAAGAAGGGGACACCTGTGCATGGCTGAAGGAGAGCTGGACAGAGATTGGGGTGAGGCTGGCAGGTGCTGGGGTAAAGCTTTCTGTCAGTGTTTTACCATCCTTCACTTTGGTAAAGGAAAAATTATGTTTTCTTGCCACCTAGACAAAAATTCAGACCAAAAGAGGCAAGAATTTTCTCTGTGTGATGCACACATGTGTTCACTTCTAATCCAATAAAGCAAATATGTGACCTGTGGAATGACCCAAAGCTGCTACAATAAATAATGCTATGGATCACTCATGCATTTCGCTTTCTTTTGCATTTCCTGTATCAAGGCCAATTTCAGCTGTTGTTTAAGCACCATGTACAGTCAGCTACAGTAGAAATCACCCTTGCCCTTCCAAAATTGCAAAAAAATGGGTTTCCCTCTCTTTTCATTGTGCTTATTGCAAAGAGTAGTATTTCAATTTAGGCCTGGATAAAGGTGCAGGGCACTTAGGTAAAGCTGATGTGTTTACATCATGTTGTTTGGCCTACTCTGTAGGCCTTGTCTCCAAAGACATTCACCTTCCAAAGTTTCCTGTGGCAAAGAAATACAAAAAACCTATGGACTATGTCCTGTGAAATTGCCCAGATGTTAACTGGATATCAGAGGTGCTTTGCAAATTGGCATTGTCAATGTGTCCATGTGCCAGTTTGTTCTCTTCCAAAAAAGAGAACATCTAAATCATGTTAGCCTTACTGGCAGAGTAATTGTTAACTAAAAGCTGTATAATCCATAAAAATAACCCTAAAGAGATTTCATTTTTATTCAGCTTGCTACCGCAGCAAACAATAGCTTGGTTGGCAGGAGACCAGGAGAAATGCAGAAAATCAATTTTAAGGGATATAAAGGCATGGTTTTCTGCCATTTGGTTCCCTCTCCTAAGTTTAGGGAGCTAGTGGGGAGTGAGGTGGTGGCCAGCAGTGTTTCTCTCCCCAGTGCTTGCAGCTGACAGCTCAGTGTGGCCTCTGTCTCCCATTATCTGGGCACTCTCCTTGGTACTCTGAGTATCTCTCAATCAGCCAGGGCACACCCAGCACCAGCTAAATTATCCTCCCTGCAGTCCTTGGCAATGGGGTAACTCCTGTGCCATGCTCCAGGCAATCCCTGGAGATGGAACTTGTCCTCTCCAGCCATTTCCAAAACCCATCAAGGTTTTCCCTGGAGTGCTGGAGCTCGGCAGGGCTGAGCTCTGGGTTGCAGTGCAGAGCTTCACACTCCCAGGGCTGCCCCATAGGAACATTCCCACCCCTTCCACTTTGTCCAGAGGTTCCTTCTTCTGTGGAAAATGCAGAAACTGCTCCTGATATAAATACAGATTTTTGTTTTCCTTCTTTAAATGTGGTTCTGTTTCAGAGTTATGCTGTTGGAGCGAACATTAAAAAATGTAATGTCTTATTCTATGAAAAGCTGCTTGGCAGAGACATGGGGTCAAAAGCCAGTGCTGCAGCCCAAACCAGGGCCTGTGGCTGCTCCATCAGCTGCTGCAACCCCTGCATGGGCCAGTCTCTCTCCCTGAGCCTTTCTCAAACACTTGCTGAACCCATCCTGGGCTCCTGATAGAGCTGATCAGTTTATGACTTCTCTCCTGTTCTTTCAGCCTTTCTCTGGCTGCCTCTCCTTGCATTGGGCTCCTCCTGCTTTCCCTCTTTGCATCTCTGCAGCCATAGGCATATGTAATAAATAATAACTCCATATGTATTTTGTATTTGTATACTAACATTTAGGGAAATAAGTTATTTGTAGTTTTGCACTAAATGAAGGTAGGAGGGTGTTAATATGTTAGGAAAGCCCCCTCTTTTCATCTCCCTTGTCTGTATTCTGAATTTCCTTTACAGACTGCTTCTTCTTTCCAGTCATCCTGAATCCTATTAATCCCTCTTTTTATTTTAGACAATTGAAAAAAAAAATGCCATTATTGCTAAGGAAGTTTGAGATCTACTTAGAAAGAGTAAAATGGATTTAATCTGGTTCTTGTGTAATAAATACATTTTAAGCTTCTTGGTGTGTCTGCATCAAAGATGTCAAAATGTAATCCTTTAAAATCAACATGATAGATTCTTTAATACACTTTCTAGCCTATTGCTGTAAAATACTTCCTACATTTAAAAATGTGTATTCACAAGAGACCTTGTGTATTGTTTAGGACATAGGTGGGCATATCTGAAATACCCAGGCAAAAAGTGTCTGCTACTGCAGTGTCTTGAACTGTTGGGAAGAATAGCTATTACTCACTAAATCTAGTATACTGTTCCTGGGGAAAAGGTATTTTCTCCTGAAAACACCTGTAGGGTAAAGGTTATTTCCCTTTTGTCAATCTGAGCAGCAAAGTAAGGATGCTATAATAAATAATGGCAGGGGCTGAAAAAGATGTAAGAGGACAGAAAAGAAATCATTAATCCACAGCACCAAGTCTGATAATAGCCAGCAGATACCAGACTTCCAGCACATCTCTTTTATCTGTGGGTTTATCTCTGCTTGGGCACTGTTTGTTTTATTTGGGGTTTTTTCATGTGTTTGTTTGGTTTCGGTTCTTTTCCATCCAGCAGTTCTGAATCTTGTCCCCTCTGTGAAGATCCCCAGATACACAGGAGTGCCCATTTTTATCTCCTAATATTTCCTAAATATTTCCTAAAATTCTGCCTCAGCTGCTGTCCTGACTGTGATGGGCTGGGTCTCTGTCAGTAGCTCAGGGAAAACAGCTTAGCAAGGTCACCACAGTGTCACTCTGAAAGTAGCCAGCAACTCCTTGCAGTTTATTATTCCTGCTCTTAAGTATGACCTGGAAATTTGTATCCTTGTACAACCAGATGTCAGTTCCTTCAATTCCTACAAAGCCACTCTTTTTCTTGCCTTTCCCCTCCTTTTCTGGCTATCCAGACACATGAAAAACCAACAACGTGGGTTCATGCTCCTGACAAGATGAGCCCTGTCAGGAATATACAAGCTGTGGTTTTTCCTTTCTGCATCTTGAAAGTGAAGAAAAAAGACCTTTGATTTATCCAAAGTTCTGTTATTCTATTTTTTTGTTTGTTTGAGCTAATAAAAGGTGTCATTATATTATCACACTTGTGTCCCTTCCATGTTTACCCTGGCCCACATTCCACTCTGCAACAAGAACATAAAACATCCCATGAGAAACTCTAGGTTAAGTTTATTTGACTTATTTTTTCTAACCTATGTTGTAATCAGGATTGTTTTGCTAACTTAGTTCACCGAGGTAGTTTTTGGTAAAGCCTAAGATTTGCTTAAGTGGCCAGAAAGAAAATACATATGACTGGTTTATGCCTTGCCACCCTGAATTGTAATGTTTTGTTTATTATGACTTTGGGCATGTTTTATTGGTGAGTGGAGAGGTCACAGCCTCGCATTTGAAACCTGTATTTGTGCTTTATGGGTTCTGGGATTTGAAACCACAGGCAGGCACTGAACTTTCTGGCTGCCTTAGGTAGCTGTGACCAAGTGGCCAGACCAGGTCCTCTCCTCTGTGGTCACTGTTTTAGGAGCAAAAGTGTGACATTGGCCTGGGAGAGGAGGTCTCCAAAAAAGAACATGAGGCTGAAATAACCCCATTGCAGTGTACTCTGCTCTCCTCGTTCCCAGCCTCTTGTCATTCTTAATGTTCTTAAATGCTGAGATTTCTAGTCAGTCTGTTCTTTTGGAAATAAACGTGTTTAGAAAGAAATATGTGTTCGTACCCCACGTAGAAAATATGGCGAAGATACACCCAACTTCTGTAGTGGTGGATCCAGTTATAACAACTCAGTAGAAAAGACTCTTCATTCTACAAATGGAAAAATGGGTTTGGGATGTGTCCAATGCCTTGTACTTCCAAAGAATCCTGTGGTGGAACAAAGGTGCCTTCACTTCAAGGGTTTTAGCCTCACACTGCTCAGTGAGAGCAGTAACACTGCCAGGTATTACCTGGCAATGTGGCAAGCGTGGAAAGATCTGAGGCAAATTTGCTTTACATCTGTTTAAAGTAAGAGGCAAATTTTTCCACATAAAGGATTCAGTGAAGTGGGGGATGTTTAGGTGTGTGAGGTACACTCACATGCTAATTGTTTTGCTGTTTGATTTCCAAGCTGAGCAATTATGGTATTACACAAACTCGCTGATCTTACAGGTCTTTTCCAACCTACACCACTTTGTGATTTCTGCTGCTCTCAGTGGACTTGCAGCATTCCCCTCTGGATGCTCAATGTTCAGGTTTTTTATTGCCAGGTATTTCATGTACAATCTGTGTCAGGGGTGTCCAAGATGAGCTCAGTCTGAAGTCCCCATCCCTGAAGGTTTCAAGACCAGGCTGGATGGAGCTTGGAGCACCCTGGTCTGGTGCTGGGAGGGAGTTGGGATGAAAAGTTGAGAGGGAGCTGGGACTCTGCCAGGGAGTTGGCATGAAAAGGCTTTTAAGGTCCCTTCCAACCCAAGCCATTCTATGATTCCTCCATTCTTCACACACACTGTGTGTCCATGGCAGATGCCAAGTTCAAAGAAGCATCTAAGGAAAAATGGGTTCTCACCAACCTAATGGATTGTACCTGTTTTACAGTGGGGAAAACTGAGGTCCAGAGAATTTATTGACTTCATTATGGCCACAGGAACTCCCAGACTTATGATCTTCTGACACTCTCCTAAATTCTACTCACCTGATGACATTTTATGGCACTAATACTAATGGTACCAAAGTTCCTGTAGCTGTTCCCTCACAAAACAAATATTGCAGTGATGCTGCTTTTGGCCACCACTAACTGGTAAAATGCTTTTAAATATTTCTGAATTCAGAATGTCCAGTTTCATCCCTCTGCTAGAAGATTCCTTTTATGAATAAATTTTTTTTCCAGACTGTGATGGGATGGTTAAAAGAGCTGCATTAGTCTGTAAAATCATCCAGAGGAGATCTTGGTTCAGTCCTCACCTCCACTTGTTTTGTACTAGGTAATATGGAATAAACTACTGAAGATCAGCCTTTTGACTTCTGTCTTTTTTTGTCTTGAAGAGAGTAAACAAAGCGAAATTTTCCTGCCTAAACTGAATGATCTCTTCAAATGTAGAACTAATACATCATACATGCAATGAAAATACACAGACTTCTTGTCAATATATATATCTTTTCTTCCACTGTCTTTGTTTTCTGATGTTATTTTTGTCATGGCCATTTACTGAACATATATATATATACACACACACATATATATATATCATATATATATATATATATATATATATATGTGTGTATATGTATATATATGTATATATACATACATTCTTCTTATTTACTTCAGTACCCAGTCTCAATATTTCTTGTGGTTTGCCCAGAACTACACAAATAATTCATAACTCATCCCTGAGAGCAAAGATGTGGCTGAAGCCACCTGAGGGAAGGGATCACCCACAGACTCCAGGAGGGCAGATATTGATGAGCTGTCAGTGCTGGACACACCAGAGGGGTGTGGGATTGATGAGGAGCATAATGAGTCCTCCAGAAGATATTTACAGATCTTTGGTTCCAATAACTTTACTGCTGGTCTCACAAGTGCATCAGAAATGAGAAGCAAGCAGTGTGCAGTCATACAGAAAAGTGAGCAGCCATGTATGAATGAATGAAGGAAATATGGTTAAAAGCAGCACCTTCAGAGAGGGGAAGAGAGGAGTCAGACATAAGGACTGTTGTCTCCTCAGAAGATGTTTGGGATGCAAAGGAAACACAGTGCAGTACTGTGTAGCAGTGAAAGCTTTTTTTGTACAGATTGGGATATTTTTTACATTTGCTCCAGTTCTCTCTGCCTGACAATGGTCCCTTGCCCATCTGCCCGCAGTGGGAACTTTCTCCCCACCAGTCAGTGTACATTGGCAGTGATTCTGCTTCCCACTCTGAGAACATCCCACTCTGCTACCAGCAGGAGCTGTGAGAGCTTGGCTTTGCTTGCTTTCCTTACCCCCACTCAGAGGAGTTCCCGAAAATGCTGTAACTGATTCTCACTTCAGGTATCTGCTCCTCCCCTGGGCTCTCAGGCTGTGGTCTGTGGAGCATGAGCAGCACCATTCCTGCTGGTGCCCACAATGAAACAGTAGAAAATCATGCCAGGATTGCCATCTCAGGGGAGAAGCACCAGAATTGCCCTTTCTTTATCAAACTGAGTGCTGGAGCTCAGCTCTGACAATTGTATATGGCAGATCAATCATCACTGGGGCTTTCCCCCCTCTTATTTGTGCATACTTATTTATTCTAGCTTTTTATTTCCATTCCCTTCTGGGCTTGATCCTGCCAGAGGTTGTGCAACCATCACTCCAGTGTCCAAAAGTGCCTGTTCTTCGTGGCAAAGCAGCATCTGGCCCTGGGCTCAGCTGGGCTCTGGTTTCCCCTTGCTGCAAGGCACAGCTCTCAGCTGTGTGTGCAGTGCAAGGGACGACAGCTTGCTGGCCTGGGAGGGGACCAAGCCCTCGTCCCCTGGGTGAGCTGCCTTGCACGTTAAGTGGAAACTTTCATTATTTACCAACTGGTCAAAATGACTTTGCTATTGACACAGGCTTCATTATGTCAGCCATTCCATTCTTTGAAAACGTGGGCAAGACAGAAAAAGAGTGATGGCGGGGAGGGGGAAATTCCATTTCTTCCTAAATTGAGTGGAAACCTCTTCAGGAAAATTAAAGAAAAACCCGAGAGAAGAGGAGCAAAAGAAATAACTGTGGCCAAAGCCACTTTCCTTTCTCTTTTTCAATCTCTTTTCCAACATGCTCCTGGTAAAATCATTACAAAGGCCGTTTATTTTTAAAATTGAAAGATTGGGGAGAGTCATAATGAGATATTATGTGTAAAAGTTGCACATAAATTTCCTTCTGTCATATTTTGGGCTCACCTAACGCATCCCCTTGGCAGGCCTGAGGGAAGCTGATCACTTTAGTATAGATTGTGTGTGCTTCAATAATATTGCCCAAGGACAGAGCTACTGGGTGGCTGAGTTGGCTACATGCTGATTTAAAAATTAGCTGGGCTTTTATTTGCCACACTAAATTACTCTCTCTCTCTCAACAAAAAAAAAAAAAAAAAAAAAAAGGAAAATAAGAAAGTTTTGTACCGTAATGAAGCAGCAGGTTTGGAGCAAGATCTTTCTTCTTTCCTTTCCTTTTTGAGGAATGCAGTTTTTTTTACTCATTGTAGAGTTTTGTCGTTTCTCACCTTTATGAAGAGCCGTACGAGTTTCTCACCTTTATGAAGAGGGAGAAAGGCAACGGGATTGTGGTGAGTGATGCAGGGATAAGAACAATGTTCTGTGTTTGCTCTGTGGGGTTTTTCCTTGCAGGCTGCCCTGCATGAATCTCATGGATCTGGAGTTGGGCAGTGTCCCACAGCACCCTGGTCAAACACATCTGTCATCCCTTTGTAAATTAAGTGACATAAAAAGCTGTAAGTTTCTTACAGAAAAGCCTTGAAATGCTATTTAAAATTGTTTTTATGACTAGACAAGTTTAAAATTTCCTGTCACATCTGCAGCCTGGGGTCTGTGTCCCTTCTCAGAGCCATAGGGGTCATGCCTGGTTTTTCTGTGGAATTTGGTGGGTCCTGATTTTATTACTTTCTTTATATTTTGTTTTTATTGTCCCCCATCTCTCTCTTTTTTGAGGTTTTTGTGCTTCCAGGATCCCAGCTGAGGAATCTCCACAGTTGCCAAGAGCTGGGACATTTTCGTTTCCTACGCTTTCTTGGTTGAAACCAAAAACGGGTCTTCAAGGAGGCAAAGACCATCAAAGAGCATAAGAATAAATAGTAATTCATAGCAGTCTTTACTAATATGCTTAATTTAGAGCTCTGGAGTTCAACTCCTAGCCACATCGCCTCTGTATTCCATTTTCTATAAAACACTTGACCTATTTACTCACTTTTTGACCTAGCAGTCTAAGAAATATAAGATGGAAAAGACATGACCAAAATTAGAGGTTTAAATAAACAGCTTTTAGTGTGGGAAAAGGCCAAATTTATTCTAAATGTAAACATGTATTTTGAAAATCTGAGTACCCTCATACTTTGGGCAAATCTGAGTGAATCTGAGCTTTACATCTAGCCTGTGTCTCAGTCCTGTGCCAAACAAAAACTGGAATTTGGAAAGGCAGTACTTTAGCTCAGATTCAGGTAAACATGCTCTGAACCAAACCTCTCAAGCTTGCCCTATTGGGATTTGTAGTTAATTAAATTAAGATTTCAGTCGTCTTCATTGGTATCTTCATCTCTGGGTAGCAGCCTTGGGCGAGGTTGAAAGTGAAACTTGCTTCCTTTGCTCCAAGGCAGCTTTGTCTAAAATCGACTCTGGAATCAAAAGCTCCATGTGATGCTATTAAAGCTCCCTCACCACAAGCTGCTCTGCCAGCATTTCTGAATGCCCCATTCCTGCAGGTATCCCAGCAAGCTTTCCTCTTGTGTGAACTGCACAAGGAGGCATCGGGGTTTATTACAGAGTTTGTGCTGCTAACGTGTCATACATCATGCCATTAATTAAGAGAAATTCCTCTTTCCCCAGTTGGGTGGCTGCACGATGCTGCCAGCGTGTATATATTACCCACCCTGGCCTAACCCAAAGGCTGCATGACTGATTGTACCCCAGAGGCCTTCCAGCCTCCTCAGGTAATTCCACTGCTGAGGCTCCAAACCCAAGGAATTAAAGAAACCTCTGCACTGGGCTCTGCTCCCCTTGTAATTAGTACCAGAGTGGGGTGCGGCGGGTCCATGTGCTCCCAGTCACAGCCCACGCAATGAAAATGTTTTCTTTCTGGGACAATCTGTAGAAATCTCACAGGGATCTGGGGGTTTTATGTGTATATATGTGCATGTAATAATAATAATTATCCTCATTAGGACCTTAACTCCAAAAAGCTTGGTGATGTGCTTTCAAAACTGGTGGGAGAGCTGGAGGATGTGCTGAGGAATCGCTGCCCGTGCACGGCCCCTGACATCACCCTGGTGTTGGGGAGCCTGAGCCCCAGGAGCTGCTGCCTTCAGCAGGAGGCTGATTTCACCTGCCTTCAGCTGGGGCTGCACAGGTGGCGTGGGGACATCCTTTGTCTGTCTCTTTTCCCACTGTGTGCCCAGCTGCTTTTGTAAAAAATTTTCCGCCCAGCTTTAGTTGCAGGAACTAAATGAGTCTAATTTATCCAGGGTTTAATTTATCCAAAGTTTAATTTATCCAAAGAATCAGCGTGGACTCACCTAACAGCCCCCCAAATTCCTGTGCTTGTCACCAGTGCTCCTCCCTCCAGGCTCCTGGGGATTAGGGACACATAATGGGATGCTGGAGGGCTGTTTTACAGAGGATAACAATATTATCCCTCAGACTGAGCCATAGGGTATAGTTACAGCTGTTCAGGAATTTTGTCATTAGAAGTCTTTTGGTTAGAAAATGTCAGTTCTTTGAAAGAAATTTTTGGAATAAAGGGAGAGGTTTCTAGTGTCAAAGAGGAATAAATTCTGGAATAACCACTAGCCCTGGGCAAAGGACAGCTGTGTTCCAGTCCCAATCTCAGTGAAAGTGCAGGTTACTTACACAGAAAAACCAGAACTGTGAAAAAACTGTGAAGAATTCTGTGCTCTCCTGGTATTCATGCAAACTGCAAACCAAGGGTTTCAAAGAGATCTACCCTGGCTAAACAGGGATTCTTGGTATTTCCTCTATTTCAGGAATCACAACCAAGTTTAAGGACTTGATGTGTAGCTCTCAAAACTGAGAACATTTCTTTAAAAGGTGTGCTATTGAACAGCTATGCAGGAGGGATACCCTTCAGATGAGCTCTTGCTGAAGTGACCCCACTGCTGGGTGAGTGCAGGGCCATTCACAGAACAGAATCATTTAGAATCCTTTAGGTTACAGAAGAACTCTGAGATCATCAAGTCCAACACTTCCCCCACCTCTGCCAAGGCCAGCACTAAACCATGTTCCCAGTGCCACTTCCACACATCTTTTAAATCCTTCAGGGGTGGTTACTGCCTTGGGCAGCCTTTTCCAGTGCTTGACAACCTTAATATCCAATCTAAATCTCCTCTGGCACAATTTGTTAGGGGGAGACCCAAATCTCTGCAGTCACAGCAGACCTGAATACCAAAAGCACCTTACAAGTGATTAATGAGCAGCCTGGCACCATCATTGCATTGTTAACTCAGTTAGTAATGCCATTAACACAAATCCCACACACCACTAGCTTAAAGCAACATTTCACTCCATCATGAAGAAAAAAAGGTTATTTTGGACATGGCAGGCCTGACCCAACAAGCCATTATCCTCCAGCTGCAAAGAACACCTCCCAGCTGAGCATCACCCAGCATCCAGCACTCACTGCAGTTATCTCATCCTGCTCCAGTGGACCATCCCCAAAAGCAGCTCCAGCATCCCAGGCAGCCCTATGGCCAGGAGCAGCTATCCTGGAGGAATATTTCTGTTGAGGTGTCTCTGTGCCGTGGGCTGGATGGGGAAGGAAGGTGCTAGCAAAGCTGTTTGGAAGGCAAGTCAAGTTTCCAACCTCTGTGCATTACAGGATGTAACAAATTAACCAGAGTAGACAACCACGCACCATACTTCATTGTGTTCACTGAGCTCACCTCCTGAGCTGTACAGGAAAGAAAAGGCTTTTTTCATTATTTTAATAAAGCTTTTTGCTGTTGCTCAAGGACTTTGGTTTAATACATGATTGTTACTTCAGTGAAATCTAGCTAATTCTCTGAGAAATGCTGGCTTTTATGAACACACAGGAATTTTGAAAGAAATTATTGAATGAGGACTTTTCAACATTTTCGTAAAGAAAGCTGTGTTTCTCATTTGAAAGTGACTTTATAATTTGAAGATGGAATAGTTTTTCTTTAGATAGGAAATAGTCCAATTATGAAATAGCAATGTTCTAAATCTTTAGATGTCTCTGTTGACCTAATGATATCATTATGGTATGTATAATTTAAATGTATTATGGCAAAAGGAAAAGGTTTCAGATAATTTCTTCTAAAACAAAAATCTGTTGAGAGAAGTGATTCAGAAATTTCAAAAAGTCTTGAACGTAAAAAAATCTTTTCCCTCCTCTTTCAAGTACCATTTGCTTGGATGCCATTTAATGTTGGTTTGACATTTGGCTGTTTTTCCTCTGTTCTAAAGATTTTTAGTTTGCATTTTGAAAAAAAGCTTGGGAATCCATGTGTTGGCCACTGAGGACTTGCACTACTGGCAAACGCTGCTACAAGCTGGAGATCCAAGAAATCAAACACAAGAAATCGACTCCTAGAGACTGAGTATCAGGAAAGTTTTCACACTAAGCCTGTTTTGACTCACATAGATTTTTGCTCTAAATTTGAGTCAGAAACAGAACTCAGTCCCATCTGAGGGAGCAGACAGCTTCTGACTCAGAATCTCAGTCTGCAGCTGATGCCTGGGACTGTGTCCACCGTATCTCAAGACCAAACTGCAGCTCATACCTGAGCACCCTCTCCAGCACAGATCCACCAAGAACTTCTTTGCAGTAAACCCTCAGTGCTCAGTTTCGCACATTATTTTTAAACTTGGAAACAAAATCCCTGGAGTTGCATATTCACAGACATGAAAAATGAGGCATTTCATGCACGCAACTTTATTTTCTGAAGTGTTTGTGCATTTACCCACCCTGTTTTGTGAGGACTTGTGCAGATGGCCAGACCTGCAGTGCACACCCACTTTGGGAGCACACTAACTGCCCCTGAGTGTGTGGGTTAGGTGCACTTCTCATGTGCACAATTACCCATTCCAAAATTTTGATGACAAAGGAATCATAATGCTCCTGAAAATGTTTATTATATAAATATTGTCCTTTCTGGTTCAGCAGTGTATTATTCTCATTACTTTTCGTGCAGCCATACAGCTTTCCCTGCCCTTGCTTTCCCAAACTGGTGTTACTGGCATGTGGAATGCAACAGCTGGTTAGGTCTGCAATGATCCAAGAGCAGCAGAAGACAAGGAGTGCAGAGGGGGCTGCTGTCTTCTGCCAAGTGTAGAACTAAGCAGCTGCTTTGTATTTTCACATGAACAAAAATGTTTTGTTAACTGCCTCACTGCCGAGGCACACGCTGTGGGTAGCTGGGCGTAGTTGCTGGCCCATGGGGCTCCTCAGTGTGCAGAGAATCAGTGATTCTCCTTCTGTTCCAAGCAGTGTTTGACAGCATCTCATACAGTCCTGTGACAGATGGAATGATTGTAGGACAGTGTTCAAACAACTTTAGCTTCTCTTTATTGCATTAAGGGTGCCCATATGTGCAAGAATCTATCCTCAAAAGAACATTCTTAAGATTACAAATGCTGAAAAGCTGGGAAATGCCAGTGGAAAATATGTTCTCTGATCATCTTTCATTGGATAAAATAAAATTTATAACACAATGGGGTGGAAGAGGCTTTGAGATGTCATCTAATTCTCCATGGCTCAAGGCAGGATTGGCTCCATCATCAAACTGTTGTCAAACTTGTTCTTTACTGTCTCAAGTTCTCCTGATTTTTTCCAAAAGAACAGTGGCTTTTTGAGATCCTGTGAGGTTGCATTAAACCTGTCCAGAACTAAAGCTCTGCATCTTATTATGAAGATGGGAAGGGATTCAGGAAACTACTGGTGATTAAAAGAAAAGTGACACTCCTCTGTTTTAAATAAGAGTATCAGAAGTGAGACTAAGACAGAATTTTACTCTTCAAAGAGAATACTGCCTGGAGAAACTGAGATAAGAGTTACAAGGGTAAAAGTTGAGGCTTCTGTAGTATATTTACATCCACTGTAAATACTTTACTGGTCCATGAGTGCTGTGGTAGAGGCAATTAGGAAGAGGCTAATCAAGAGTCTTGAAGTGTTGTGTCTGATGTGTGCTCATGTACAAATAAAAGAGATGGTGTAGGGGGGGGGAGTTCAGTTGCAATCTTCAAAAGGGGTCCTGGAGGAAGTGGAAAAGATGCACAGCAAATATTCCTGCTCCAGGCTCCATCTACAAAAGGAACCAAGGTCATGAGGAGACTGTGAAGTGCCAGAATGCAGCCCAGGGGAAAGGTGCTGGCAGGTGCAGCATGTGCAGCCTGCAGGTGTGGTAGAAGCCATGAACTACCGACAACTCTGCTCCTCAGCAGATGGGAAAGCTGGGACAAGAGTCCCTGATGGGGCACAGCACTGGAGCCCTGAATAATGTGGAGCACAAGTCTGTGGTCACTGTGCTCATGAAATCCAGTAGGAAATTAATGAGTCTAATTTGGATGTGAAACATGGTGTGTGTAACTTTGGGTGTCTGTGTAATGGGGTGCTGAAAACAAGATCTACAAAGCCAGAAGATTGCAGATGGGAAGGAAACATTTGCTTAAAATACGATGTGAGGAAATGGGATGGCCTTCACCCCCATGGGCATGTGGCAGGGGATCGTGGAACACCAGGTTTCAAGCTGAGTATTTGCATTTATCTCCCAAACTTTGCCATGTGCACTCTGATGTGCAGGGCAAGACCTACTGAATTCTAGACAAAGACAAAGCAATTAGAGAGTGATCCAACTGCCATGCTAAATGCCTCTGCTCTGTCTTCTTTTTATTCATAGCCTTCTGTTTAAAGTCATCTTGGAGTTTAACTTGCTAAACAAACCTTTCTTATTCATAAGCCACCCATTCATAAGTCTTGAAGGATGGAGAGGGAGTGAGGCAAGGTGAGACAAACAGGGTGAACTCTTTGGTGAAGACAGGGATTGTTTTTATAGAAATAGCAGCTTCTTGAGGAATACGGACCCAGGAATATTTTTGGGGAAGCTAGGACATAGAGAATGATTACAGGCAAATCTGGGAAGGAGTACCTTCCATCAGAATAAAGAGAGCCAATATAGAGAAGTTCAGAGTGGACAAAGGCACATCCCATCAGCGCCCAGTGAGTGGGCTGCAGCCAAGAGCATTGCCAAGAGATCTGGTCCCAAAGCCGTGGGACCCCAGGCCCCTCTCCTGGAGAAGGGCACAAAGCTCTGGGTGAATAAGGCTGTGAACGGCACAGGGGGGAAGCAGCTCTCCCAGGGTGCAGTCCTGGACCAGCCCCTGCCATGGAGCTCATTTTGTGCAGGTCCGAGAGGTCTCTGGGGCCCTCCCCTGCCTGGAGGTGTTGGAGCAGGGCCTTGAGCTAAGAAGTGCCAGTAACTCCAGCTCTGAAAACAACATTTCTCCCTTATCTCTTCATCAAACTCACAATGACTTATCCTGGTCCTCACCCTTCAGGACCTCAGTGACTTGTCCTAGTTTTCCTCCTTCAGGACCTCATCTTTCCCCATCCTCATCAGCTTGCTCTGAGGAAACATCCATGGGTATTTGAGAAGCATTTGGATGCTGTCCTGATGAGCCTATTGAAAAGCCCACGAGGAAATGAATAATTCTGTACTTGATGAAGGGTTTGAAAGATGTGCCATATATAGTGCATGGGGCCCTGTGTTTAGGCAGGGGAAACATAGAATATGGAGGAGCTGCTCTTTCAGAGACAGCATCTGACCTTAATCCTCAAAATACTGAGGGGGCTTTGGAGAAAACCTGTGGGTGACCAGCTGCGTTGCAGCACTTGTGCCCAAGTGACTCAGGGTGCTGCTGTGGCTTCAGGAAAATGTTCTCCTGTGTTTTCAGATGAATGGCAAAGTGTTGTTTAGCTTTGCATATAATGAGAAGCTTCTCTGAGGATTTCACTGCCATTTATTTCAGATGAAGCACAAACTGATCATTGCCAGCCTTTGGGTGAACTTAAGCTATTGGCTTTGAAGCTTTGGTGAAACTTCAGGTGTTTGTTTGTTAGAGCTTTGCACTCAATTAAATCACAGCTCCAAGAATCCCCCACAGAAAGGAGAACTTATCACACCCAAATCAGGTCCCCAGCTGAATATAATTTAGAGATTATATTTGCAAAATCTGGTGTGTGGATGCACTGGATTTTGAGACAGTTTTGGACACTCAGTGCAAACAAATCTCAGTTATGGATCACTAACTTGTTTTATGACATGACTTCAGGAAAATGAGGGGGAAATGACACTTGAAACACACATTTTTTAGAACAAACTTCAGTTTTAAGAAAACCCAGATAAATTATGGGCTGATTCTCCTTCAGCCATTCTTTACTAGACGTTTTTAGAGAATATCTATTTATTTATTGTCCTCTGAGACCACTAGAGAGGAAGGAAAATGCAGTTAGTCCATCACTTCAGTGGATAAAGAGGGATGCAAACCCTTAATAAAGTATCGATGGCACCCCAAGGGGACAAGAGGAGATTTGCATCCGCGTGGCCCAGCTGCCAGAGCTCGTGAGTTACTGCAGAGCAGCCAGGCCCTGTCAGACACAGGAGCATGTTGAGAGGAGAGGGAGCAAAACATGATTTGTACTGGCATGCAGCGAACAAGCTAAGCTGTGTAAAAATGAATGCTCAAAATTAGAAGGATTAATGGAACAAGTTAGTGCAGGGCAGCAGGGAAAGTCCCCTGTCTGGGCACTTCTGCCAGGTTACACCCAGACAGGTTATGGTTTTTTTAAATCTGCTTTCTTTTGTAAGTGAAATTTCACCTGGAGAGCACCTCATGAAGAAAATTCAATTCCACCCTCCCAGCTCCACCTGGATAAGCCCTTTGAGCTTTTCTATTTTTCTTTTATTAAGAAAATCATGGTGGTTTTTGCAGAAGCCTGAGATGCTGGCTTGATCTAAGGAAGGCTAATGGCATGTTAGCCATCAGAAATCATCCAGTGAGTTCATTTGCATCGAATGCTCCTCTTAACCTCATGTTGTAAATCACTTTTAAATAGCCCTGCTGCTTCACCCCAGGGCTGGCTGCTGTTCAGGATGGAGCAGAAGAGTTTCTGCTTGTGCTCTGAAGGCCTTTGAAATCACTTGTGATAAAGCTCCAGAGATGTAAGGATTTTACTATTTAAATCACAAAGCAGGGCCTAAATATTTTTCTACAATAACAGTTTGCTAAGGAGCAGAGTCTGTTCCTTTCAAGCCAGTCTACTCCCACCACCTCTGAAGCTAAACAAATGCTATATTTGCAGCATTTGCCCCATTAGGTGGTTGAGCTTTGGGGTTTTTTTTAGTCCTATACCTGGTTTTGATCTTGCAGAAGGCAATTACAACATTCACAAAATGACAGTCATTTCATGCAATGGAAGGCTGACTAATTGAGGGAAAGGGATGATATTTGGAAATGAAAAACAAAAGCTGCGACATGTACACATGAAGTGGATTCTTTTTTTTTATTTTCTCCTAATAAAATTCTCAACAAGTGAACTTTAGATGTCAGCATTTAAACACTGTCAGGTATTGCTTGTATGGCTTGGTGCAGCATCTACAGACCAACAGGGAAATGTCAGGTGTCACACAATCCTGACCTGGGGAGGCTGGTGTGCACTGGAGAGGTGGACAAGTCAGAAAAAGTGAAGAGCAGGAAATATTGGCACTATTTCAGCTTATCTCTTTCTCCATTTAAATATAACTCCAACAAGTTTCAGCTACCTGAGATTAATCAGAATTTAAGATGATGTAGAAGTTGGCACCAGGGAAAGAGATTTTAAAAATCTTAAAAAGACGAAATTATTGAAATGCACAGGTGCAGTAACAATTCACTCATGTTCTGCTGAGTAGGAAGGTGTAACACAGAATAAACTTGAGCAGCTTCAGTGCCAGCTGTTTTCATTTTTTCTTGGAGGTTTGAAGCTCCATGGACAGATCTACACCTCCATGCTGCTCATTTTGGCAGAGAACCATCACTGTCCTGCAGGTCAGATCTCCTCTTTACAACCCTAATCACTCCTCAGTGAGTTGTGGCTGTCCCTGTGTGGCTGTGATAGTTTGGGTCACAGCACTTTGAAAGCTGAAGCAGCTTCTCTGCTGGCCTGGGGAAAAGGCAGTTTGAAGGTGGTGCTGCCACACGGGCTCTGACAAGGGTCTGTGATGTTTTAATGGATTTTTAAAATCTGTTTCTATGGATTATCATTTTTTCTTGATCTAGAAGAGGCTTGGAGGTCTTACTTCTCCTTGTGGCTTCAAAACAGACTGGTTTGTACCTCCTAAAGGAGATTTATTCAACAGCTTGAGGATTTATAAGCCTGATATTCAGAGTCCTGTCTCAGGAGATACTCACATGAAACCTGAAACAGATCCACTGGGAATGTTGGCTTTTCCCTACTTAACCTGACAAGGTTTTGTTCAGAAATGCAAATCCTTCCTCCCCTGCTCATCAGTCTTATCCACGTTCTTGTGTCCTGATGGGAGCACACACAAGCAAGGCCCTGCTTGTGATGAACTTCCCAGAACTTCACACATTCATAGGAAAACAGGGTGGGCAGTGATCATCCCTGGCTTTTGTCAGAAGAGAACTCTTGGTCTGAATGGAAAAAGTATTCCAGGAGTTATACAACATAGCAAATGCTAACAACACAGGAGCCCTGCTGAGAGGGAGAATTAAAATTGGACATGGTCAGAAGGGTAATGGGAACCAGAGGGAGAAGAAGAAAAATATGCATACTTCAAAAATAAAGGGTTTTTTTTAGATTTTTTTTTATATTTTAGATTTAATGTTTCTTTAGATTTAGATTTTTAGATTGTTGAATTGAGGTCAAGGGAATGAAAAAGGGGACAGGGCTGTTGCTGGGAGTTTCCCTGTGACAGGGAATGTATGTGCAGGAAGACCTGATATGCTTGGTCCTAACACTCCAAGTCTTTTACCATATCCTGCCCAGCACTGCTGAAGTAAACCAGGTGTAAGTGGTTTCAAAAGAACAGCCAAAACCACATCTTACTCACAGAAATCGTGTCTTGAACATGAAGGCTTTGTTCTCCAGGGCCAGAGCTCCTCTCCCTGCCCTGCTGGTCCATGAAAGTGTTTACAGAGGCCAGGAGCCCAAAGGAATTGAATTCAGGATCTTGAAACCTCTGGCCTTCACAAAATAAACCTTCAAAGGAGATTTAGAGCTATCAGCAACAAAATGCTTTCTATTCTCATCTATGACAGCCCACTCCGTTCCTGTCCTGTGTTTATTTAACAATTTTAAAAAATAAATCCATTGCTTTGAGCTCAGGTAATTGATATTTTTAAGGTCTGTGGTGTTATTTTTCCATGTACACTTTCCATAATATTCTATGTTTTCTTTTTCCTTTTTTTATTTTACTTTAACCATCATTTGCTCTTGCTGGCAATTACAGCCCTTGCTTTTGCCTTATACTGGTGCTAAGACAGGTGAGGTGAGGAAATACTGATGACCAAACTTCCTACACTCCCCCTCCTTACCTGAGAGGTCCCAATTGATGTCTCTTTCCCACATGGGAGGTTTGGCTTAAAACAGACCCAAAAGGGCTATATTTTCAGGTATCAGCACTAAGATTGTTTCTACAGTGCCTGTTCCCTGTGCTGTTAGCACAGTTCAATGTGAGCTTCACAAAGGGTGTCATCAGGAGGCTGCTTAAGTTTCATTAAAAAATAAATAAAACTCAATTCCTGGGATCTGCCTAATTGCCCCCTAAATTGGGCAAGTACCAGAGGAAATCTGAAATGTTTGCTACAAATTACTCTTGTGAGTTTAGCTCATTCCTTTCTTACTGGATATCTCAGAAATCAGACCAAATATACAGAGCAGACCTACAATTCCAGAATAAAAATCGTGATGCTCTTTTGTTGCACCCAAGTAGTTGGATTTGATTATTATTGTCTGATGAGAACTGATTGCCAATATCACATTCTGCTGCTTCTATTCCCTCCTTGTGTGGCTGAAGCATTCCAAATGGGAGGTAGGGAGGAGGGGGAAACTAAAACCAAGAGCAATTAGAAACAAACAAAATATCCATAATGACCTTTTTCAGCATATTTTGAAAGAGAGTTCCAGCCTGCTATTTTAACTGTGTCTCCTCTCTAACAAACTATATTATTTTAGCTGTGGGCCTTTTCTCTTTTATTTTAATGAATACATAACAGAAAGGCCCCTGCATTACTTGGGGTTTCTTCCATGCCCATAAGTGATTACAGTCAGTCATAAACACCAGAGCACCTTAAAAATGGAAACCAAGAGGTAAAAAAGGCCAATTCAAATATCTCCCTGACTGGTTTTCATGCCAGCCAAGCCACACTGGAGATGAACCCCAGTAGCTTCTCAACTCCATGTTAAAAGGAGAATAAAGCTTTAAGTTGTCATATCATTGGGGCTTAACTCACTTTTCTCACTCAACAACATCTTGGTGGTCAAGTGTTGATAATCCAGCTCTGTGCATGAGCTATACAAGTTTTCAATCTGAAACAGTCCCAGCAGGAAAAACTTCTCTAATTGAGACCATCTTCAGTAACTGGGAGCATCTTCTCCTGCCATTTCCCAGTGCAGGTACCAGTGCTTTGCCAAGGCTGCAGGTTTCCCTGGAAGACAGAGCAGCAGTGGAAGGTCACATCTCACCAAATCCTTCTGTAGGGTGAGGACTCAAAGTGCCACAGTGGAGAATTAGCAAACCCCATCATCCAAAGGTAATTATCTGAAGGAGATGATGTCCATTGTGTCAGCTGAGAGGAAATTAGTGCCCAGAAGACATTGGGACCCATCCAGAGCCTGAGCAATGTCCCTGTGCATGAGCTGCAGTGTGAACACACACCTGGCACACACACACTCAAGGGCTGCTGGCTCCTGCAGCACTGAGCATTGCACACCTCAGCTGCACTCTGATTTTCAGAGTTCTTTCCATTTTCACTGATCTGACAGCAGTATGAGATTGCAGTAGGGAAAATTAGGAGGGAAAAAAATCTGCATGGATTAACTTTACTTTTCTCAGCACAGCCACACTATCAGGACTGCAAGTCAAAACTACTGACTAGAAAAAAATAAAAGAAAATATATCAAAAACACACTTTGGGAAAAGAAGAGAACGATGTTGTATGCATCAGTGTTGTTCTTACAGCTTATACTCCACTCATCCACCTCCTTAAAACTAGTTTTACATGGGAGCTGTGCAGGCTGGCCCCATGAGGAGGATGCATGGTGCACCTCGAGGCTGAACATGTGGGAGGCTCCTCACAGCAGAACATCCGTGGGTCCTGTGCAGGGCTGAATGCATCACACAGGGCAACTGATTCTCCAACCAGTTCAGATGCCATTGCTCGTGCAAAACACGTGTCCAGCCACCAGGCTTGCATAAATTGGCTGTAAATAGTTAATTAAATGCATTTGTACCCCACCACCTGATTTGCATGCAGAATTGTCAAAACAGCCTGCTAAGATTAGACACAATGTACTCCCCGAACACAATTGTGCCACTGAAACGGGCTGAAAATCTGGCGCATTGAGTTAAATTTTCACATTGTGCCTTCTTGTGTAATAACAATAATCTCCTCTGCCTTGGAGTATAATCGCAATAAAGAGCTTTTTGTGATTCATTCAGTGTTTATTCACTCAGTAAACAGCCCTTTATTGCTTTTTATACTACAAAGCAAATGAGATTATTGCTTAAATTGTCCGGTAGCGACTAGCTTCTGTCCTCTGGCTTGCTTATTCAGTTTGTTTTTGTGTTGTGGTTTTGGAAAAGAAAACTTGTTTAAAATTAGCTCCCCAATAAATCACAGTAACAATGAAGTGAGAGTTTCTGCAGTGTGACAGATTTGTAGCTTTTTATGTTTGTAATGATGATGATATGTTTTCTATCTTATTTATTCCCTTCAGCCTTTATTCTCCCAAAATCTGAAGTCTACTGCTGTGAAGAAAACTCTTAAGATGATGGAGTTTGGGAAGGGAGAACTTTCAGTCCTTGGACTGCACAGCTGCCTTTGCAGTATTCTCAGGAGGGAATGGTGCAGGAAAGAAGCAAAAAAAGTAAAAAGGCAGGAGTCTGGAGCTCAGAATCCAGAGGCATCAACACTAATTCACATCCTACCCTGTTCCTAAAAGCTCCAGCGAGTTCTTTCCCTATATAATAAGGTTGGTGATGTTATCTGCTTTGAAAAGTGCCCCAAGACCTTTGGCTGGTTGGCAACAAACATTTCTGTTATTCAGTGCTCTCCAATTCTCAGGAGCAGCTGTTCCAGCACACCATCTCCCCAGGAAGGTGTGTGGCGCAGCAGCCCTGCAGGCCCTAAAGGCTGCGAGCTCTGCAGTGTTCATCACAGAGGAGTCAGCTGTGGCCAACATTTGTTCATTCTCTCCTTCTCTGAGTGTGCAAATGGAGCAGCCCATAATTATTCCTCATCACGAGGCCAAGTGGAGTATTCATCAAGAGAACGGGAAGGACTATTTCTCTCTTTCAGGCAGTAGCACGTAAATGGCATTTCTTATTTCAGTCCTGCCAGCTTTGAGACGTTAGCAAAGCATTTCCCTGATAATTATTGATCTTCTGTATTTATAGAAAGCTGGAACCCAGCACAATTCAATATTCAGGAGATGCCAATTTTCTATGAATACCTGAGAATGACTTGGTCATTTTCCATTTCTGTAATTGCTTCTGCATTGCTGGGGCATGAATTGCATTCTTTAAAGCCCACCTAGAAATGGAACATGGGCAAGGAAACTCTGCATGATTTTCTTTCTCCTCGCTGAAGCCAAGCATGTTGTTTTCAATTTGGGCATTTCAAGTATTAATGTCCAACTTCATTTACTCACATCCACTGCCAGCTTCCCCACTCAAATACCTTAAATTAATTGATCTAGAATTGCAAACTGGGGCTCTCAACCTGTTAAATATGCAGCTGGGTCTGTATTTTCTCTAATGGACTCTATATTTTCTAGAGGAGTCTTTGAATTTAGCTAGTCTTGACAGCTTTTGAGTGACCATATTTCTTCTCTGGGTAATACAGTTTCCTAGATTTAGCTTTTCCCCTTTTTCTGTGTTGTTACATTCAGT
Organism: Ammospiza nelsoni; assembly: GCF_027579445.1. NCBI lineage: Eukaryota > Metazoa > Chordata > Aves > Passeriformes > Passerellidae > Ammospiza > Ammospiza nelsoni. Next base: position 10,185,622 of record NC_080644.1, on the reverse strand, counting down.
TGTATTATTAGTTCATAGCACTTATTTTTAGCATAACCTAAAGTTCATGAAAAGCACAGGCCAAGTCCCAGATCCACTGAATTCCCCAGCAAAATCTTTGCCCTTTGGCACCAGATATGAGGTGGTACAACCCCTTTTCCTTGAGTCTGCAGTGGTTCCACATCTCAGAGCCAAAGGGTCTCATCTGGTTGTTCCAAGGATAAATCTGACTTGTGAGGTGGTACCTATCCTGTGCCTGAGATTGTTCTCTGCACTGATTGGGAAATTTTCAGAATTTGCAGTTCTGGGGAATTGCAGAGGTTGAGCTCACTGGTTGAATGGAAATCTCCCAGTGCTTGAAACTGGGAGCAAGGCCTGGAGTATATCCTGGTATCCCAGTTTTGACAGCAAGAGGTTTCCCTGTGAGATTTCTGCCAGTCCTGGCACAGGCTCCCCTAAGGATGTGACATGTTTGGTTTCCCTGGGTAGGAGCACACCCTGCTTCAGAGTTGCCATGAATAAGAAACTTGCTAAGTGCACAGCCCCATCTATGATTACATTTTTGTTTCACAGGGCAACAATGATTTATGAAGCATATTTTCTTGTGGTGACCAGAAAAGGTTTCCATTTAATGATTGAGCAATATACTTACCTTTATCAAACCTGCTTGAAAACCTTTTGCTGTTTTAAGAATTTATTTTCACAGGACTTTTGCCTCTTTAACCAGATTTCTTTTTAAAGAGGTTCTGCTCTGGTTTGCCAAAGCTCCCAGGTTTCTGGTTAGATGTGTGGTTTGTTGGAGCAAGGTGAGATAACACAATCTGATGGCCAATATACCATGTTCTTCTGAGTAGGAAAGTGTAACACAGAATAAGCTTGGGCAGCCTCAGTGCCAGCTGTTGTCATTTTTCCTTGGAAGTTTGAAGCTCCATGGACAGATCCACACCTCTGTGCTTCTCCTCTTGGCAGGAAAACCATACCTCTGTGCTTCTCCTCTTGGCAGGAAAACCATCATTGTCCTTATAAGGAACTTATAATTATTCTATTCTATTCTATTCTATTCTATTCTATTCTATTCTATTCTATTCTATTCTATTCTATTCTTATTCTATTATATTAATATTATTATTGTCCTTACAGGAACTTATAAGTTCTTCTTCATGTGTAGCCCTGACACTGACGTTTTGGGTGCCCTTGATCCTGTCACTTTGCTGCCTTGCGTGTCAGCTCCTCACCTGAAAAAGAAGAACAGTCCTACTCATTTTCCCTTGCCCTGTTCATCCCTCCAGACCCTTCATCAGAGGCTCTGCTTCTCACTGGGACTTGCTGCTTGCCCAGCATGGTGAGGGTTTGCAGTCCTGACTATCACAGGATATTAATTAATCATACAAATAAATCATACCAAAGAAATATTAATTAATCATTGCTCCAGAAAAGAGCTCACTACAGACACTCTCTGTGAGCCCTCAGCACAGCCTTGGAGCTGCTGGAAATTCACTGTCTTTCACCCAGGGCCCATGGACATGATTAAAAGAACTGCCTCAAATCATCCCAACTTTCTCACTATTAAACAGCAGCTACAGCTCCTTCTCTTTTTGATTTTCATTTCTTATTCTTTTTTTTTTCTTTTTTTTTTTTTTGAACCTGGCAGCCTTAGTCAATAAGCCATAAGCACCAAGCTAAGAAGAACTGCTGTCATCAGACAAAAAGGCCTCCAAGTCCACATCCCTAACAACCTATTTTAATAACAAGAGCAATAACGGGATTTATTATGCATGCGGCTTTCTGCAATCATTTCTGAAGAGAAAATTAGTTTGAAGCCTCAGGCGACAGTTGAACTCTCAGAGGCGCCTAAAATAAAATAAGGAGGGGGGGAAGAGGGGATGGGAGGGGGCTGAAAAAATAATAAAAGTGTGATGGGAAAAGTTATTGGAGCAAGAATGGCGGTAAAGTTTATCTGTGAGCTGGTGGTGTCCTCCAGAGGGAGGGTTATTGGAATTGTTCACACCACAACAGAGGTGTGGTGGCTGGGAGCTGGGCAGGTTTGCTGGGCAGAGCTGCTGGGGACACAGGTGACATGAGAGCTGGCAGAGCATGGTCCAGTGTGGAGAACCAATGGGATGGCCCCAGAACCTTGCGTGCAGTGAAGTGGTGATGAATTCTAGAGGGGCTCTGGGCCAAGGAGTTAATCTCAGCTCAGGCAGGGACTTAAAAGGAAAAGAAAAAAAAAATAAAACCAAAACGAAAACTAAACTAAACTGAACTAAACTAAACTAAGCAAAAAAGGAAAGAAGAAGAGGGCATGTGGGAACCTAGAACATCCCTCTGGCTGTCCAAGACCCCTGCCAGGGGGCTCAAAAGCCCTGGCACAGAGCCCAAAACACCTGTGGGTTTGATTATGACCTGTGGAGCAAATCACCAACATTATATGAAGATCAGCAAGCACAACAATTTAGGTAGAATGATAGTGAAGTTATCATGAGGTGAAAAATAGAGTTTTAGGGTTTTTGGTATGGGGATTCAGGGAGGCAAGATGGAGGGATCTGGGCATGTCCAGCCTTTCTCCTTCTTCTTCTTGGCCTCCATCTTCTGCTGTGATGGTGGCACTTTTAGATTGGTTTAGAGTAGAAGTTCACTGTCTAACACAGGTGATAGGTATTGGGAAGTAATTGTAAACATTGTACAGGTAGTTTTTAGTATAAAGACATAACACTGCCCCGGGGCAGGCAGAGTGCCTGGAACTGTCCTGCTGGACAGACCTCAGCAGGGCAGGAGAAAATTTTTTATAGATAAGATACAATAAACAACCTTGAGACTGAGAACTGAAGAGCCCTGACTCCTTCTTCAAGCGCCGGGCTGGGAAAAGAGACTTTTGAACCTTTCTCAAGGTCACTCTGAGCAGCTGGAGACCCTAACAAGGGCAAGGGCCAGGTGAGCTGCTGGAGGCAGGAGGTGTGAGGAGCTGGCTGCAGGTTAGGGGCAGGAAGGCAGGATGGCCCATCCTGTGTGGACATCTGTCCCCAGGAGACACAGCCAGTATTCCCACCCCTGCCCCTTCACACCACCAGAAAGTTCCTCCCTTCCCTACCAGCTTCAGGTCCAGCTTGAAATCGAGGTTTTTAGGCATCAGCCTGTCCTGAAAGTCCTGCACCATCCTCTGCTGAATGCAGTGGAAATGAAGTTTGGGAATGGGAGTAGGGAACTGTTCAATTCACAACACTCACTCTGTGCTTTTCTCTAACCTAAATCTCTTTTCTCTAATCTAAAAAGAGATTAAACTACAAACTGCCTCCTCTCAGACATGCTGCATTTTTCCCTCAATTTGCACCTGCAGAGCCCATGGCCAGACCCCACCTCAGCCTGTTCCTTGGCACATGAAGGGATGTGAGGGGCTGGAGGTGGGTGATGTTTGGGAGTTGGGGTGGCTGAGACAACCTGGCACACAGAGATTAATCCATTACCATGATTCTGGCAGCTGCTTCCCAAGGGGGTTCCCATGCAGCCCACCACTGTGCAGGATGGATTCTGTCTCCAGCAGGCATCCAGGGAAAACCAGGGTATTTCAGGGATTGAGCATCCCCATTCCAGACAAATCCTTGGCAGAGCAGCAGGACTGGATGCAGATCAGTGCACAGTTGTTCCTTCAAAAATCTAAATGTTTGTATTTATGTGTGTCCGCTTCAAAGAAAGACAAAACCAATCACTTTTGTTTATATAAGACATCTTATATTTCCTAATTAATAGGAAAAATTTTTCCCCCTTCCTGAGGCAAGGCCTGAACTTGACTGCTGGAAATGCTGCAGACCCAGCTGAGACCAAGCATCTCAAACCTTCTATTAGATGCTCCTTGCTTTTGGGGCTCTGGTTTGAGGACACGTTACTTTACTTCAGCTCTGGAGTCTGAGGCTGCCCCTTTTGACCTGTAAGATGTGGCCAAAGAAAATAAAATGTGGTTATTGTTTAAAAAGTCATCCTACCAGAAAATATATGATCACTTAAAGGCAACATCAGAGAGTGGGATCTTCTGCTGGCTTCATCCAGGGCCTTGGCTAACCAGCTAATTCCATAGTGATATTTATGGCTTGTTTGTAAAAAAGAAAATGGTCCGAAATCCTGTGGCTGTTTGATAGCCATGTCTTTAATGTCTAACTGCTTATTCATTCTAAAAAGTGGGATTTAATAAGACAGTTATTGTATGTTATTTAAATACCAATTGATTATTAAAAACATCTTTATTTATAACTGCAAATTATAAAGTACTTGGGGAAATGCAGCCAATCAAATCAGTGAACTGCCTGATGAATATCCTTTTCTAAACCCATCATTTTATATATAGAAAAGAGGTTGACTTATGCAGCAGGAATAAAACTAACTTAACTGCCTTTATGGGTCATTTCTTTCTTTGATGAATACTTGTAACTCCCTGTAACTGTAATAGGACCTTTGCTTTCCAACTGAGCAGAAAATAAACAGTCCTCACTGTAGGAGCTCTGCTGCCTTTTGGGGGGCTCTGAGCAGGGGTAAGCAGAGGATGAAATGTTCTGTGCTTTAATAATGCATGCCAAAAATAAAAATACTCCTGAATAAATCCCCTTTCCCTATTTCCTGCCAAATGCTGCCCAGAGGGTCCCTGAAAAGAGAAAAATACCTGTACTTCATTCCTTGGTAGTCCCACCAGAAAGCTGCACTGATAACAGATGGATCTTCTCAAGACTTTTTTCAGAGCTGTCTTTTAAGATTTTTTTTCTCTAACATACATTCCTGTGTATGTTAAAAGCCACATTTGGTGGCTTTTTCACCTGAGAGAATAAAGACACGTTGCATGCTAGAAGAAATGAGAAGTGCTCATCCCACCCCTCCCTTCCCTTTGGTTTGGTTTTTTGGATTTGTTTTAATTAATTTTTTTTTCTCCTGGTTAAGCTGTAAGATTAATGAAGGGTTGGAGGGAGTAAAAGATTTTTAAAAGGTATTTTTTTCCTGCCTCCTTTTCCAAATGCAAAGTGCAGCTGCTGATGCAGAGACAGGTTCTGCAGCTCCAGCAAGCACTCACAGCACAGCAGGCCTGACTCACAGCCAAGACAGAGAAAATCTGATATGGTATTTATGTCTCTGTTTAGGGAAATTTACCCAAAACAAGGTGGTAGCTGAGAAAGGAGACAATGAAACAGGAGGGAGGAAACTTGTTCTTTAAGAAAATAAAAGAGGAAAGCAAAAGGAAGCCGGTTCAAGTGGGCTCCTAAATAAATAACCAACACTCTGAAATCCTGTATCCTGGTGGCTTTACAAATTAACTTTGCAAGGAAAATGGCTTGTTCTTCCTTTGTGAGCCTTGTTAACACCTGAGGGTTAAACACCAAGGTATTGTATCACCAGCAGGTATCAATCAATCACAACTCCCTAAAATCAGTGTAACTGCACCCACTTACACAGGACCCAGGCCCAGGAACAGCAGACACATCCCTGAGAGGAGTTAAAGCCAGGGCAAGCACCAGAGCCTACTGCATCAATGTGCATTTCTTCCCACAGCTCTCTCTTTTTACCTTATTCATGCTTTTAACATACTGATGCCATTTTCCAAGATATGTTTTTATTCTCCGTTCCAAATTATTTACAATTAACAGATCTATTGACTCAATCATTCTTCTATTGTATCTTTTTCCCTTTTACTGCAGTGAAAAAAAAAATCCATTCCTAAACAAGACAAGATCTTTAAAAAGATCTTCATTATATTTCAATGGCAATCTTGCTTTTGTTGAAAGAAAATACATCTGTTTATTAATTAAGAGGAATTTGCTTAGGTTAGTTCCACTGAACAAACACTTTGTTTTGCCACATGAGGCCAAATACTTCGAATTTTCCTGTGCTGTGGAGTGTAGCTCCGCTGTTACTGAACTGAATGCTCTGTAACTCACAGCAAAATTAAGAGTGGGCCAAGTCCTGCAGATTTTATGGACATCTCTGTAACCTCCCAAGTATTTCTAAGATACCCATTCACACCAGCAACTGAGCTCCAGATGAATCAGTTATTATGAATGTTTGGTCTGTTAAACCTCCTTTTCTCTGCCCACAGTCAGTGAAAAAAAAAAAAAAAATCTGTTATCGTCTTGCACTTTGCTCAAAATTTCATGCTAACAAATTTCAGTCTGGCCAAACCCCCATTTTTTTTTCCAAGTCGTTGGCATTTATATAGCATAATGTGAAATTGGTAGTATAGATCATTAATGTCATTTCCCATCTGTGCCACAGCACAAGGAAGGAAGGGGAGAGCCTTCTGCAGAGGTCTCACTCATGTCTAACTTTTTTGGAGTGAGATGAGCGAGTGAAAATCACCCCAAAAACTAATCCAAGTGTCATCTCAGGATTTTTGTCATGAGGAGAAAGAGTTTCTGCCCAAGTCCACCATGATTTGATTGGTTTTGTCCTCATTTTGCTGAAAGAGGTTGGTGTCAGAATGAACTGGTACATATTAGGAAAAAATTTTTCACCAAAAGAATAATAAAGTACTGGAATGCTCTTCCCAGGTAAGTGGTATGTCGCAGACATCTTTTCATGAAAATCCTTTCCTTAGGGTTTTTTCCTCCTGAGAAGCTGAGAGGCCTCAGGAACAAAATGTAAACAATGTTTATCTGCTGCTGTGGAATGCAACAGGTGCATCTGTGATGGCCCCATGTTGGTTGTTTCTAATTAATGGCCAATCACAGCCCAGCTGTGAGTCCGAGACAGCTGCCTTTGTCGTCATTCCTTTCTATTCTATTCTCAGCTAGCCTTCTGTGATGAAACATTTTCTTCTATTCTTTTAGTATAGTTTTAATGTAATATATATCATATATATATATATCATTTATTATTATAAATCAAGCCTTCTGAAACATAGAGTCAAACCCTCATCTCTTCCCTCAACCTGAGACCCCTGTGAACACCATCACAGTCGTAGAATCACCATCTCTGGATGTGTTTAACAAAAGACTGGACATGGCACTGGGTGCTAGGGTCTAGTTGAGGTGTTAGGGCAGAGGTTGGACTCGATGATCTTAGAGGCCTCCTCCAACCTCATTGTTCTGTGATTCTGTGAGGCTGCTCATCCTGCCAGTAATGTGGTAGCCTAAACAGATCCCCAGAAAACAAAATAAAAATTAATGCACATTGTGCCTGGCAGCAGAGCCCTGTTCCAGCAGGGTTATTGCTCTTGAAAGATCGGGTCCCAGCTGGAACAGGATTTGGACCTTGACCCAACGCCTGCATCCAGCCAGGCTGGCCTTCAGCAGTGCTGGAGGAGAGCAGGATTCAGAGCAGGGCTGGATTTTATAACTCTGCTCCGACTGCAGGCCTGTGTGTGAGAAGGGCTCTGGGTGGATTTCTATTGCTCCTCTGTGAGTCTGAGCAGCACGGTGTGGGGTGCTCTGCACAGGCACCTTGTGCTCAGCCAGCTGATGCTCTGGCTGCTTTATGGGCCAGGCAAAGCCACCTGAGTGCTGGGGCAGCCGTTCAGATGTGCATTTTTGGACAGCTAACCCACACTTAAATGCCATTTACACTTATTAACAGCAGCACAGTGACATCTGGTACAGTAAATCTGGAGGGGTTTGTGAGGCAAAGAGTGAAATAACTTCAGCAAAAGGCAAATGCTGGAGTGTTCCCTTTTGTGTATTGAACATTCCTGTAGGCTCTCTACTTGCTCTTTTCAGACAATGCTTTCTTGGCTGGCTGGATTATTGCATATCACCTCTCTAACCTGCTGTATTAATTTCCATTGACTGTGAAAAGAACTCGTCAAATAAGGAGGAAAAAGGAGGGGGGAGTCTTTTAATCCATAAGGCATACTTCTTAAAAGCACCTTGTTGTGTAGTAGCTGCACACAAGTGAAGAATTTGTCAAGAATACAGGGCTGCTGCTAATTGTCTGAATAAATTACAGCTTTGTAGCCTGGAAGCCACAAATCATGTCATTGTAGCACTAAGCCAGTCCTTTATGGAATTGGTCTTTTACAACCTGGAAAAAACTTTTTAGAAAAGTGCCCTGCAGTAAAAATTAGAGAAACTCTGTGTGTGTGTGTCCATGGGGATGTGAGCAGGGCAGCTCTGCAGTTCCCAGCCCTTCTCAGAGAGCAGGGCTCCCAGCCTGCTCACCTTTTACACCAAGCCATCTGAAGCTGCCACAAAACAGGTGAAGCCCTTTGGAGTGCAGGACTAAGAGAATGTTTCTGTCCATGGAATGGTGGCTGGTGGCCACTTCTGCAGGATGGATGTCAGCTCATTCTTCCTTGGATCATTAGGGCAATCCAGCGACAAAAGAAAATATTAAAAAAATTGCAAAAAAAATATATATAACAAAGCACATACTACAGTTTCATATGGCACTCACTTTGTCACAGAGAACTTGCAAAAAGCACTATTGATTATTTTACCCATTGAGATTTAATTTTTTTTCACAAGTGTGGAGCAACAGGTTCGTGTTGCTCTGGTAGTGCAGACACTTGGCCATTCTGATATTTCCTTCCAGCTTTAGCTACAGTATCATAAAAAGGAATAAAGGAATTTTTTTTCATTTTCTTTTGAAGTATCTGGTTTCAGACTGAGGGCTGAGTCCTGCTCTCACTGTTGTCATTTGAAAGGCTCCTACTGAGTTTAGCAGTCTTTGGATGCAGGCAGGTCCATGTGCAGTAATCCAGCATGGCACGATCTTTAAAGGGGAGTTTAGTTCTGTGTAAAGAACGACTCCTCAAGATAATTCCCAGTTCATACTGTGAACTAGACAATAAAGTGGAAAGTGCTCCCTGGAATTTCCTTAAGGCAACCTGAAGCTGTGCTCAGGCTCTTTCCCAGTTTATTAGTAGTGTTTGGCAAAGTACCTCAGGCTTCTTTGCAGACCACAGTAATTGGTTACCAGACACTGGAGGACAAGCTGCCTGATAAAATTCAAAGTCTGCAATGAGGCAGACAGGCATGATACCACAGCAATAAATCACAGCCATTGGGGCATATTCATGGGATGGCTGGCACAGGGGTTTCAATCAGAAGTCAAGAAGGCTCCATGTCATACTCCCCTTCATGGTCAAATCTCCCCCTGGATGCTCTCCAGGTGTCAGGTCAAAGGCAGCACTGAGGAACTAACTACACATGAAATGCCAGACAGGAGATGTGCTCAGACTTGCTCCACAGAGGATACACTAAAAACAAGTAGGTATTATTATATACTTCAGGAAGTTTAGTTCCTAGACCAACTATCCATTAGTGCACTACATGAATAATTAATTGCAATCCCTGGTATTTGCCTGGGATCATTCTCTGCACAACCCAAAGGTGACATGGGATAAACACACAGTGCTGATTCAGTAAGTTGAGGAAATGCTCAGCAAAGCTGATGAAAAGTCTCAAAGTAGTGAGTGGTTTCAGATCCTCAATACCTGCTTGGGGACAGGGTTTTGCCCCAACAGCTGCTCTTCCCACACATATCCCTGTCCTTCCCTGTTTCAGTAACCTCCATGGGCAGGCTAGTCCATGTGCCAAAGGTAATTAATGAGAAGAAAGCCTTTCTTCTTCCAAAACCACAGCAAATCATTAGCTTTAATGCAGAACTTCTTGCTCAGTAGCACTGTTCATCAGGACATGCCTTTCCATGCCAAAACTCATTCTAAAACAGTAATCCTGTCCCCAAATATGGCAAATCAGAGATTTCTCCATCACTGCTTGTTTATAGAGTTTCTTCCCCCTTCCTTAGAAAAACTGGGTAGGGAAAACGCTGACATAGCTGATCTGGAATGAAGAGGAAATGTGATGGTTTTGACAGAGAGAGGCAGATGGCTGCATCCAAAAGGACCAGCCTCCTCTCTAGGGGTCACAAATTCAACTCCCATTCTCAGGTTCTGGAGTTTGACTTTCAAATCATGGGAGATTCTCTGTTTGAGAACAATCATGGGAGATTCTCTGTTTGAGAACAATCTCCAGGCACTTACAGACACTTCTGGATGTGCAGAGCAGTCCCTGGAGAACTCAGGTGCCAATAGGCTCATTCCCTTTTATTGCTGAAATTACAGGATGAGTTGATCCTCGCCTCTGATGATGCCAATATTGTTTAATGTTCTGTATTATGGATTTACCGGAAGGTAAATCCATAGAGTGATAGTCTGCTCAATTTATTGTGTGTTTTCTTTGATGTTCAATGTTTTCTTGATGTTAATCATCACAGCCCTTACATAAGGTATGGCTTTAGAGGAAAGGAGCTCAGTGGGGGATATTTGAACCAAGGATTTGCACCCACCTGTGAGGCAGGCAGCAGAGTTTCAGGCTGTCTGGAGCCCTGGATGTAAGCAGGGTGTTGAAGCAAGTCCAGAAGAAGCCATGAAGAGGGTCCATGGGTCCTATAAGGTGAGAGAGCTGGAGACATTCATCCTGGAGAAGAGAAGGCTCTGGGGAGACTTTACAGAACCTTCCAGTACCTAAAGGTGCTCCAAGAGAAGGGGGAAAGGACTTTGGATGAGGACATGAAGAGAGAGAACAAGCTTTCAACTCAAAGTGAATAGGGATAGATCAGATATTAAGAAGAAATTCCTCCCTGTGAGGGTGGGCAGGCCCTGGCACAGGGTGCCCAGAGCAGCTGTGGCTGCCCCTGGATCCCTGGCACTGCCCAAGGCCAGGCTGGATGGGCTGGGAGCAGCCTGGGACAGAGGAAGGTGTCCCTGCCCATGGCAATTAGTTGCCAACAGATGATCTTTAAGGTCCCTCCAACCCAATTCACCTGTGTTTCTATGATTCTGTAAACTTCCTGTACAGCCCTAAATGGATTCAGGTCTCTCCATACTCTTGTGCACCAGGGTGAGTTGCTGTGACACCATGCAGGGACACTGAACCCACACAACACTGCTACACCTTTGGGCATCTTTATCCCAGTTATGGAATTTTTGCTGTGGGATGTAATGGGATCTTCATCTCTGCTCTCAGTTTGGTGCAGTGCAAAGTAATTCTTCTGGCAGATTTTTCCACTGTCAGTGGGGGTTTGTATGGTACATTATCAATGCTCCTCGCCCTGATGATGCATAGCACTAATCCATCATTAGAGCAAGGGTGTGCTCTGATGATGGATTAAAATAATTTATCATAAGAACAAGGGGCTATAATGTAACACCGTCAAAAGATGGCACCATGCAGAGACAAACAGATCAACGAGGAAATTCAGTAATGCTCATCCAATCAAGTGGATCTGCTGCCAAGAGGCTCTTTTACAGCAAAAGTTTGGCAACCTGCAAAAATACCATTATTCTCCTTGCTGAAACAACTTCTTGCAGTGATTTAAGGATTTTCCTTCTTGAACAACGAAGGCAGCCCTCCCATTGCTAGCCACCCATTTTGGGACTGAATATTCCAGGTAAAATTACAGATCCCTTTTTGCCCTCTGCAAGTCCTAATTTTTCACATAATGAAATGCAAATATAACAGCTATTTAAGCCATCAGTCCAAAGTAGGTTTGCTGCAGCATGGTTAAGTGACTGAGAGAGGATTTAAAACTCAGGAGACATGGTTATAGTCTTAGCTTTCTCTTGGAAGCACTACATCTGTAATTCAGCACTTCATTCCTGTCTAGTGCACATATGCTTAACTGTAGCCATATGTTTACGTGGATTCTTCCAAACTCTGTTAAATTAAGGATTAACTGAAACACCTATTTAAATGCCTTCCTGGACATAAGTTTATAGAATCTGGCCTAAAAGCAAACATTGTACTGAAGGTTTAAGAAAAACTCCAAAGAATCTCTTTCTCTGCCCATGGACAGCCATATTTTGAGCTGCTGCTAAGAAATGGGTTGTCAAAGGTCCTGTGTCAGGTGAAATGCAATAGAAAATGGATCTGCTGAAAGAACAGAACCAATAATTCACAGAATCATAGAATAAATCAGGTTGTAGAGGATCTCGGGATGTCATTCACTATATTTCTGTCTGGAAACCCAATAGTATATGGATAAATAAAAAAAAAAAAAATAATAAGAAGCAGAGTGATCTGAAACTTTCTTTGTGATTCCAGAGTATGTGCATCTGATGAAGGAGGCACTCCATAGAATGAATAAAAGTACCTCTGTGCAACATTGATTTTCCAGTCTGAATGACAGTGGTTGCCAGTCTTCCTATTACTGTAATTGCTGGCTAAATGAACTATAATTGTATTAAGTGGTAAGTCTGAAATATGTGTGTACTGTAAAAAGGAGCTCAAGCATTGCAGGCATAAAAATTTGATTTGCAGTATTTGGAATAAGTTCTGGGGGGGGAGGTTGCTTTTACAGAAACTGGTGAGAGAAAGTGACTTAGAGGGGTCTGGAGGGGACATGGAGAAGGATGTCAACAGACACCATTTCACTCACCAAAAATTGTAATTACTTACATAATATTGAACAAAATCATGGTGGATTACACACTGCTTAAGATTTTTGCTGCCTCTTTCAGTTTCTTTCACTCTTGCCACGCTTTTTCATAATGAAAGAATTACGGTAGTTTCAATATGACTTTTCATCTCGATATGAGAACTAATGATAGTAATATTTTTAAAAGTCAAGCTGAACTGTTTTCATTTATCCAAACCAATTCCTGCAGCAGTTGGGTTTGCTAAAATTTGTCATTTCAGAATCATATTTTTTTTTTCTAATTTCAGATAGAAGAAATTGTTTCCTTCCTGGGCAATTTAGAATATATTTGGGAATATTTGTGGATGCTGTGCTTTGGAATGTGACAGAAAAGAGTATTAGTGAGGCTGAAAACATAGCAGAAAGTGATCAAAATGCTGCCCATGAAAATTCTGTTGAGAAATCCCATAAAATGGCAATAATAGTCTCATGAAAAGTTTTCTGAGTAAAACCCCATAAAATGTCATCTCTCCTCCTGTTAGCCTCACGCAATAGAGGGTAACCACATTCCTTGCCCAGGAGGATTTGCTGCCAGTTTTTTCCAACAATAGTGCAACAATGCACATTATTTCCAGAATGGAAAGAAAAATGGACCTTTGTGGAGAAATGCAGCAGAATTCCAGCAGCCATGAAAGGAAGGGCAGCCTGGCCATTGTTCTCTGGGATCTTGGCTGAGTCCTTGACACAGTTGCTGAAAATCTTACAGTAACATTATTGTAAGCAGCAGGGGAAAATAATCTGCCCTCAAAATCTTGCTCGCAGTTCCTATTTCACCAGCAGCAAATTGATGGCTTGGCAGGAGAAATATCCCCCTCTTTGCCTGTCTGGGGGCACTGGGAGGAGCTCCCTGCTCTGCTCGGGGCAATGAGGGGCTCCCAGGTCTGAGCCACCCGCGCAGGAGCATCCAGGGCAGGGTTGGACCCAAATCTGAGGCTCTGCAGCCAAAGCATTCTTGAGGCAGGGCAGTTGTGTGCCTGGGAAACAGCCCATTAGGGCCACTGGAGCCGGGATGCCAATTGAGGCAGTCCTCAGGGTGACCTCAGCGCCCCAGGCAAATGCCAGCCCAGCACCAGGAGTGCCAGGCCAAGGGAGAGGAAAATGGAGCAGCCAGCTCCAGGGTGAATTGCACTTGGGCAGCTGAGGGGTCTGCAGGGGCTGAAACTGTCCCCAGACACTGCTGCAATAAAGACCTTTTCTCACTGTCTTAAAAACTCTGCTTTACCTGAATGTGGTGGAAAATTTATTTCACTGTGCTCTGGGGGTGTTAAAATGACTTTTTCAATCCACCATAAGGATTTTTCAGGATCCAATCCCAATCCCTCAGCAGTAAAGAGACTGGACATGCTTTACTATTTGTACATTAATATTGAGATTATTTATCCAAACTTCCTGGATGGATGGATAGATGGATGGATGGATGGATGGATGGATGGATGGATGGATGGATGGATGGATGGATGGATGGATGGATGGATGATGGATGGATGATGGATGGATGATGGATGGATGGATGGATGGATGGATGGATGGATGGATGGATGGATGATGGGTGGATGGATGGATGGATGGATGGATGGATGGATGGATGGATGGATGAAGGGATTTTCAAGAGGAACAAAATTCTCCAAATGAGCTATAAGCAAAGATTTTAAGTGCTGTCCCTCCCTCCCTCCCTTCCCCCTACCCCTTCCTAGTGTTTAATTGAGTCATCTGTAAGCATTTTGGTAGGTCAGGAATGCAATTAAATAGCCTGTCTATCGTAAAATATTTGAGCAGTAATACCTGATAAAATCATCATTATCTTGGAGTAATTGACCACATCAGATAATTAAGGTTCCTGAGGCAAAGCTTCACCCCCAAAGGAAGTTCAGTGATATTAGAGCAAAGTCAAGACTGTGTTAGTCTTTCCATTATGGGCCTTATATTTTAGAGTTGTGTAATTCTATCAGTAAAATGGTTGTAGTCTGAGAGCGTAGTCATGATTTGATCTTTTTTTTTTTTTTAATAGCACAGTAAGAAGAATACAGTGTTGATCTGAGAGACTGGAAAAATCCTGCTGAAAAATGAAGTTTGAATAAGACTCCACTTAAAAATAGAACACCCCACCCCATTCCCCACCCCCTGAGAATGGCAAAATTGCATCCTATCTACAGCCTGGTGAATATTCAGCCTAAGATAGGAAAATAATTAGCCCGGCAGTTCTCCAGTGCTGTGAATGCCTTCATAGTTTGAGAGAAAGAAAATTTTGACCTTGATGCCTTCATAGTTCTAAGCAGTTTTTTTCCCAAGCACAATCAGAAGTCGTAAGAAGTAAAACAAAACACAACAGAAGCCTCTGGTCTCAGCTGTAAAAGTAGGACAAGTATTTCCCTCTCTTCAGACATGATGTAAGCAAATAGCTTTGTCACAGAATTAGTCACAAATGAGACACATCTTAAACTCCATTCCACACAGTGGAATGATAACCTTTTGTTATTTAGTAATTAACCATTTAGGGATTTCTTCAGCTATGCAGCACCTTTGGATCAGATGAATTCCTGTTAAAAAACCACCATTTGTGTCTCAGTCTCTGCTTTCAAATTCAAAAAGGTGGAAAAGCTCCAAGTGCTGGAATTTGAAGACTGTTACATCCTACATGTGTACTGCTAAGCAAAAGCACCAAGGCATGAACACAAAGCCTGGATTCATATCGTGTAGGATGGTCCTGCTTGAGCAGGGAGCTTGGACCACATCACCCACTCTGCTCCCTTCCAGCCTTACCCATCCTGCAGTTCTGTGACTCATCTCTTTTATATTTTTCCCAAACAAAGGGCCAGGAAATTCCGCTGTGATTTGAAATAATTTTTCTTACTATGAACTGGGAGTTCAGAGCAGGATGTTGTGTGTGTCAGAGCCTTTACATTTCTGTGCAATCATTGGTGCTGCTGCTATTTTGTGCTTTGCATTTTTTTTCTCTGGTGTCACTCTCAAACCTCTTTGATTTTTTTTTTTCCTCTCAGTACCCTACAGGAATATTTTTTTGCTGCACTTGCGTTCTCATCTTTTTTTTTTTTTTTTCTGAAAAGTGACTTAATGAAAAATACCTACCAGAATGCTCCGTGTGAGTAGCCTCCAATGCTGAAGATCAATAACAGTTTATTTGATCACTGACAGCAAATGCTCTTTCAATTAAGCAGGTCACATAAATAACTTTCTGGTTCCAACATTATTTGGAAAGGTTGAGTGTAAAATAAATGGGATTGGGTTGGTGCAGACGTCCCTCAAAAGGATTGGAGTAAAAAGCCACCTAAGTACTTGGATGCTGATCCTTGCTTTATCAGGCTGTCCTAAGACAGCCAAACTGAGTTTGAAACTCTGCATTGGCTACACTTCTGCAGAGATTGGCATCACTTTGCTGATTTTGAGAAATATGGAGGTTTCTTAAGAAAAACTTTTCATCTGGTTTTTTTGGTCAGTTGTTTCAGCAAGAAACACCATATAGCACATCCCAAAATTAAATTGCATGCATGTACATATGTTTTTACCCCTCTTTCTTTAATATAACTCAAAAAAACATCCCATTCTGCCTCTGGGAGTTGTTTAATCCCTCCAGGTTTCTCTCATTCTTATGGCCACACTTGACTGTGTTTTCCAGGCTGGGAAAGAGTTTATAGTTACAGTAATTTCACTGTGTGTAACTATAGACAGACCAACATTAAAAATGCCAGGCCAGGTCCAGTCATACTTCACTGAAATCAGACAGTGTTGTGCAGTGAGGTCAACATCCTTAGAATGAAAACATATAGAACAACACATGGAAAATAACTGAAAAAAGGGAAAAGCTACAAATGACATTTTCTTGTTGAAAGCTTGGAAAAATAAAGTCTGCACGCAAGAAATCTGTATTTCACAGTGGAGGCCTGAACTAAACAGTGGGGATTAATGATCTGTAGGAGTGTCCAATATTCAAATCAAAATCTAGAGGCAACTTTTGCAGTTATCCTTAATTCACAAATATTATAAGCCCAAAACTTCATCAAAGCTCTTTTGGATATTTGATTGTTCACAAAGCAATCGGGATGATCCCTGCTTCAATTGAGTTGGCTCTGCAAATTGTGCTGCTGTCCTTCCCCCTTTCATTTTTCCAATACCTGGTTTCAGTGGAACAAGTTGTGGGGGGAGAAACAGATTCTGCAGCTGCTGAGAAAAAGATCAGAGGCACCAACCTTGTTTAAAAATTCCACAATCAATTTAGGAAAAAAACAGTGAAACCCCAGGAAACTTTCCAACTTCACTAAGAAGTCCTCAGTTCAAAGATAGCTGTACTAGGAGGAATCCACAGGATCTGCCTGTCAATAGGTTTCTTAGAGGAAGAAATGGTGAGGGTATGTTTTTTTTTCTTTCTCTGCCATTGAGAAACAACTTCATAACTGCAGAACAAGGTGAAACTAGTAACAGGGGCTGGTGGGAGAGAAGGAAGGGAGTTCTTGTCCTGAGGATGACTTTCCTCTGTGAACTGCTGCTGTTGATCTCGCAGCTGCTGAAGGTCAGATGGAATAAAGATTTTCCACTTCTTAGGGTCCATATCTGGAGGGTCTGAGCACCTCCAGGTTAGGCTGTACAAAGCAGCTTACTGTGCTTTGGACCCTGAACTCTTGGTTATTGTAATATGACTTTAATGTCACCTCAAGAAGTGATAATGGATTTAACTCTGCCAAGTCAATATACTCACAGACTTATGTGAGAGCAGTGTGTTTCCAGAGCAGCCCCCGGAAAAGCTCCATGAGAATGCAGAGCTGAAACACTCCTATGATTTGCTTTCATTGCTTTACTTACAAAAATACCCCTCAATATCAGAGCACCTACAGCTTCAAATTTCCTGAGCTGCTGTGGCAGGCACTGGGGTTTGGCTGTCATAACCACAGGGATTGGGGCAATCTCCAACCTGTGCCCCTTGTTCAGCTGCTCCAGGTGAAATTGTGGTCCTGTGCCCACTGCTGGCTTGCACATGGCAGAGGAAAGACAGCAACAAGGCAACCTGAGAGTGCTGATCCATCTCCTCAGCACATCCTCCCCACTTCCACTCATCTGCAGCTAGCAACAATAATGTTTAATAGTCACTGCTGTGTTTGTCCTTTGGGATTTAAATCACTTTCTAAACCAACTGGTACTTTTGGACATGAGTTTCATCACTCAACAATCCACTGCACGAACCAAAACTTTATTTTCCCCTTTAATTTCAACTCTTATGAGTAACAGTGAGTAATCCAGCTATGACTACGATTCATTAGTATGGCAGGATTGTTTGGAATATGAGGAAACCAGTCTTGAATCCTCTTTTGAGAGCCACTTATCCCAAAAGGCTTTTATTGTTCGTGAAAAACCAACGCTGAATGGCAATGCACAGAGACAACACTTAACTTCCCGGCGCAGGAGTGTGATCTTCTTTGCACAAATGCATGTGGGATGAGTGCTGAATAGAAGCAAAATGAGCATGCAAATCACCCCATGCACCAACTGGTGTTTCAATGCCTGCAGAGCTGGGTGTTCACACAGGATCCTGCTCGTATGCCTATCTCCAGGGAATTTGAATGCTGGAACTGGCTCCGTGCCAAAGTACATATTCACTTTTGCACATGCCCTTCAAAAAAACAAAAATAAAACAAGAAAAAACAACCTTCCTGAGGATCAGCCTGGTGTGCTGAATAGCACACCTGGCCATCAGGAGGAAGGCAGGAGGTTGACTCCAAGCTCAGTCACTCATGGGAGCTCTGTTGCCTCAGTTTCCCTCTAACCTCTCTCTATTTTTCTAGTTAGACTGTAAATTATTTTGAGCTGGTGCAATGTCTTTTTATGTGTTCACACTACCCTAATCCAAATCATAATGATGACAATTGTATTCAATTGATGGGCTTTTCTGAAATTTCCCTATCACTAACTTTTATACTACCCATCACAGCTGCAAATTCCTAAGGTGACAGCACCTATTGCCCTGCCATTATTATGCATAATAATAATTTAACTAAAATAGCATCAGAAAATGTGCATTACACAAAATGAATTTAAATTGATTTTTTTTTTCCTCCTTTCTCAAAGCTTATTTCTAATTGGTATTTTTAGAGCAGAGATTCATTTTCATACACTAAAATTAATGGGCCATAGCAGCGGGTGTGAATCAGGATAGCTCCATTGAATTCAATGGGCCCTTTATCATTTACTCCAGCTGAGAATCTCACCTACCATTCCAAAGAGCATTTTCTTTTTTGTAACTCACCAAGTAATTGCATTTTTAGCCTTATGTCCTTATCCTGCAAATAATTGTGCAAGACATTAAGTTTATGTAGATAAGGAGAGCTGCTGATGCCACGGCAGCTCCTCGTGTGAGGAAGTTATGGTTTTGTAGGATCAGACCTTAAAATGCAAATGAAAACACTGCAAAAATCCCAAGTGCTCCCTGTAATATTTTAAGAATGTCAGCAGCTAATATGTAGTTCTAATACCTAAAATTACTGCAAATTATGTTGTACAATAAAAGGGCAGAAAGTAGATTATTTAGGTGTTTAATACTTTTTGTTTACTACAGAAGAAAGTCTGATCTTTTTCTCCTGGAAGCTCTGTATCCCACACTGTCTGCAGCAAGTCTTTGAAATTCAGCAGGGGGACAACTCTTGGATTAAAGATGTGGCGTTTTTTTCCTTAGCCCCCAAGAAATTCCAACTATAGTTTTGCTGAGACAAAGTGTTTTGAAATAGCCAATTCACTTCTCACTAGAAAATTTGGCAATGAGTGTTGATTGAAATAGGAATTTGGAAGACTTGCTCTTTTCTTCCCCCCTTTCCAAGAAAAAAAAATCCTTTGCTGCTGGGTGTCCTGGATCTCAAATGTGATGTGTGTTAGCTGATGTGCTAACAGTGCAAGCCTAAATGCTGCTGATGGTGCACAAAGGACGGGTTACCACAAGTTCTTTACACAACAAGAAAGCAGCCCTTTTAAGGGATGAACAAGAAACTTTTAGGTCACAAAATTAGGCAACCAAAATATAAGAATTAATAGAAATTCAGGATCCTTTATTAACTGGCCAGCTTGCAACAATAGTACGCATGCTGTCCTCGATATCAGGGTCACACATACTCCTTCTTCTCACCACTGGTGAAATACTGAGTGTGTCTGATGAGCACAATTAACATGGAATAGGCCTGAATTTACCATGGAGACAACCCTTCCCCCCCCCCAGTTTTTATATGTAATATATATATTACCATGTACATTTCTTCTGCTTTAAGGCAAATTAAGTTTGACATTTATACAAGAAGCAATAAAACTGATGCAGTCAAAGTATATTCCTAAAACAAGTTCAGTAATGTCTCTTCCAAACTACATTTGAGTTAGTGGAATAAATGCCTTTTCATGTTTGCAGTTGAAGCACCAGCCAATTCTGCCAAATGGTTTTTGGAAAATTGCCTTCAGAATTGACTTTCCCTGGGGAAGATTTGCTTCTATGGAAAGAGGAGATACTGGGAAAATTTGAAAGAGAAAGAAAGCAAAAGGGAAGGCAGAGGGAATAGGTTAAAGGCTAACTTTAAACAGGTGGCTCTAGTTTTTCTTTGCCCAAATTGTTCTATAATTTTTTATCATAACATTTTCTGGTTAACTATAGCAAATTTCATTTTAGCTAGAGCAATCCTATGCTAATCCACCTTTGCTCTTACCTTAGCTCAGGTTGGGTATTTTGCTGTCTGGGCTTCCCAATTCTCCAGAGCAAATTCAAGTTTGGAAGTCTTGCAATTTCAACTCAGCTTACCTATCAGGGAGTCCTAAATCATTTAGGATCCCATGGATTTGCCTCCTCTCATTTAAAAAGGGGAAAGGTGGGGACTTCTTCCAGCAAGCAGTTGGTGTTAGCTGGCTTGAATAGAGGTCTTGGTTTGAACTCCTATTGATCATCCAGTTTCCTCCCCCTCTGAACATGTGTGAAATGGGTGTCCTTTTCTCCAGTTGTTATTATCTATTTTGCTACCTGAAAGAGAATGTCTGCATGGATGGTTTAGTTCATATAGAGCCCTTCTGGGCTACTTTACAAGTTGGCAAGCTTTGGGAATCAGCAAGTAGTCATCGTTCAGGGAAGGAAACTGCTCTGTTTCATGTGTGTTAAATGCTATTTCCTAGTCCATCTATGGATGACCTGACTGAAGGAAACATATTGCAAATGTATGTGTCATATCTAATCAAGCCAAATAAATATCTCTGGTAATACATAGCATTTTCCATCCTGCATGGAGGATTTGGAGGTGAAGCATAAGCAGAATAACTCTGCACTCATTGCAACACGACGTCTGCAACTCATTGGGGAGATCTACAGCAAAGAACATTCCAGTGAGAATTCCTAATGTCAGTGTCTAGATCATAACTTCTGCTCTGCTGTCTTGGGCCCATCCCCACACAGGCACATCCACATCCAAAGCTGAAAGGTTTGCTATTTGCAGTTCCTGAGCACACAGAGGCTGCTGTGGCTGCAGCTCCAAACTCTTGCACATTTCCTCTGAGGTGTCAAGGCACATGCCCACCTGCTCCTCAGATCCCCCAGAGGGATGTGCCCACCCTTGGACTCTGACCCTCTGCACTTGACATCTTGGCTTTGGGTTGGCACCCATGAAACTGATACGAGCAGCTAGGAAAGGAGGAGGGAGGTTATTTTTAAGTTGCACCAGGCAAACAGCTGCAGCATTTTCTCCATGGCACAAGAGCTCTCACAGGACAGAGGGAGGCCTGTCCAAATTTCTCCCCTCCGAAGGGTTTCAACCTTTCAAGACTCCTCCTGTGCAAGCCTCCAGCTCATGTGCGCTGGTGAACGTAACTCTAGAGTGTCATGGAGGAAACCAGAACTATTTTTATTTTAGGCTGAGTAAACATTTAGCATTTAACAGTCAGGTGTTTATTTCACTTCCCAAACTGCCTCCGGCTCCAGCAATGCTTACCCTGATCCTTTTCTCAGGGAGGGGGAGAAGTTAAATGGGGATTGAGTTAAATGCTCTCAAAATGGAGAGGCCTGAGGAATCACAAACTTGCATCCACTGCCACACATCCCACCTCAGCCCCCCTCCTTCCTTGCTCCAGCCCTCCTTGGAAGGAACCTGACAGGAAATATTTTAGAGGTAGAGAATTTTCAATGAAAATATTATTTCTCCATCTGCCCACGCTTCCGCCCTCGCAGGTTGTATGGCTAAGTGACATTTAGGAATGTGGATCCTGCAGCCCGCTCGGTCGCCTCTCTTCTCACATCTTGCTTTCCCATCAGAAGCACATCTCAAGGCACCAGGTCCTCCTGCCCCCTGAGTGTCACAGGAGACACTTGACCTTCCTGAGCAGCTTTTGGGGTTTATTTCAACCCTCAGTGGCTCCTGTAATTGAAGGGGGTGACCTCCTCTCCATGTGCTCCCCACAGCAATCCTGGGAGGTGCAGGGAAGGGTGGGTTCCACCCCTGCTCCAGAGCTCTGGAATAAAAACCCAAAACCCGTGAAACCTACAGAAAGTTGGCTGATCTCACCCGTGTGGAGCTATTCAAACCAGATGCTCGCATGCCTTCCTGCCCACGCTACCTTACCCATACTGATCCCTTCCTAGCCCAACAGGAAGCTTCAGTTTTTTGTACCTTGAGCCATTTTCGACAAAAGCCATGAGAGGAGAGGGACACACGTGTGCTGCCGTGACCTACAAGAGGCTGCAGGCAGCAAGAGACTTGCCTGCTCCTCCATCCAAGGGCTGCCATGTTGCACTTCTTTTTTCTTGGGCAGGCTAAATTTATCCCAGATGGTTGGGAAATGTTAAGGCTACATGGCTTGACAAATAGCGTGTGTCTAAGAGGGAAGAGGGAAATGACTGAGGTTAATTTGCGTTGGGAATTAACGCTGGGGGAAAAATTAATATTATTTTGACACATTTCAGCTGTCCCATCATTCCCTTTTTGAACTGGTTAATATAAAAGAAAGCGCCCTTGTCTAGTTCTGTCTTGCTCTTCAGCCATGTTTGTCTGGTCAGAACTGCTCTGTGCTCTGTCTCAAATCTCCTGTGTTTAATCCTCTCATTCCTAAATCTTGGCTTTAAAGCATCATTCTTATCCCTATTTCTAGCTTATTCCAGTCAATTCGTACCAGTGGTTCAAACACGCCAATTTTAATACACATAGGCCTCTCAGAGCAGTGGTCACAAGAAAGCTGCAGCAGATTAGGGAGGAATTCCTTGCCCAGAACCCAACTGAATCCATCCAGTCTTGGCAAGAGGAAGGTTAGGTCCAGAAGTATTTTTTGCCTTCTTGTTACTGGAATAAGAATAAAAATGAAGGTCGGAGATTTAAAAAGGATTTCGCTGAGGCAAACATTTGTTTTTTTTAAGCTGAACATCTCAAACCATACATAAGTGAGTTGATTTTTGAAGAGCTCTGGACATGGCCTGAAAACAGTGAAATCTGCAAGGTTCAGATATCAACTATAAATGTGCAGCTAAGGGCCCAACAAGCCAAGGATCCTAATGAGGCAGAGAATCTGGGCTACCATTTTGACAGGCTCCAGGAAAGCAGGAAATATTGAGCCCAAACTTGCTAAATAATAATCACTTTGCCAATGTTTCTGTTTATTTTTCCTTTAAGTGCTGATTGCATTTCTTAGCCATTTATTGCCACTTCTCCCCAAGTCCCTTGGCAATTACTGTCTTTAAAATCGAGCCTGGTCACACTCACACCTGACTTGACAACATAAAATGGTGTGAAAACTGCTAATAGAGGAGTTAACAAAACATTTTAAAAGTTCCCACCCCTCAAATTACTAATTAATTATAGATGAGGCTCAAATCCAAAGCCTTATATTAGCATGATACCGTGGGTTTTCACTGTTCAGACAAACCAGTAAGGTCAGTCATTGTTCCATACACAGAATTTAAGGTTCCATGATACCTTTGCACTGCTGCCTGTGCCTCCCCTGAGTGCATGGTGCAGCTGCTGTGCTGTACACTGGACCACTGACATTATTTTGGTAAGAAAAAAAACAAGAAAAGGGTTTGGTTGTTTGCACCCCACAGGCTGAGGCAGCTGCACAAAGAAGCAGAAATAGCTGTGGCAGAGGGGTGGGACCAGAGGAGGGGTCCTGGGGGAGCTTCTCACCCCACATCTAGGCTGTGGTACTTTGCCACTGTGCCTGGCTCTTTCACACCCAGAATACATTAGCCAGTGCAATTAAAGACACAGGAAAAACACATGTTAACAATTTTCTTACTGCAGACTTGTCAGGTTTTTATTTATTACTTTTTACTCCCTCTGAAATGTGATTACTCACTGGTAAGATTTTGAAGCTTCTTCTAATGAGTAAGGAAGAGAAAAATCCCTTTGGTTTTTGCTGCACGAGTTCATCAGAAAGGTGATCAGCCACATAAACACAAACCCCTCTACCCCTTCCCATACCCATGCATTAGCTCACAGCTGTGTGGATACAGGCTTTGAGAGCTGAATAACCCATTAATCTCCATGAGGAAAATCAATAAATTGAAAATAATTAGCTGGGTATGAGAAGCAGCAAAGAATCAGACAGCTGTTATTTAAAGCATGATTTAGGCATGTAGAAACAAGGTATAACCAGACATACAGGGAGCAGAGGAGGGAGGGGGAAAGGACAGGAGGATTTGGAAGAAAGAATGGAGTGGTGAATGCAGAGGTGCTGAAATGTGTGTTTGTGTCCAACCCATTCTAAGCAGCTCCATGCCAGCAGTGAGGGCTGTGCAAGGATCAGCAGGGCTTTGGGAAAATGCACCCCCCTGATCAAACTCCTCACTAGCAGGGCTGGAAGGGCTCCAGTAGTCACCAACAATGGAGAAGGGAGCAAATTTCCAGCCACTGTCAGGATTGTATTCCTCTCCAAGTAGGCAGAGAGCAGGGGCTGCAGTGGGAGTGCAGAAGCAGCAGCAGGATGGGCACAGGGTGGGGACAAGATGGGCACGGGATGGGGCACAGGATGGGCACAGGATGGGGCACAGGATGGGGCACAGGATTGGCACAGGATTGGCACAGGATGGGCACAGAAAGGGGCACAGGATGGGGCACAGGATGGGGAGAGGATGGGCAGAGGATGGGCACAGGATGGGGCACAAGATGGGGCACAGGATGGGGCAGAGCATGGGCACAGGATGGGGCAGAGGATGGGGGACAGGATGGGCACAGGATGGGCAGAGGATGGGGCACAGGATGGGGCACAGGATGGGGCACAAGATGGGCACAGGATGGGGCACAGGATGGGCACAGGATGGGGCACAAGATGGGGCACAGGATGGGGCACAGGATGGGGCACAGGATGGGCACAGGATGGGGCACAGGATGGGCACAGGATGGGCACAGAAAGGGGCACAGGATGGTACAGGATGGGGCAGAGGATGGGCACAGGATGGGGCACAGGATGGGCACAGAAAGGGGCACAGGATGGGGCACAGGATGGGGCACAAGATGGGCACAGGATGGGCACAGGATGGGGCACAGGATGGGCACAGAAAGGGGCACAGGATGGGCACAGGATGGGCACAGGATGGGCACAGGATGGGGCACAAGATGGGCACAGGATGGGCACAGGATGGGCACAGAAAGGGGCACAGGATGGGGCACAGGATGGGCACAGGATGGGGCACAAGATGGGGCACAGGATGGGGCACAGGATGGGGCACAGGATGGGGCACAGCCACCCAGGGCAGTCCCAGCAGGGCAGACACCAAACAGGGCAGGCACAACGTGTCCCTCTCCTCTCTCCTGCTCCCTGTCACACTCACTGACTTGGTGCCAATTGCTGAATAAAAACGCTCTGAGAGCAGCAAATGAAGGGAACGAGAAGAATGTGGCTGAGCAGTGGGGAGACAAAAACAACAGCACAGGGAGACAGATCAGCCACGGCCCAAACTGCTCCGAGCCCAGTATGACAGATGGGCTCATGGAGGGACATTCCAGCTGAGCTCTTGAGTGCATTATTTTTAGGCTGAGATTTAACACCCATGTCCCTGGCCAAACCAAGGATTCTAGGAGCAGTTTTGAGTACTGAAGCACCAGAACCATTTACAAATTTTTTTTTGCATTTTGTTTATGATGGAAACTTCATGGGATCCATTATGGGAAAAAATACACAGGGCCTGAAGTAGAAAACTGCTAGACAAGGTACAACTCCTAGAGAGAAACCAACACAGAGACAATTCCCTGTGGTGGCAGACAGTTTAGAGGGAGAGATTTAAGCAAAAGCACTACAGGCCATACCCAAGGATGCCCTGAGAAGGATATATGTTAATGGGAATATAGAGTTTCATTTGTTTGAAGAATAAAAGTATTTCACACCTTCCTTGCAACTTGCTGATCAGAGCATGAAACAGATCACCACATCTGCCAAGAGCCTGAAACAAGACCTTTGAGGGAATTATGCACTTAATTATCATTTAATTTAGGATTAAATTTAGATTTAACTTCTCCAGGAAAGCCTACCTAGACTTCTGTCAGCCCACCTGAGATGATGCCCCAGTGATGAAGCTCTGCCTGTCTCCAAGGGGACTCCTGTGGTCACTCCCCACCATTTCTGTGTGTGGAGAGACACAATATGTGAGGGGATTCCCAATTTCTATATTCAGCTAAGCATGAATATGACAGCTGCTATAAAACTGTAAAGAATGAAGGATAGGAAAGGCATCTACTCCCAAGGCTGCTCAAAACTCAAGAGTTTCTATCTTGAGCCTGCTACATCTTTGAGCTCAGATTTCTATCTTTGAGCTTCTAGATGGAGGCTGGATACAAAATGGACCTGTTGCCTTTTCCCCTTTGTATCTTTAAGCACTTGTGAGCAAATTCTACCACATGCAGGTTCAATAATCTGTTTAGATGAAGGTCAGCAAAGGAGCCACCAGCTCTGGGATGACTTTGGAGCTGTGCTTGAGGAAAAGATCCAGAAAAAAATGTCTAAAAATTAGTAACTGTCCCAAACCACTGAGGGAACCAAGTTTTAATGTCCTGGTATTGACACATCCCAGGTCTGTAGAGTATTTGGATTTAATGCAAATTGTCCTGTTAGATTGGAGTTGCTTTATTAATCTCCATGCTCTGCTTTCTCAGGGTAACAGTCTTTCCTCCTCTATTAATCTCACTTCCACTGACTGTTCAAAGCTTGGAATTTTTCTTCCACAGCACTCCAAACCTCTGAAAATCACAGTCTAGTTCTTGCAGACCTCTACAAGCATTACATTGCCTAGACTGTGGGGACTAATTCCTTCTGTTCAACCTAATGAAAAGCCTTCTAAATATAACCACTACCTTCTCGTTGCTCTACTATCAACTTCTCCTTCCAGATTTAATGACACATCTATGTCTTCTCATTTATAGGCATAATCTTGGGGCCTTATCAAGATGTGCTCACTACAGGGCAAAAATCAGGTTTATAATTCTTTAAGTGCGAAATTCGTGCCTTTAGATGTAGTCTAATGATGGGAGGAGAGAGGCAGCAATGACACAGTTAGATCAAATTGCAAAATCTGAAATGTTGTCATGGTTTTTTTTCCCCAGCCACTCCAGCCACCCAGACAAGGAGAGGATTCCAATTCCAGGTTGTGGGTTAATGCTTATTCTGGGGCTGCTTTAGATAGCCAGAGGAAGGGGAGGTGTTTCATCACCTCCACTTTCTAAATACAGTGTTTCCCAGGATTTTTCATTTTATTAGGTGGGATGACAGTTCATTCTGCCTTTCTTTTGATATCCAAAGTTAATGTGTTTGCCCTTCTCACTCAAGGCTGTATGACTGCACTCATGGTAAGGGAACAGACAAAAACTTGAATACTTCTACTCTGAAAAGGCTGCTTTTAATAGTTTGGATGGATCTATTTGACTAACTACAGAGAACAGGACAAAAAAGATTGGGTTACAGTAGGAAATAAAAGGACTTGTCAGGGAAGAAGAGTATAAAAAGGGCAGCTGAATTCTAAGGATAGAGGCTGTGCTAGTTCCCCACTCAGACTCTGTGCTGTAGGAAATCAGTAAAAATGCAGAAAGAAATCCAACAGGTTCCAGAGAGTAAATAAACCTGTGTGTGATATGTGAGCCTCATCAAACATAAAAAACAAGGACTCAGAAAGAGGGGGTTGCAATGACTCAGGCAAGTAGAAGAATGACAGCAAAGGCTGTATCAGGTTGAAGAAGAAATCTGGCCAGCTCCAGTCAGCTAAAAAATTGTCCCTCAGCCCTCCTCCCTGCCTGAAGAGAGGCTGCTTAGGGGCCAAAGCAAACCTGGGCTAGGGAAGGCTCCAGCATCTCTGCTTGGAGCAATAACCCTGTCCAGGATTATCCTTTTACTGTGTTTCTACTTCACTGACACCTCAAGCCACCAAGAAGAAATAAAACAGAATTAAATTACATGAGGAAAAAAAAAACTGGATTGAAGCAAAACACCAGACTCCTGCTTCTGAAAAGCTCCAAACTCCCCCAGTGCAGTGTCTGGGTGACAGAGCCCAGGGTGTACTGAACAGAGCTCCTTGGGAGTGCAAGCCCAGACAGCTTTGCCAAGCCTGGGGAGCAACAACTGCACTCCCTGAGCAAGCCAGAGCCCAGCAGCTTCCCCAAGAGCCGCCAGTGTGAGGCTGTTGCTGAGCTACCCTGCTCCTGCCTGCAGCCCTGGGCAGCAGCACGGCTGCAAGTGGAGTCTTGTGGCGCAGGGAAGGGAGAGACGGGAGAGCTCCCAGACTGATGAGCAGGTTTTGCGGTTTTGTTTGAGATGCTGAATCAGAGTTTCACCTGGAGGGGGGGCAGAAGGGGATGGCTCATGGCTGGCAGGTGCCTGCAGGAGCACTGGGGCTGGCCTATCTCAGAGGCTGGCACAGAGCCCTGCTTGGCTGGTTTCTGGGGCTCTGAAGGGAGTGAACGTCACTGTCAGACCCGAGCGTGCTGGTTCTTGTCGTGCAGCCCTACCGACAAGGGAAGGCTCCTTTGAACAAATCTGCAGCAATTTGGAGATAATGAAATTCAGCATCCACCCAGGCTGCTAAGCATGCTGAATTGTGAAAGGTTCAGCGATTAGTTTTGTCCTGCAAATCTGTCCCTTTCTACCTCCTAGAGCAGCTTGTGGCACTGATGGCACAGCCCAGGTCCTGGCAGGCACTTTTTGGGGATGAACAGTTGCTCTGTATGACTACAAATGGGACAAACACAAGCAGCAGTTCTTGGTCATTGAATGCAGAGTGGAAGAGTGTAAGCAAACCTGTTACCAGAAATGATTGTGCTATAATAACAAAAAACACTGAACCTCCAAAATGATGATGAGCTGGACTTCCATCAGGAGCACATCCATATTTTGCCCACTGCAGGGAGCACTGGTAAACTTCTCACCATTTGGCAGCACTTCAGGTATTTACTGCAGTGAGCTGCTCTGTAATTCTCTGCCTCTGGCCTGGCTCGTTGCACCATGGAGGCTGTACCTGTGCCTCCTGCCCTGTGCTGCAGGGCCAGCTCACTAGATGGTGTGCAACCATGCTCTGCTGGGGCTCAGGAAACAAATCAGGAGCACTCTGAGAGGAGGAGGTAGAAATCAGATGGTTCAGCTCAAGGAGGAGAAGGTCAGAGCAGGAGCAATGCCTTCAGGTCAAGATCAGGTGCAGGAGCAGAGCTGACTGAGGAAAAACCTTCACAGCTCCCAGTGACCGAATTATGCCAAGTTTCTACCAAGCTTCTTGCGCCCTCACTTCCCCATGTATTAAAATTCACCAGGAAGATAAACAGTTACTTCATTGCCATCTGGTTTTATTCTGCTAGATAATGTAATCAAGGCTATTCTATACATGAGAAATATCGCTTAACTAAATATCATCCAAAACACAACCTACGGATTTTTGAAAGTCACCATTATTTGTTGACATTTGAGACTGAAGCAGCTGGACCAAGGCAGGGCAGGTTACCAGGCATTTCTCTGCCCTTTTGCTATTGCTTGAAAACTGCCATGAAAGTTCTCTTTTTTCCTAAAAAAAAAATGAATAAAAGGAAAAACTGTATCTGCTGAAATAGAAATTTCTTTTTTGCATTTTCTTTGAGAAGCTGCAGTTTGGATTTAGGCATGATTTATTTTCCAGATTTCAGGAAACTGGGAAAAAATGAAGAAGAAAAGAGAAAAGAAATATTTTTGTTTGGGTAATACCTTGGGTTTTTTTAATGTAACATCTCCTCCTTGCAAAAATAAGGCATAAATACTGCAAATACCTTTTGCTTTGGCTGAAATTTTTGTCAGGATCTAACAAGCACATAAACGAACACGTTCTCAATCAAGTTCAGTGACTTGCCCAAAGCCACAAGGACAGAGCAGCAAAGCAAAGCACTGAGCACTGAGATCCAAACCCCACACTCTGCTCTGGCCACCAGATCCCAATTAGCAACTAGGACACCAAAGATCCACCAAAGATAAATGGGCCCAGCTGAGTGCCTGGCTCTGCTAGGTCTGCCCCAGAGTGGTTATGTGGGTGGTGCAGAATTTGTCAAACAAGATGTTCACAAAGATGTCCCCTGAGCACAGCCAAGAAAAAAAAAAAGAAGACAACCCTACCATAAAGTGAATACACATAATTCAGCTGGAGTGAAACACACTCATACAACAGCAGAGAATAACTCATTCCCCTTAGGCAAAACTCATCCAAAAAGCTAATAATGAAAACTGGAGGACTCCAAACCATTATTTTTACTTTGCAGGCCAGCAGCAGGGATGGCTTATGTGGTTAGCAGCTGACTCCAGAGTTTTATTCTGGTTTCCACCACAAAGTCCCTGATTGATTGTGCAGCATCACTGTCCTGAGCCTCAGTTTACTGATCACTGGGATGTGGATGTTGGTTGATTACAGAATATTTAAGTCCTGCATGCAAAATATCCAGGATGAATATGGGTGGGTCTGGATTGTTGAGGCACATGCTTCTGTACCTGTTTTCCAGACAGAACCCTGAAATTATGAAGTAACTCATATGTTTCAAGCTTCTGCAAGAAAAAAAATGGGTGAATACACCTGCAAATGTATGGGATGCAGAACTCAGATTGGCTGGTGTCAGTGGTTATGACTCAGAAATCATGGGAAAGTGGTCAATGCCTTAACAAAGTCCCATTTTAACATGCACTCTGCTCTGTAGTTTGGGAATGGAATATAAATGCAACTCTTTCTTGGAAGGTCATTGAATTGAGCTGAACTGACCCAACCAGTTACTGTTGGCTTGTGGAAAACCGTGGACAGCAATATTTATGATGATTACCCTGACAGGCTGAAAAATTGCTTTGCAGCTAAAATGCTAAAAGCAACGGAGCTGGGTTTTCAAAAGAAGTGTTTCATCAGAGCTTCCTAAATAAAATAATTGTGGGAAGTAACTGGAAAATGGAGCTGGTGGCTGGATTTGTGTTAATATCTATGTGGGCATATTTATGCACAGATATTTCTGTATACATGTGTAAGCAAAGCAGATTAGGAAAGAGAATAAAGCAATCTCTTTAGACTGAAGGATTCTTCCTGAATATATTTATTAGTACTGCTGTCATTAGAATTATTGTTTCAGTGGTAGCAATCATATAAAAAAAAAGTCTTTTCAGGAACCAAAAATGTAAAAAAAGGATAAATAATCCATGGGATTGAATTCTCAGT
The DNA here is from genome assembly GCF_027579445.1 of Ammospiza nelsoni. Taxonomy (NCBI): domain Eukaryota; kingdom Metazoa; phylum Chordata; class Aves; order Passeriformes; family Passerellidae; genus Ammospiza; species Ammospiza nelsoni. The sequence goes on along the minus strand of NC_080644.1, from coordinate 10,154,622 downwards.
GTAGTCTATAGAATGAAACTACAGCTTTTAACATATTCTTTAAGAGTTAATGAATAGTAAAAATAATGGCATTTTTTCCCTCAAGTATTAGGTGCTAAAGTAAGAATCTGTGTTTTTCAATCAGTTTCCTTACTGGGCATGGCCCCCACAATGTTACTGCACCCTTTAACCTCAGCAGCTTCTCAATCCAGCGCACTAAAAGTTTGCATTGGAGAATTAAGAAGGTGAACTATTGCAGTGAGTCATCTTCTAAACATTTCTTGTGTGAGAATAAAATCTTGAAAGGACCATTTCTATACACTCATGCTGTGAAGAAATCCCTACCTTATGAGTTATCTTTGCTTCAACTACTAAGAGAGTTTCAGCTCCTCTTGTTTCTCAAATGAGTTGATGTTTAAAAAATAGGCTATGTTGGGCAAGTGCTCATTGGAAGCTGGTTCATGAAGTTGAATTCTTTGGTTAATGCATCTTCAAGATGTTTAGATGCTGAAGTTTCTAAATTGCCATGTTCACAGAGGGACACAACTGCCCATGCAGTAATGGAAAAATGTACATGTGGAAACCACTTCTCCAGCAGCTGTGTGACCAATGCATGTGTGTGTCCACATGAACACCTTCATGAAAATGTGATCCTCCAGGCCCAGCCAGTCTCAATAATCAGCAGCCACCTTCATCCTCTTTCATGCAATGGCTGAGAATTTACCACCGGCTCTTATTAATGCAAACCCAAAGCTCAGTGCTGTCCCATCTCACTGCACTGCAGCAGCCCTCCAAGGAGCACTTCTTTCTCATAAAGGGATTTCCTTCAGTGCTGGCTCACAGATCACTCTTTGCTGTGCTTTAGAGCCCCCCTTCTGAGCAGCTGCAGCAGCAGCAATGTAATCACTGCTCAGGAAATCACCATTGTCTGAGTTTTGGGACAAGAACCACTTCTGTGTATTCACGGTTGCCACAAAACCACTAAGTAGTCAAGTTAAACATAGATACTCTGGATACACATGTGAGCCAGGCTCTATGTGTTTTTGGAGTTATTTTTGCAGGTTTTGGATTTGAGAGTAACCTTGGTTTCTAAAGTCTGCTATCCCAAACTCTGCTCTGTTCCTTGGCTTTGAATGTCATGCCCAGCTTCCTGGGCACTTGCAGAATACAGAGAAATATTCCTCTGATAGGTTTGGCAGGAATCCGTTTTCTATTTATCAAAGACTTCAGAGGTTGGGGGATAAAGGCAGAGCTTTCCAAATTTGTGTCCAGAGGGACCCAAAAAATCTGCTGTGCTCTCAGAGATGGAAACACAGAAACTTCCATGGGTGGTGAGTAAATGGGACAAGAGCTTGGGATGACTTCATCCTTTTTTCCCATTATTACCAGGTATTCTGTAATAGTACTTGCAGGCTATAACTAAGACTGGGACCTGCTGTGCTTGCACTTGTATGGACAAGCAAGTAGACACTGCTCTTGCTCTGAAAGGTTTAGACAGAGATCTTGAAAGCAAAAAGATTTCAGGCTTAAGGACAGTATGACAGACAAAATGCAGCAAAAGAGGGTAGTGAAGTGACTTGCTCAATATCAGGAATACTTTTGAAGTCTCCTTCTGCCTGTTCTGCTGGTTTATCTGTCTCAGATAAGCACCACAGCAAAGTGGAAGTCAGTGGAATCAGAAGCAGAAGCTCCTGTGATCACTCATAGACCACAGAGTTCCTAGGTACACCTACTGTTCTTTATCAATCACAATTTTAGGATTGAGTTTTCTTAGTATCTCTCTGACTTCCTGCTACATCCCTTGTGAAGAAATCACACATTTGGAAAATTGTAATCTAAGTAGCAATAGTTACTCCACATCCTGGAAGTGATTTTGATATATCTGCATATTTTTTCTCTCTGTCTCTATCATGACACCTGAGAGCATTTGCAAATCAGTCAGAAACATCACCCCATATCAGATATGAATAACTATGAGTTCCTTCTCACCCATCCCCATCCTCTCTGGAGGCTTCCACTTCCCAAGGCAGATTTCTCAGGAAGAATCTGAGTGGATAGCCAGCCTTGCTGGATGCTTTGAAGGGCAATACAGATTAACTTTGCCAAATCATTAGGGAAAGCAAGGTGTTGCTTAAGCTGAAGGTCCTGATTAGGAAACGCCTTCCCCCACAAAGGTACACACCAACCCCACCCACACACACGGAGTTCAGATCACTCAGATGCAAGATTGCAGTTGATCTCAGCATCTGCAGAGATGAAAGGAGCTGCAGCATCCAAACCATGCATGCTGGCCTTCGTTTAGGGAGATCCAAACTGGGAATTTGGATTTCATTGCAACAGGAAACAAACTGGCAACCAGTCCAGCCTGCCAAGCAATGCAGTGATTAATGAATGGTCTCAGGGTCTCCCTGCTAGGTTATTCCAGCAATGTGCTCTGCAGTTTGCTAAAGTTTCTTTCTGGAAACCTGCACAGTACCAGCTTGACACAGTCCCAGTCCAGAGTCCTGGGGAAAATAAATCACACCCTGGGCTGCCACTAGCAGGTAACACTCCCTGGGTTGCAAACATGTGCTTCAACCTGAAAAAAAATATTCAGGTGCTGTAGAGTGGAGGGAGTCCACTTGGACTTCTTGCTGTCCAAGAAGCTTTGGACAACCTTCCATGGGACACATTGGCCTCTGCCATCACCACCAGCATCTTTCTACACTCCATCAATGCACCCAGGGCAAGGGGGATTCTCATGTTCCCACTGACTGAATTGGTAGTTGTTAATCACCGTAGTGATTATTTCACTTTCAGCACCCCGAGGTTAAACTCCACCTTATCAAATACTTTATCCTTTGCATGCTCAGTGCATTTCTGTGATCACCTCAGTGTCTGGACACATTCTCCAGTCTCTTCATGCTGTGACATCCCCTGACATTCCCTGTAAGATATGACTCACATGTATTCATCTCACATGCAGACTCTGGGACAGTGCTCCCTCTCACCCTGGAGCCCTGCACTCAGTGCATGCTGAACCTGGCAGCTGATTCAGGTTCCCAGTTCTGAGGGGTGCTGAGAAATGAAGGGCAGAGGTACCTCACACAGCAAAGAGAGAGGGTTCCCCTGACTGCAAATTGCTTAACAGAAAAATGTCTGTTTTTCTGGGCAGGCTATCAGGAGAGGCAAAGTGAAAACACTTCTTCTTCTCATCCCACTCACTTCTGTGAAGGAATTTGGTCTGTACTTTTTGAGGTCCTGAAGGATTTAGAAACTTTTCTCACTATTATATTTTGGATTGAGAATATCCCTTGATTCTTCTCTATTTCTTTCAACAGAATTCTTCCTGTTTACATAAATTAAGGATCTGGCCCCTGGTTTCCAACTCAACTGAGGAGGACTCAAGCACAATGAGACAGATTGTCCTCACAGGATTTCGAGCTGTGTAGAGAATCCATGGTGCCAGAAATCTTGTGGGAAGGACTGTTTGCAGGGAAATTCCACCCCATAGTTTCCATACGTGTTATATAAGTAATGTCACCCCAGACTATAAACCTGAAATCAGCCTGCTGCATTCAATACTTCTGTCTTCTTTCTTATTTCACACACACACACACACACACACACACACACACACACACACATATATATATATATATATATATAATTTTATTTCCCCTTCTGCTTTAAACTGTCTTACTTAAAATTTAATTGTGACACTTGTGGCACCAACATTTCCCATTTCTTCTGGAAGTGTGGAAGGACAGGGTTCATCTGAAGCTGGCGAAAAAAGTGCCACTGAAACCTGTTGTAGTTGTGGCATGTGGTGTGGTACAGCCAAGTGATTGTGAGGTGCTCTGATGGCATCTTTAGGAGATAAACTGACACTCTTTAACTGGCTCAGAGCAGCAGGAAGCTGCAGACTGAGATTCATTTCTGGATCTGTCCTCGCTGCAAACTCTGAGCAGTCAGTGGTGATTTTGATCAGATGAATTCCTCCTATCAGGAAGAAAGGCAAAGTCTGCCAGTGCTTTAATTTCATTTCAATTTGCTTTAGCAGAGATTTATAATTATTATAAGGAATGATTTTATAATGTAATTCAGTGTTGTCAGAGTAGGTTAGCTTTATGACCTGCTTTAAAAAATAAATGCGGCTTTAATTAAAACAAAACCAAAGAGAGAAGTACAGTCTTGTACCAACATGTTGCTGTCAGCACCCTGCTAACTGTCTGAATTGAGCTGCAAGGCTCCCTCAGAGGCTCCTGTGCCAAAAACAAAGCTCGTGGCACATTTAAAGGTACCGCTGGCTTATTTTTAATTTATAGCTCAACTTGCTGTTGCTGGAGGTTTTCTAATAACAGCCACGAAGACTGCAAAAACTGAGACATGAAAGAACAGCCACATTTAGTGCCTGACAGCTCTTAGAGAAGGGAGGCTGGATGCAGCAGTAAACCTGACCCTTTTTTGCTCAGCATTTCCATTACCTGCCATGGAGTCTCTTTTGGTTTAACCCAGTACAAGATCAGAATCCCAGTCATTAAATTTAGCCTCCCAAGCTACCATCTTTCACGAGGTAAGACAATTCTGCTTCTACATAATGAATGTCACAGAGCTCATCTTCAGTACACGCTCACACTACTTGTAATTTTCTGTATTTGCATTGCCTGAAATGAGACAATATTAATGCTGTATCACACTGAAGGCTCTCTGGCATTAGCAAATAGAGCCACCACACAAACCAGAGCCTCTCCAGCCCCCTTTTTATCCTTGTGTCTCCTTCACAAGGTCACTGATATTAGGCTGACATATTAAAACATTTTAGAATCACTTTATCAGAACTCTTCATGTCCTAATGTTCATCACACATCAGGATCCAGAGAGCTGTTGCATGGCTGGCACTAAATGGCTTAAATGGTTAGGTGGTTGTATAATATTCTGGAGGGTAACATTTCAATCCCTAGAAATCAGTGGAGATTTTGATTTCACTTATTTTAATTTTAACATTAATAATTTTATCCATTTCCTTCTTATTGGCTTCAGAATTAGAGAATGATCTAGTTCATAAACCACATTTTGGTATAGGGATTTATTTTTTAATTATTTTTACTTTGTCTTGGTAAAATGATTCAGAAATTAGATGAAAATGGAAAGAGAATAGCAGGAGGCAGAACCAAACAGGTGAGGGACAGATTGCAGATTTTGCCTCCCACCCCTCTGTGCAATGTCTTATCTGGGTGCTGAGATCCAAATGAGACTCCATCACCATGGATTTTCCAATGGGGATCCCAAGGAAGGGATCTGTTGTGGACGTCAATATTAATTGAGGCCATGTGTGGGAATGTAAAGTCAACTATTTGAGGGATAATTTATAGCAAGTGAAACATCTTTTCTAATATGCATTAAAAAAAAAAAAAAAAAACAAAAAAAAAAAAAAAAAAAAACAAAAACTTCTACAGAATACCTGGGTGAAAAGACTGTAAGATATAGTTCTTAAAAAGTTGTTCTAGGGAAAAATTGAAAAAATTGTACTTTTCAGAAAAGCTGTGTTTTCAGCTAAGATTGTCCAGTCTGGCTTTAGGACAGACAGCATCAGATATCATAGAGTTTCCTTTAAAATTCCTTTTACTAATTGCCTCAATATTTTTCTTGTGAGGTGGATGCACTGAAGTCTTCTGCCTTGGTGTGAGCTGGGTAATGTTCCCTTCTGTGCCAGATCTCAGCTGGATTTGAAAAGTCTCACATCCTAAATGTTTTGTTCCATTAGAGAGCTGGTAAATCACTCCCTCTAAACATTTTAATACATTTCTAGTCTTGACAATTTATGAGTCATCAAATTGGTGAATACCTTAAAAACCTTTCCAGAAAAAAACATTTGTAAAATGTTTTTGTTACCAATTTCCCCTCTGGTTAGTGCATACATGGTGATAGGGCCAGGATTTAAAAATTGTTCCTTTTTTCCAGTTTTAATGGCCAAATTTCCAGGAGAGCTCAGTGTTCAGTGCTTGGCTCTCTTGAGCTGAACATGGCTGTGGACACCCTTGGACAGGTGCCACATTTCTGCTCTGTGTTATTCTGTCAAGCACTGATTCACAGCTTTATTTCAGGCAGTATCATGCAGTAAATAACACTGATCATTAGCAGCTGTACGTGGCTCCTGAGGCACCAGAATGGGTCAGGAGAGATGCAGGGTGGGTTCTGAGAGCTCTAATAACTCCTGAAACCTTTCTCTAACACTTGTTATCACCACACACCTGTGATGGGTTTGGAGCTGGGAAATCCCACCAGGATCCATTTGGGGATGTCCTTGCCCTGAAAGGAGGGAGAATTCTCTCTGTGAGCACAGGCTTGCACTCAGCACAGGTCCCATGTGTCACAGCAGTGGGCTGTGCTCCTCTCACCCTCACCAGTCTGTTAAAACATTTTTAAAAAAACCAAAAAACCCAAAAAAAAACCATAAACCCCCTCATTGTTTACCACAGGTGTCTTTGCCCGGCAAGAAGCTTTTCTCTGGAAGACATAAGTTTCTAAACCATAAGAAATTAAACTTCATCAAGTACCATATTAATTAATGTTCCCTAGGGCTATCAGGAATATTGTTTGCAGTCATGGACAAGGAGGAAAGGTCCTGATCCTGGTGTTGGAGTAACGGGTGAGACACAGTTCCCCAGATAAGACTATTCTCCCTTTTGTCACAGCGTATAAACCCATTTTTCCTTCCTCTTACCTTGGGTTTTAGTGTATCTAAGAGCTCAGTGCTGAATTGGCCTTAATTAAACTGATTAACTTAATATAATATGTGTAATAGGGAAATAACTATTTTCTCACTTGGTGTCCTGTAGGAGAATAACTCAATAGCAATAAAATGCTTTCACTCTTGCTTCACAGGCCTGTCCAATTGCCCCAGTGGTTCAGAGAGTAAAGAACAAAATAAACTCAGTTTTGTTCTGGACCTTGTTGGGGATATCAAATAAAAGAGGATCCTTAGACCCCACGTGAGAACTGGTGCAAAAAAGCAGTTTGAAACTCTGTCTCTGTGTTGATTTACACTGGATTCAATTTTCTGTAAACATACAAAAAATGGTGGCTTTATTTCCAAAGGAGCAGGGAGTCTTCCTCTCACTGCAGTCAGTCACACTTATGTGGACAGGGTGGGAATGATGTTAGGATAAGGAGAAGAAAAAAGCCTTTTGGTGTCTTGCAATCATTGTTTCTCCACTTTTATTTTTTTTTTCCAAAAACAAAAGTAGTTTAAATGCCCACGTTCAAAAATCTCAGCCAGCCGAACTCCTTTCAGTTAAATAAAATCAATTTAACAATATCTTTGTGTTTGGAAAGACAAAAGGAAGAAAACAAAGTGCTGATATTTTTCATTTCCAAATTTAAGTGAAACAAAACATCCTCCTATTTTCCCATTAGAGCCAACATGAGCTATTGAAGAAATTAGCCCTCCCTCCTGCCCCCAGAGCTCTGTCTCTAATGAAACACAGGGAGAACAAGTGCTAACACAAGTAGACTTTGTGCTGTGTGAACAACTTCTCCTGTATTAGCAAAGCAGACTGCTAATATGATATGATGGGACATTACTAATGCAACAGAGTGGAGCTAATGCAAACAAAATATGTTGGAGTGCCTGGTTGAACTGAATAGAGAATTTGTTTGTGTGGGACCCAGATTCTGAAAATCAAAGCATATGCCTCAGAAATAAGTCTTACAGATAATTCAATAAACACACACAGCCCAAGAGATGCACCAAGGTGTTTGTGGGGTGCTGCAGGTACAGAGAGATCCATGAACCTCATTCCCACACTGACTTTTGAAGGGAGATGGGTGCTTGGGTGTCCTTGGCACTTGGGAAAATCTCTTCTTGTATAAATAATATATGATGCTGATTTACATTGACATAATAACTAAGTGTGTGTGATTATCAGTAAAGGCTGTAAAACTGCTGCCATTGAACATGAGCTGCGTCTGCATCAGGAATTGCAGCGACAGGACAAGGGGGAATGGCTGCAGGCTGAAAGGGAATAAAATGAGATTAAATTTGAGGAAGAAATCCTTCCCTGTGAGGGTGCTGAGGCCCTGGCACAGGTGCCCAGAGAATCTCTGGCTGCTCCATGGCCCTGGCACAGGTGCCCAGAGAATCTATGGCTGCTCCATGGCCCTGGCAGTGTCCAAGGCCAGGCTGGACAGGGCTTGGAGCACCCTGGGACAGTGGAATGTTTCTCTGCCCATGGCAGGGAGTGGTACAGGATGGTCTTTAAGATACCTCCCAACCCAAACTATTTTGTTATTCTAGAGCAAGTTTAACTCTGAGAAACAATTAGCTATAATGCACTTTAAAATCTAATCTTAACAGTGATTTTTTTTTTTTTTTTGCCTCCTTGCCCTCCTCCCACTCCCAGCTGCTAATGAAGACATTGCCTGCTGTAAATGGATGGGTCTGAGCAAATGAGAGAATCCTTTCCCCAGTTTCAGCTGAGGGTAGTATCTCCCACAGCAAAGGGTCTGCTTGGGCTTTGATGCATTTCCCTCCAAAGGCCAGTTATTAAATGGAATCCTTGTGTTCTCTCACCACCTCCAGGGCCCTGTGCTGCACTGGGAGCTGCTTTGCAGCCAGGAGCAACCAGTCACAATTTGTTATTAAAACTGCAGCTCCCCACTGCTTGCTGCTGCTGACTACCACGAGGCTGGAGTCTGCTCAAGAAACGCAGAGAAAGCAGAAACTGAGAATATTCCCAAGCTCACCTTTTAATGAAGGCATATGGCAGTCAGGATATTGTTATTCATGTAGTAATTGGCAAGAGCACACACATATTTATGGTACCGCTCATCATGCTTAGGAAATTTTGGAATTGCTCCATTTTAATGGGCCATAAACACTCACCTGAAGTTAAAGTATATAGCAAATACAAAGAAACATGAATAATTCTATATAATTACACTCATATATTTATGTACACACACACACGTAGCCATCAGGCAAGGCAATTTATTCTTTTAATAATTATTACTGAAGTAGAGCAAACTGTGCCTAAACTGTTCTAAATCCAGATTAACAAATTTAATCAAGTCAAGTGAAAAACAAATGCAAGGTCCTGAGACTTTTTCTGCACATTTGGGGCCACAGAAAATCAGTGTAAAAAATTAGATAAATTGTCAGCAATTATCTGCAGAACTTGATTCCAACATTTGCAGTAAAACTGGGGCTGGACAAAAAGCCTCATTTTATACAGGAAAAAAGCACCACTTTGTAGACCACTTTTTACTAAAATATTAGAAAGAGGTGGGGGTTTTGTTGATTTTTTTTAATGTAATAAGTAGCTGGAATTTTCTCTGATCACTATGGAGAGAGGTGAGTGTCTGGTTTATATCCTTACTAAGGAAAAATTATAATATGTAATTGTAGAATTAAACTCCTGCTATACCTGTGAGCTCTCCATATGGCTATTCAAGCTCCATCTTTATTTCAGAATTTTTTAAAATTAATTATTTGACTTATTTAAACCAGAAAAAAATAGAAAGAGTTCATGCAAAAGTAAAAGATTCATAAGGAAATATAAGGAATAAGAGTTGTTTAAATCCACAGATTCAGATTTCTGCTGCTGCTAAGTTTCATCAGTTTGAGAGCAGACTGACTGAAAAGAAAGGGCTTAGAGGAAGGCACAAAAAGAAAATTGTATGTGACAGCACTGGAGTATAAATGGACTAAAAAGATGCATATTTTAACACAAAATAAACAAAAATTCTTTTTTAAAATTTAAAAAAGTTTATATGTTTCCAATTCCCCAAAATTCACCCAACAGTCCCCACAGATATTTAAGATGTATTTTCAGGAGGGTGCTCAGTTGAACACTCAGAGTACCCATGTTCTTTATACAGGAATTAAGACTTCTGTGCTGATTTAGATCATGATCTGCAGCCACAGACCTTTTGATTCCCACCCTTAGTGTTTTAAAATGGGTATCTGAGACTCTTCTTTCCTCCTCACACAATCAGAAATTGAAGTACCTTATTCCCAGCTTAATATTTGAAAAATAATCCTTTCAGAGACCATTCCAGCAAGGCTGGATTTTGTATTTCTCCATTAGAATCACGACTCCCCTCTCTCTTTCTGCTTCAACATCTGGTGTTGCAGGTAGGATACTCTGGCTCACAGCATCTGGCCTGGGAAATGTTTTCTCTCCTCAGAGTCCCAGATACTTCACAAAAACCCTCCAGAAACCATTCATCAGGCTCAGCACTGAAATGCTCAGTAAAATTTACAGTGAAGCACCTTCTTCCCCTGCCTGCACAGTTGCCCCAGACTCTCCCCAGCAGAGCAGTTGTTAACAATTTGGTTAATTGCTGGTGCTTTGCTGATGTTTGCTATTCTGAATATCAGCGATAGCCAACCTGATACCGATCTGGAAATTACCTTAACCTATTGTTCAAAAGTGAAATGGGATTTGTTTTGTAGTTTTAGAATCTGTCCAACAATTATTTCTTCTGGTAATCGACTCTCAACATCCATACTGATGCTTCTTCATTAGCAGAAAGAGGAAATTAGGAGTTGTATCAATAATGTGCTGGCTGGCATCTCAGAAGAACTGCTGCAGTTCCTGGCTCTGTCACAAATCTCAATCATGATCTTAGACAAGTTCTGTCATCTCCCCATGGGACTGGAGTGATGTTACTTCATTTCCTGCCTTTTAAGATGTATTCATCTAGATTGGAACCCCTTCTTAAGAGCTTTGCAGGATTGGATGGAACCTGCCACAGTGTACCCGCATTAACATCGCGGAATTAGGTGATGCAATAATACTCATGAAAGTAATTAATGGAGGTAACAAAGAGATAGCAAGCAAAGGGGTGATCTTGCAATCTCAGACTGAAAGCACACATTTCAGAAACCTTGTGAAACTCCTTGGACTTTTTCAAACAGCAGTATTTCAATTGTTTGGCTGAAGCTGGAGAAATACCCAAACTTTTGGGTGCTGACGGGAAACCTCCAAACTTTCTGAGGTTTCTCTGTCATTGACATAAACCATGGTCTGTGGCTTTCAACAATAACATTTGTGCTGATTTTAGCAATTCAAATCCAGATGCAGCAACTGAGCTTGTCAAAACAGAGGAGCCACAGACCACTTCTCTCCCTGTGAATGCGCTGTTGTTTTTGGTAACTGATTATCTACACCAGCACGGACAACCAAACACCCATCTGGTTTCTCTGATCTGCAGGAGCAACATCACTGCCATGACAGTCTACAGGGGATAAAAATAATCTGCAAGCCTTTGCTCTGGAGTATTTTACTGGCATATCTAGCAAGGCTGACTTCAACGTGTAGCTGAGTGGGCTTTTGTAGGTTTTATTGACACAAATTCTCTGCTGGGAAAGGGCAACACTCCTAAAAATTCAACCTGCCAGAGGGTCAGTGAGCATCTTCCAAAAATGCCTATAGGATAAAAATTCACAGAGCAAAGGCAAATGCAATGTTTTGAAGAATTGCAGCTTTCTAGGCTCACCTAGATGCAGCACTTGCTTCTCCAAGGCAAGACACTCACCAGTGCAGGGATTGTGTGTAGGCCACCATCAGCACCTTCTGGCAGGTGCCAGAGTTGCCCAGCAAAGCAGCAAAGCCCTGATCCCCTTTGTCCAAGAGTCAGGAAGCAGCAGCAAGTCCATAGGGAAGGGCTGAGCAGAGAGCACATCTCATCAGCACCTCTGAGATTGCCCCCAGTCCTTGGATGTGAGATGATATTGAGGCCTGCAAGGGAAAGTATAACAATAATTGACTTAACTGAAGCTTTGATTCAACTTTATGAGCATGAGAGAGGCAATTCACACTCCTTACCCAGGAGCTACCCTCACACCAGGGAGATGGAAGGAGATATTCAATTAGAAGTATCACTTCACAGGGGAAAATTATACCTGGAGTGAGAGAAGAAATGGGAAATTTCAGTGGGAACTGCGTTTTCTTTGGGGAGTTCAAAGGAGAGTGTTTTGGTAGCCAAGCTCCTAATGGAAAGATAACTTCATCCTGAAATCCCAAGTGATTTCTGCCAATTCATAACAATTTACACCTACAGGGCATCAGCAAATTAAGTCCAACTACATCACTGGCATTGAAGAAGTATTGAGGACACTGGAGCATGGAAAGATTGACTTATGGAGTGACGTGTGTGAAGTAAAAGAAATAAAATTCAGGAGTCCCAACTCCCAGTTGCCTGCTGTAATCACTGTACCTTGTTTTTTAATACTCTTCCACTGCTGGAAATAAATGAATTATTTACATTCTGCCTGACCATTTCTCTCTTTTCCTTTTTAGCATTTTATGCCTCAGCTTTAATTCATCCCCAGTATTTTTTTCCATTTGAGTTTCTAGCAATAACATTATTAAATTTCATGTCTGCTTCCGTTTTTATTTCCATCTTTCACCAAAAAGATATAAAGTGAAATGAATCCAAATGAGAGAGCTTTTTCTCTTCAAACTGCTCTCGGTATCATCGTTTCCTTAATTAAGTAATTGAAGCTCTCCCAACACACACAACATCATTCAATCCACTGTGGTCTCTCATATACCCTGGCACTTACACTGGGTCCTTTCTCCAGTCCATCAGTCTCTTCTGCATCTTTCTAATAACCACTCAGGCCTGCTCCTCCTGGTACCCCCTGGTGCACAGGGACCATGGCTTTAAAGAAAGAAATAACATAAAGACATTATTTTTTAGCATTCCTATGCGTCTCTATTCCAGGTCTTTCATGGGACCAATCTTGACAGGCCTGGCATCCTCATATTTCTGTTTAACAGAGAAATTCCTAGCATTAGTTTCATGTTTGTGCCCTCAGTTTCTTCCTTTGAAATTTAAATTCTTTCCTTTGGGAAAAAAAATTAACTAATAATTTTGCATTATTAACTATTAATTTCCTCGCTTTTACACTTTAGGGCTGTCCAAACCCCCTTTTGGCATCCCTTTGCTGAGCAGTTGCTGCCTTAGCTGGATTCTGGAATGCTGTTTCCTATGCTGAGAATCTGAGCCAGAATTGGTTCCAAAGCAGAAATACATTTTTAAAGGATGAGCAATACACAGGCCATGCTAAAACTTGATAGATCCTCAATACATTCACTCTTGAATAGGTACGGCTGTAGATGCTGGGCATTGCAGAGTTTTATTTTTACTGTTGAATATTTCTCAATGAGAACTGAGATTTGGTTTCACTGTATTTTTCAGGAAAAGGATCCCCTCAAGAGCCTAAATGATATTTTTCTTGAAGGCTGAAGGGAAGGAGGAGCAGCTAATGCTCTGTGTTCCTTGTCTTCTTGGGATATTGGATCAATGTCTTTGTTCTCACTCCCCTTCCATCCTTGCACTACCAATGCTTGTTAAGGGTGAGGAGAAAATGTCCCCAGTTGTTCTCTTCCCCTGAATTTAGGATGATAAAGCAGCTGTTTAGGATGATATTGCAAGTGTTTCAAGCTTGGGAAGAGGTGTAAGGTAGCCCAGGAGAGGGCAGGGAATGGGACTGAACTAAGGATAGGGGATAACAAAGCCAAGCAATGCCTGGAACCAATTTAGAATTCCCTGCATAGGTGAGAGGGTAAGAAAGGAAATGAGAGAACTCAGACCTGGGGTTTGGAGAGGAAGAGCTGGAGAGGTTGTATTTGTATGGAGGAGATATTAGATGCAAGAGCACTTAACAGGGTTCCAGGCATAAAGTCCCACACTAATCAGCTCAATGGGATTGTTTAGACTCCTTGATCTCAGAGCCTTGAAACAAATATCCTGATGTCTAACAGCCAAACTAATTTTTCTGTGAACATCCTCACTGCTTCTTGCTGAAATCTTCATTCCCCCAAACAGGCCTAGCTCTAGCTGTACATCTGAATTATTTTATTCCATATTTTTATCAGATTTTAGCTGTGACAACCTGAACATGGGGAGTAGATCCTGATGTACTTAGAAGAAATAATTCGTGATGTAATCCATGAATGTGGGAATTGTGATAATAGCACTAATTCATTTCACATTTCTTTTGCTGGGAGTTTGGCAGGGTGGTTTTGTGTGATGTTTTGTAGGCTGAGCATCCCTAACCCAACCTGTGACAGTTCAGCTCATGACACATCTGGTGAGTGAGTGACCTCCCAGCTTATGGCCACTAAAGCAGAGGAATTTCACCATCGATCTGGAGAAGCACTTGAGACAATGGTAGTAACAGGGCAATAAAGATTGCAATATATCACAGACTCAGCTGCTGGCTTGTATAGAACAGAGCTGCATTAAGACCATTACAGCCTGCCTGTGACTGATCTGAAGAGAGAAAGACAGCTCTAGGAAGGCAAAGAGCAGCTGATATAGGAACAAAACCAAACTAACTAATGAAATTTTTTTAAATAGTTCAACATGACAAAATTCCTTTTGCCAGCCCAGACAAATGCCTCTGAATTCCCATTCTGTCACTGATCAAGGAGTCTGGGTTTGATCCCCTGATGCACAGACAGAAAAAAAGAGATTTTACTGCACTCTGAACTGCAAAAAAAGTAAGTAGAGGAGTAAATCCCACCAGCCTGAATCTGCCTGCATTTACTGCTGTGGAAATACAGCTGAGGGTTGGCTCAGGAGGTATTTAGTTTTCCAGGGCACACATGTTTGTCCCCTGGGCATTTTCTTCTTCCCAGGTCCCTGCAGATCACCTGCATTGTCTGGAGCTTTTCCTGTATGGCAGATCCACCGATAACCTGTAAAGGAGCCAAAACAGGAGCAGAAGTGATTGCAAAAACCCAGTCGCACACGGTGACTCCTTATCACTGCAGACAGTCTAAGAACAAATGCCCTTTTCTGGCCCCTGATCTTTCACTGCCTCTTAACAAATTTGTTGACATTGTTCCCTTCCTATGGAAGTAAAAGATGGAATTTGACACTGTGGAGGAAAAAATCTCCATGAATAGAAGAGAAGAAGGGAAAGGGACTTTCAGTCACGTGTCCCCATGCTCTCCCAAGTCACTTCCATTTGCTGTGGGTTTGCCAGCACCCAGTGGACCCTTTTAACAGGGGTACACTCAAGCATCTCCCTGCAGTGCATTAAGCCAGGTGTGCTGAGCCATTGAAAGGTGTTTTATCAGCAGGCAGGGCTGCGAGTCAAACTGGGGAGCCTTAATTCCCGTAAGTAGAGCGAAACCTCCCTGCAGATAAAAGACTTGCCTGACTCGTTCCAGAGGGAGTTGGTGACACGGCTGCACCCTCGCCCCCTTCTCCCTTAGGAAAATATGGCCCTGGGGGCAGAGTGCACAGGGATGATCAAAGGCAAGTGCAGTTTGGCTGCCTGCTGCCAGCAGCAGCAAGGCCAGCCCGTGATTAGCAGGGAGCAGAGCTGTTGGAGGTGAGTGTCAATGGAAGGGAAGCACTCACAGCAGTTGGGGCTCTGCCACTGCGTAGGAGGGGTTTGGCTTGGGAGGGGACCTTGTTTCTTCCCACTCCTTTGGCACGGCAGAACCCAGGTGTGTCCCTGGGAATCCCTAGGTTTTTAACCCACTTAGGAGGAGTAATGAGTGGATGGTGGTTTTCACCTGCTCAACTTGTAGGTAACTCTTGGTCTTCTCACTGCATTTCGCCTCTACAAAACCCCTCACTCCTTCTTTTTATGTCCCCTTCCCCAGAACACAAAATACAAATGTTCTCTTCAAGAGCTCTGTCATATTCTTTCTCCCCTCTGGCTTTGGAGTGTACAGAGGGAGGAGGGCAAAAGGGCAAATTTCCTCGAAGTTTTAAAGCAGAGCTAGGAAAATAAAATGATTCTGAAAAAAAGAGGCTGGAGTGGGAGCAGGCTGGGCAAGTTCTCCTCTGAGTAAGTGAGGCTGCCTTGGGACAGGGTCCAGCTAATTATCAATTTGCAGGAGTTTTGGAGGGTGAGCAAACAGCCTTAGTGAGACACTGGAGGGTGTTGGTAAAAGCCCATTTGTCATCTGGCTTTTTAAGGCAAGCTGAATGGAGATTTATCTGTTAAACAGCTTGCCTGCACGAACTTGAAACCTAAACTTCAACACATTCATATTACCTGTTCTCCTACTGTAGAGTTGGCAACTTACAAGTTTCCAGCACAGATTTGTGTTGTGAGTCCCAAGAATCAGACACAGAGAGCCCACAAGGAGCCAAAGGGAAGCTGTGGAGCAAACAAGGATTGTTTAGTGCTGCTGCAGCCCACTGGGATGGGGGTGCAGAGGGTGCAGAAAGGGGATTTACCTTCATCCTGGGACAGACACATTGATGGTGGTCAGATTTTGAAAATGAAATTGTCGGCTGAAGACCATGCTGGGTAGAAAACCCTGGGTAGAAAACCCCTACTGTTCTCTAGAAAAGTGACACAGTGCAGTGCCCTCTGCCAAGATCTGGGAGCAGACCCTGTCACCCCCTCTAACAGTCTGTGTCCAGGATGGAACCCAGGAGGAAATTCAGTTTTTTCCAGGTGCAGCTGAGCAGGACACTGGGCCATGGATTCTCTGCTGCTCTTTTGGGTAGCCCAGCACTCCTGCTGCTCCCAGCCTGGAGCCAGTCTTGTATGTGAATACAAGGAGTGGAGTTGAGTAATGACCTTTTGGGAAGCCCTCTGGTGTCTCTAGCAATCCAGACCACAGTCAGGAACAGCCAGGCTTTTGATTCGTAAAAATTCATTATCTGCCCATTTACATTTTAGCCATCCCTTGGATTGTCTGACTTTTGTCCACCTTGTACATCGGAAAATGTATAATTTTGGATTTTTGAACCCTCAGACTGGAAGATACAAATAGGAATTTCCAAGGAGGCAAGTGGTTATTAATAATAAATAAAAAACAACCTCTTACATGTATGGAGCACCTCTCAAAGAAAGAAGTAGATCCCAAGGTGTTGTACAGACATGTTTCTGCTTTTAGGAATCACTCTGATATGGATTTACAGCATAGGGACATTTTATGCTCTGCCAAAGAAAAATCACATTATCCATCACTGAAAGCAGCTGTCTCAGGGGCTGAATGAAACTGATATTTTCCAGAATTAGCAGCTAATAGTGATTATGAATAGTTTTGCATATTTTTATGAATATGCTTCAATCTCATCTAATACTTGGAGTCTGATTTTCTGTTTGTCATGATGAGATCTCTGTCTAAAACTTGCTTTGAGCCCAGATTCTGCTTTTAAAGCACTCCAACAGGCACAACCTTTCAGCCTTCCCTGGTGAGAACAATATTTGCTTTCTGATAGGCTGCATTTCCATACTTTTTCTTTCCGTGTGTGTGTGTGTGTCATGATGAGAAGTTTTAAAACAAACGGAGTTATCCCCAGCTGCTAAGTTCTGACATGCACTTTAAACAAGTAAACCCAGGGATGTGGCAGGCTGTGAAGGAAGGGAGAGCAAAGCTGGCATATGTGTTGCTCTGATCACAGAATTATCATCTCCTATCACACAGCTCACCATTAGACCCAGCTGCTGCCAACCTGACCGGTGCATTTCTCCAAGCTAAGCTAACAAAGCACTTATTTGTTATCCAGGGAACTACCTCTAATAGACTTCCAGTGAAATAATATTTGCTTTCCAAGCCTACTTTGAATCCCACTCACTTTGTTAAAAAGATTGCCTCTGGCTGTCTCCGCTGGTCTAATCTAATAGTTTCTAGTTTGTACAAGCAAAGCGCTTTCAGCCAACTATATAAATAACTTAAAGAGAAGAAGACACTTTTACAGCGCTCTGTGCCGGCTGCTATAGAACATGACAGATTAGTAAATGACGCCTCAGTGGAGCTCATCTGGGAACCTCTGTCAGTTGAATATGAGCAATTACAATATTGTATTTGGGCTGAAAGGGTTGTCTGTCTTCTTACAAAAAGGCTAACAAGAAAAATAATTCCTGTCTTGCTTCTCCTGTGCATGAAACTGATCTAAGTGGCTCTCGTCCCTTTTCCCTTCCCTCCCATTGCTGGAGCAGCAGCAGGAGGGGAGAGGGGGGGAGAGGCAAGAGAGGAGAGAAAAGAGAGTTATTTTCTTTCTGTTTTCACTTTTGGTTTGAATTGAGAATGAAGAAAGAATAATATTAGGAGAGGGGGCTCCCTGAGGTTTGAGAGGGGACGTTATATCATTATATCAAAGCTCATTCCCTGCCTCCCACCTCTGCCCCAGCAGCCCCAAGTGCTGCCTAAAGAGCAAGAGCCCCAAGCCCCTCAGAGCTGCTCCATTTATCCCAGCTCACCTGCTAAGATCACCAAGGGCCTAGAGTTTCAAAGACTTGCCCAAGGTTTACCCGTGCTATTGCCACTGCTGAATGTTTTTTAAATAGAAATGCTGAGGCTGAGCCCCATGCAACAGAGAATTTACCATCCACGCTGTGATTTCCAAAGGAAAAATTTTCACATCCCATTGAAGCTTCCTTGAGGCTCTTTTGAAATTGCCTGTAGGACTGGAGGGTCAATACCACATGGGCTCCTCTAGGATCACTGAGGGTACACCAGTGATCATTTGATGAAGGATTTTGCAGACACCTACAGCCAGAGCATTTGTCCTTTATTGTTCTTTTTTATTATTTTTTTCCCTGAAGAACCACCTCAATACCATGAATTTCTTTTGTTTATATCTCTCTTTTTCCCAGCTGTTACTGTGGTTCTTTCCAGGCCCGTGAGTAACTGCATGCAACTGCAAGCCCATGAATGTGCACCAGCAGAAAACTGTGCTCTTATTAAATGATGTACTCATGCTACAGAGAGGCAAACGGTGTCATTCCACCTCCATTCTGCTGTTAAAGCACTGTGTGCCATGTGCTGGGCCGCCCTGAGGGTGACTATGGGCACAGATCCATGAGCTGCATCTGCAGGTGTATGGGGAGGTTTGGAACAGGATGAAGCCACAGAGATCTGAGCATTAAGCCACTCACCGCTGTGTCAAACAGGCCCTGGTATTCCTGGCATGGAAATTGCTTTCTAAAGTCCAGTAGCTTCTCTGGAAGAAAACGGAGTCATGTTGGGAAGTGACCAAGACACTGCCATTCACTGAGAGCAAGTCACGATCCCTGGGAGGAGAAAATGGGGCCACAACACCATATTTCACTTGGGGTAATGCCAGGAATAATATCATATAAAACCTGGACAAAAATCCATGTAGAACAAAGCTAATACAAGCCATTCAGGTCTGAAATCTGCCTTTGGTTATGACCATGCTGCTGCACCTGATGGCAGTGCTGACTGTGCTGGCAGCACTGGGCAGAATGTGACCCACAGATTTCCCCACACTAGGCAACCATGCTGTGCTGTCGCAGACATCTTTTATGAAAAATCCTTTCCTTAGGATTTTTCCTCCTGAGAATCTGTGAGGCCTCAGGAACAAAATGTAAACATTGATTATCTGCTGCTGTGGAATGCAACAGGTGCATCTGGGATTGGCCCACGCTGATTGTTTCTAAATAATGGCCAATCACAGTCAGCTGGCTCAGACAGAAAGTCCGAGCCACAAACCTTTGTTATCATTCCTTCATATTCTATTCTTAGCCAGCCTTCTGAGGAAATCCTTTCTTCTATTCTTTTAGTATCGTTTTAATGTAATATATGTCATAAAATAATAAATCAAGCCTTCTGAAACATGGAGTCAGATCCTCATCTCTTCCCTCAACCTGAGAACCCTGTGAACACAGTCACACTGTACCAATGGTGAAAATATCTCTGAAAACAGGTTTATGAAACTGAGATCATCTCAAGCAAATCAGCCAGTTTTCATCCAGAAATGTGTATGATGCCACAGCTCCATTCATGGCTCATGGCCAGTTGCAGTGGGATTTCACTGCAACCTCTGTGAGATGAGAGCTGCAGCCATCCCCTCCTGGTGCCTAGGAGGTGTTTAACAGGATTTTAGTATCTGATTTCCTCCTCATTTTGCTTTGTTTGATCCTAGCTGATTTAATCACAGATTATCTTTTGCCAGATAGGAAGTACCTGCACATGAAACAACAGCACTGAGTGTAAAGTTACCTCCCTAAAAATACAGCCTCAATGGAAAATTAGAGAACATGACAGGAGAGGATGGAAGGAATGGACCAGCAGTTCTGAATCAAAGGGCCTGGGCTGCAGTCACAGACTGGGCCACCAAGTTCATGTTTGATCTTGGACATGATCTTTCATCTCTCTTTGGTCTCCTTAAACTGTGAAATCCAGAGGACAGGGTTTGTCACTCTGGCTGTATAGTATGCAGAGCACAGAAAGTATTTGGTTTTAGATTGCATCTGGCTTTGCATTTAAAAATAAGAGGGCAACCCCTTCCTTTTGCATGAAAAAGTACAAAATAATTTTCAGAACACAGTCACGCACATCTTCAGTTCTAAAAACCAAATCTGGTAAGTCTTTATGTTTTCAGAATGCTTATTTCCATATTGACTGCCTTTATTTCAGCCTTGGACATCATATTCTCAAATGTAGGTGAATTCAGCTTTTTAAAACTCTGAAAAGCACATTTTATAAAGGAAACTTTGTGGGAAGTCTGTTCCTGTGGGAAGTGAAAAAGGGAGAATTTGGCAGCCTTGGCAGACTTAGGATTGTGCTGAAGGGATTAATCTGTTTCAGATTGGATGCCTTGCACATTTTGCAGTTGCTGGAGGGGAGCACTGGCAGCAGGATGGGGACTGCCAGGGCTAAACAAGGACAGTGCAATGCCCAGTGAGTTCATGAGTGTGGTGCCACAAGAAAGGGCAGGGGCAGCATCTGAGTATCATGAACATATTTTTCCCATCAAACCTTCTTTAAATGAGTGGTTAGATCTTCAAACTGGCAGCAGGCAGAGCAAAGCCAGGGCTCATACTCATGATGCAGGAATTCACTTGTAGCTGTACCTGGTGAAGGCCAAGCATCTGCCTGCCCACAGCTCAGCCTCATCTCCTTGCATGGAGCAATCCAGCCTCCAAGACCTACATTTCTCAAACTCAGGGTGGGATGAAAATAGCATATATATATATCTTTCACATCCTTAATTGTAAAGTTGTTAACCTTGCATTTAGTGCTTGAGTACTCTTGTGATGGCCACTGGAGATAAACCTCTGAGAGCCAGACATTGAAATAACATGGTGAACATTTTTTTTAACCCAGAGAGCTGTTATTGACAGGGTGTCAGCCGCTGATGAAGGGCCCTGAAATATTTTATGGGATGTGACAGCTAATAAAACAGGTTGTTGTTTTTAATTGTTTGGCAGGTTGCAGTGAATTGTGAACAGATGTGAACTGGGTGCAGAGGAATCTGTAGATTCCCTGAATCTCTTCCACCTTTCACTGCCACCACCAACACCAAACATTAAAAATATTTGTTTCCTTGTTTTCACCCTATGCTTTGCTGCTTTGGTCATATTTGAAAATTACAGATTGCAACCAGAAGTGCTCTGCAAAAAGCCTGGGTCCCAATCAGCAAAGGCAGGTTGCAGTACAGAGGGATATGAAACCACCATAATTTTCCATATAAAGTTTTGCAAATGATGCTGTCGCAGCTGATCTGCCCCTTGCACAGATGGTGTGACTCTGCTGGGCTGAGGAACACTCAGAAATGTCCTGAGAGCTGCATCCTCCTGAGGCTGCCCAAGCTCAGAATTACCTGCATGGCACTGCAGGCTCAGGGCTGGGCCAGAGGACACTTGGGGAGTTTCCATCCCACTGTGCAAAGCTTCCAGAGCTGGTCTGGGGACAGAACTTATCCTTGGTTTCTGCTGGGCACCCTGGCTCCTTCAGCCTGCTGCATTATCAGCTCCTGACACTTCCATAGCTCAATGTGCTTTTGGGAGGCTCCAAAGAGCCTCTCTTTAAGAGACCTGGAGGGGCTGTACAGGGCTTGCATTGCCTGAAAGGAGAGATTTCTTATCAGGTTACACCTTTTAGCTCCTCTCTGTATAAGCATGCTGATAAGTGGTGCTTTTTCTTCCTCCATCTCTCCACTCCCTTTCTCTCTAACATAATCTTTGTCAGATCTAGTCAAAGCAGAATAGCTACAGGGGATTCATTAATCCAATTTGGATTCATTAATCCGAGTTTGGAGGTAACCACCACCACCACCGAATCATAAAAATAAAGATTTGAAGTTTATTATTCATGGACTTTAAGTCCAGCCTTTTCTTCCTGCTCCCAGGGTACATTTCCCCTCGGTGTGTTGGGACTCCTGCAGTCACTCCATCCTCTCCCCCTGATGCTGTGTTAAACAGTTATCAATTCCTGAGGGAGACTCGGGATAAAACGCCACTCCTCCCATGTGCTGAGAGCTGCCAGGGCTGTGTACCCTGGCACAAGTACAACAGAAACTGAGCCTTGGCCTGCAGCAATGTAACACCCAGATAAACAAGTCTGCCAGAAAGAGGCCGGGCTGAGGCTGCAGCGCCAGGGAGAGGCTGAACCAAACACTCCAGAGCTGCAGATAGCTGCAAGACAGGGTGGATCCAGGAAAGCCAGGCTGCTCCGTGCTGGTACATCCCTCCTGGCTGCAGCCCAGTGCATCCCCCACAGCCAGCCCTGATGCAGGACAAGAGACGCCGTGCAGAGCTGGCCATGGGAATCCCTCTGCTGTGTGGCTTCAGTGTGTTTGACCATGAGAACATGCTCAGGGAGGGAGAGGGGAGTCACTGGCTTGCCCAAAATCCATGGTTGAAGGTGAACTCATGGCTGGTTGGACCCTGGGGGTGGTGGGAACCCCAACTGTGCTCAAAGTTCAAAGGAGAAAGGAGAAAGATTTGCTCAAAGGAGAAAGATTGAAGGAACAGCAAAACTCTTGTTCTCTCCTCTACAAGCTGAGATTGTTTCTGCCTTTTTTAGAGCAGGGCTCCATGAAGTACCACCTGCCTCCTGCATAACCTGAGATTATTTCTGCCTTTCTTAGAGCTGGGCTCCAGAAGCACCACCTGCCTCCTGCCACAAAGCCTCTCTTCCACTCCTGGCCACTGGAACCAGGAAGGAAAGCCTTTCGTGCAAGGGGAGACAGTGGAAGAGATCTGGGCTGGCAGAGCATCCTCCAGAGAAGGATTGGGCTCTTTGCATGTAGGTCAAGGAGAGGGCCTGTCTCTGGGTCATTGGGCACTCCCTCAGTCCCTGGCTCCTGAGTTACACACTGTAAATTAAGTAATTTTCAAGAAGAATCGTGATCTCTAAATCCAGTCTGAGCACTGGACGCCTGCCTGCTCCTACCAATGAGAGCAGGTAGACCCAGAAGAAGGATGCCCCCCATCTTCTTCTCCTCCTTCTCTGACGTGTTCAAGATGATCTCTTTCTGCTTTTCCATGGCCTTTGGAAAGACTTGCCAGGCTCATGTGCCCAAGCAATGAAGATCAAAAGTCCCCAGCAGTGACAGGCCCTCTCCACCCCCAGTGCTCCCTGGGCAGCAGCTGCCCCAGGGCTGGTTCAGCTCCTGCACCATAATCCCACCTTGCACCTGAGCAGAGCAGCCCCTGCCAGAGCTGCTGGCACCTACACACAGCCCAGATGTGGCTGCTGCTGTCCACTGAGGCTTAGATATCATTAGGATTGGATGGGTTAGAGCCCAACAAGGCTGCTCTAGGCACACTCTCCTGCCTTTCACATGCAGAAAGCCAGGACATGCCAGGAGCTTCAGCAGTGCCATCACCCACCTCTGCCACCCAGCACACCTGTGGGAACCCAGGAAATTCCTCTGGATGCCTTAGAGGACTCAGGACCCTGCACAGGGGGCTCAGAGACCTTGGCACAGGGCCCAAGACCTCTGTGTCTTTGATTTAGCCCTTGGAAAAAACAATTACCAATCTTTACATGAAGGATTACCAGCCACAACAGTTTAAGTAGAATAATAGTGAAGTTATCATGAGGTGAAAAAGTAGATTTTAGGGGTTTTGGTATGGGGGCTCAAGAGGCAAGATGGAGGGATCTGGGCATGTCCAGCTTTTCACCTTCTTCTCCTTGGCCTCCATCTTCTGCTGTGATGGTGGCACTTTTGGATTGGTTTAGGTAGAAGCTCACTGTCTAACATAGGTGATAGGTATTGGGAAGTAATTGTAAACATTGTATATGTAGTTTTTAGTATAAAGACATAACACCGCCCTGGGGCAGGCAGAGTGCCTGGAACTGTCCTGCTGGATGGATCTCGGCAGGGCAGGAGAAAATTTTTTATAGATAAGATGCAATAAACAACCTTGAGACCGAGAAATGAAGAGCCCTGACTCCTTCTTCAAGCGCCGGGCTGGGAAAAGAGACTTTTGAACCTTTCTCAAGGTCACTCTGAGCAGCCAGAGATCCCAACACACACCAACTGTGGGAAGCAGTGGAGGCCCTGGAGGGTGGTTCTATGGATATCAAGGCACTTTTTGAAATTGGGGTTATCCTCTCTTGCAATCAGAACTGCCCTGCTTGGTGAGAAGCCATGAACAGCAGGGAGCTTGCAAGGCTCTGTGTGATAACCCCTGACAGAGGGATGCACAGAGCAGAGGTGTTTGTTAACTGAACTGGGCTGCCTTCAATGAGGAGAGAAAGGACATCCAATGAAAAATATTCAATCAGTTGAGAGGCATATGCACAAAACCAGCAAAGACCAATCTTGTTTGCAGAGGAGACTGGCAATTTTATAAGGAGAAATATGGGCCATGGGGTGCCTTGTACATCACATATGTTCAAGGAATCATTTTGCATAAGTGTGAAGGAACTCTGTTCACAGACCCCATTACAAAGGACTGCATTTTCCTTCTGAAGCCTGTTGCAGTACCAGGTAATAAAAACACCAAACCAGTTTTTCTATGAAGATTTTTCTTCTGTCTTCAAAATGGGGAGAGTGCCTAAGTTGAGGAGGGCACTTTAAATCAGAAAGAATGGTACACCACATCTTGACTTAATTCTGGGGAATTTAAAACTGATGAATGACTCAGGAAAAAAGTTTCTGCAACCCTTGAATCTGATTTCATCAGCTGAGGGACAAAACCCTGTCAGGTCTGCTGCAGACTCTGGCTGGAGCAGTCACATGCTGCAGATATGAGAGGGAGGCAAGCTGCCGTGAAACTGAGGGATAATTGGTACCTAATACATTTAAGTGCTATCAGTGGTATTGTTAAATATAGTTAAATGCAGTTTATCCACCTCTAATTCAGTATTGATCCACTTCTACTGTACACCAAGGAGGCCAAGTGTGCTTGATTTTCAGTGCATCACTTCGGCATCACTGACTGCCCTGGAACCTGTGGGACCTTTTGGAAACTCTGGTTGACCTCAGCAATCCCCACTCCAGATTAGCTTAATGCAAGTCTAGTGATAATTGCAGTTTCATTAGTAAAGCTCCAGCTCCTTGAATCATTAAACCCTGTTAAGGACTCCTTGTTTCTTTAAACATTTATAACCTCCATCACGACACTGGAAAAGGCACAAAACTCTGAGCTCTAAAATCTCAGGACCTAAAAACTCAAGTTAAAAAAGCTTTGAAAATTATTGTTCTCCAAACCCACGTGCTTGCAGTGAACCCCATTGCCTATTTGCAGCCTGATTCAGGCTGCCCAATTGCCTGGAGCTGGCAGTTCTCCTTCCTGCTCCCTTCCCAGTGCTCCTGTGGGCAGAGGGGAGATGTGTGGAAGGGGAGATGGGTGCTGAGAGGTGCCCTGCTCCCAGCACTGCCTGCAGCCCTGGATCAGGCAGGTTGAAGCTGGAGCAGGCAGTGCAGGTGCTCACTGCAGATGGTTTGCATTCCCCACTGCCAGGGCTCTCTTGGTGAGCCTCAGGAGCAGAGAAGAGCCAACTGCTCGTTATCAGCACGCTGAGATGTCCCCTGTGCACTTGGAAGCATCATCCCTGCTAACGCCACCCATGCAGAGTGCTGGGGGATGTGTCAGACTGCTCATGATGCAGAGAGCTCACAGGACAGCACCATGGTTTCATCACACCCTTGCACTTTCCTGGCTTCTCTTCAAGAGCAATGTACCCAGCCAGGGCAGAGGGAGAGCAGGAAATGTGCAAGGGATCCATCCTGCAGCCTGCCAAGCCCCCTCCCCTCCCCACTGGCTCCCACCCCCAGCCCCTTGCAGGATCAGACCCTTTCTTATGAACTGTCAAGTCATTATCGGCTCTCCCTGCTTGGCATTTAATGCTTCTTGGCAAAAGATTAATGAATTGACTGCCTTTCAACAGGTTTTATGAAGCAAGACAAGAGCATGCCAGCACAGACAGAATATGAAAGGCAAGAGGCAGGGAAGCCTCTCCTGCCTGGTGTGTCTGTGTGCAGGCATGAAGGGCTCCCAGGGAGCTGCTGGGCTCCAAGCAAGGGGGAAAATTGCAATAAAACCAACATGTGGCCTTCAGCTTACTGCTTTACCTCAGATGAACCTTCATTAAAACTGCTCCCAGAGCTCTGATTTCACACTAAACCCCCTCTACACACACCATGAAGATGATTGTTGTATATATTCACATGATGGAAACATGACTGAGGGATTGGGGGATTTGAAGCATTGTTTATATCCCTGTGGTTGTTTTACCCCAGTGAAAGTGCTCTCCCAGAAATGCTTTTGGGTGCCCAGGATTACTCTGTCACCTGCTGCAGAGGGCAGAGCTGTCTGCACAGGTGAGGGAGGAGAGAGGAGTGAGAGGTGCCTGCATGATTCACGCAGGGATAACTCAGCCAAAGGGTTCTGGTGACTTCAAAAAGCCTCTGGAGCAAAGACCTCCCTGAAATAGATTTCACGCCATGTAACGTGTCCTTCAATAATTTTTATAGTTTTTAAAATATATGGATTGAGTGTTGATTTAGGTCTTTAAAACAAATGAAGCATTTTATTCAAGTAATATCTGTGTTAGCAGTGACTGAAAGTATTGCAGTGATTATTTGCACGTGAGAGTAAAGTAATGGAATTTCAGGCCTGATGAGATTGAGCCAAAATGCTCCTATGTGCTAGAGAAATTTCAGTCCTGGACCTACTTTGAACTCCGTGATTCACATCCCAGACATAGATTTTTAATCCTCTGTAGTAATTGAAAATATGTGGCACAGAATATCTGTTTCAGGGAAGTTTAAAGGCAGAAAGCCATAGCCCATTGTTCTGATGTTAGAAGGTCCTGACACTGCAAAGTGCTGAGAGGTGCAAGGAATTTCTGAATCCCATGGATGTGAATGCTAGATAAATTTGGTCAGCATCTCACAGGTCTAGATTTTTAAATAATATCAGAGTCATTTGAACGTTTATCAATTGTTGCCTCTCCCGATATAGCATTGCATGGTTATTGTTTGGATAGAAGTTAATAGTGCTGGTGCCCATCTGGAGTTTGATGGATTAGATCTATGGGAAACTCAGGATGAGACTTAAAGTATCTCTAAAACCATGCAGGATTTGTAAACCTCTCTAGATCCTTGGCCTGGACCTGAAACTCAAATAACCAAGAAAAGCAGTTCAGAGGCAGGACCTGCTTTGGAAAGCACCTGGGAGAGCCCATGGATCAGAAAAGGCAACAGCCACTGCTCTAAGAGGGGTGCCAAAATGTGTGGGAGCTGTGATGGCACTTGGAACGGCCTGGACAATGTGGTGGAATGCCAGGACAATGTGGTGAGGGCTCCTGGGTGACACAGCCCTGCTCCTCTCACACCAGTGGCTGCTGGTGACCAAGCAACGCTGCCCTTCTCCAGCTGCAGCACAGGCAGAGCCTTTGCAGCCACACAGGGCATCTGTGAACTTAGAATTAACATCAAGGCTCCTCTCCAGGAGGACAGACAGACAGACAAGAGGGAAATGTCAGAGGTCTCATGCCATGTGCTTCCTTAAGAGCCCGTGTGGAGATTTATGGCACAAGGCATGTTAATCAGGCAAACATTTCCTCTCATGTTTACTACACAGGGAAGTTATCCCACACTGCCACTCCTGCCAGCAGCAAAGGTGACTGGAAGAGTGGAGAAGGTCCTTTTCAGGTGGCAACACTCCATGGTAAAACTTTGAGGCATCCTACTTCTTTTGATGTTAACAAAAAGATGTGCCACTCTGGGTTGGAGCGTGGCTGGCAGAGATGTTCCTCTCTGGCTGTGCTCCTGAGGGGCACTGAGTGCAGGAAAAACACAGGGAGCACTGGGGACCCTCCCTGCCAATTCTACAGGGGACAGTTTCACACCAGTGTAGAAGCTAAAAGACAGTTTTTCCTCCACGTGGGCTGGAATGAAGCAGTGGAATGAGCAGACAGGTAGGGGAGTGCAGGCTGCCACAGTGATATTCAGTGGATACAGGCACACACAAACCATTATGCTCCCTTGCACAGGGTTCATCTGACAGTCATTTTGCAAGCAGCTCCCTTTGATAGGACATCGTGAGCAGCATGTTCTAACTGGAATGGTGACATGGCTCCACACCTTGAACCACCCACGTGTATATCAAAACAGCCTCAGCACATGTGAGGTCCCTGTAGAGGCAAAAGTTTCCCAGGAGAAAAAAAACAAAAAATAAAAAAAACCCAACTCTGACTGAACCCAGTTAGGGAGCTTGCAACACTGTGCTTTCTATTGTAGCTTTAACATTTTCTGCCGTTGCTGCTGTGGACATTAAGTGAAGACTTTAAAGGAAGGGATTTTTAATCCCTAGGCAGGGACTGTGACAAACTTCTACCTGCAAGAAGAAGAAAGGACACGAGTTATGTCTTCTGTAATGTCCCATTTTTCCAAGGACCAATTCTCCACGCTCACCCTAAACCTGTATTTTTTACATAGATGCATTTAAGGCTGCATTAGTGCAGTCTTCATGCTGTTTTCATGCTGACACCAGCACCAGGGTACACATACCCACAGAGAGACTTTTAGGCTTTTGTCTTCTAAAGTTTTGAGTTCAGAGAGCTTTTCATGTTCAGAAATGGGAGATACTCACAATGCATATGTAATTGCAACTTGGGTTCATTTATTTATTTATTTTTAATGTATTTATTTCCATCAGGATGCTTCCTTGAGGCTCTTTAGCAGAAGGCCTGGCACTCCCAGCTTGCACACGCCAGCAGGTGCTGGTGACCACATTGTCCTGTAACATCAAAGCACAATTTCAATGCTCAGGAAGGTTGGATTTTCTGCTCAGGGGGGAAATTTGCAGGTATTTATTTGTATGTAAAATCCTCTCCGTGCATTTTGTGTGGGCAAATGATGGGGCAAACCAACTGCTCCCCATTGTCTGCCTTCAAAAATATTCACTTTTTGAGCCATATTGAGCCTGCATGAGGTGGGTGTGAGCACAGGTGTGCCACACCTGCCCAGTGGGATTGAGGTCCCCTGCAGCCCCCTGTGCTCCCTGCCACTGTCCCACCCTGTGCCTGACCTCTGGGTGCTGAGAATGCACAGGAGGTGTCACTGCACAACAAGTGAAATGGGATTCACTTGCCAAGCAGAAGCAGAGGGGAGGAGATGCAATTCCCCATGCACACATATCTGTGTTGGTGTTCTAAAAGCACACTTTGAGGGCATGTGTGATCCCTGCTGCAGAATGTATGGCTGTTCTCAGCCAGGCAGGCTCAGATCCTCTGCAGGTGACAGATTTGTGTGTCACTGCTGTGAGAGATAAACCCTGTGTAAATACAGCTCAGGGGATCTGTGTGAAGCAGCTCTGTGCTCTCCTCACACCCATCCACACCGGGCTCACTGATGTCCCCACAGTGCTCACATTCACAGTCTCATCTGCAGCACATCAGCCTCGTTTTTGCTGAGGTGGGATGTGAAACTCCTGCTGCCTGTAGTCTGCATCCCTGCCAAACCCTCACCTGACATGCCCTGAGCACAACCCACCCTCAAAGCCCCCATCATTGTAGCATTAACACTTCTGAGATAACAACAGCTGCCATCAGATATTGCTCCAAAGGCCTTTTCTGTCCTAGGAAGGGTCATGGTCACCAGCTGCCCCAGGAAAGAGGCAGGAAGGCATCCCAGGCAAAGGGAATGTCATCCTCAGCCACACAGCTCCAGGGATCCCCTCAATGAGAAAGGCTCCTTGCTGCTCAATATGATGCCTGAAAAGAAGGGATGCTGCTCATTGTGAAGTTTCCATGGCTTTGCATTAGGTCAGCTCACTCAACTGCCTGCTGAAACATGACTGACCATCCTGGAGGATGCTGACAAACCTTTGTGCAAAGCAAGACCTGAGCCAACCTCTAAAGTTTCTGAGAAACCAAACTAACTCCAGGGTGAGGAGGGGATTGTAGCCAAAGGACTTGCTGGACTATTTTCAAGAATATTCTTTGAAAACACAAGACCGAGAGAGAGAATGTGTGTGTGTGTCTGCGTCTGTGTGTGTCTGTGTGTGTGTACACACACATATACATCTCTTTCCTTCCCTTCCAACAGCTTTTCCTGATCATCCTCTCCCTTAATTGAAATTTTTTTAGCTCTGACAGTGGATCACAGCAGTAATTATTTTCTTGATCTCTTGCCACACACTCTCTTTCATCTAAACTATTTCACCCACTCACTTTTGTGCAACTAAATGAGACACAGCAAACATGTGAGTGGTGCATTCATGCAGCAGAGGGAAGAGGAAAATTCAAATTGGGGCAGCAGGGCTGTCTCCAGCCTTGCAGGACTCCATGGAAAGGGCTTTTGGGACTTTACATAGTTTCTTTTCATAGTTCTTCTCCCACTGTAATTTTTTCCCCCCTGTTCTAAAGCCTGTTTCTAACCCTCATCATTACAGAACCCCTCATGGTACATAGAAATGAACCTAGATACTCTGTTAAAATTACTGGAAGGACATAGAAGAACTCCTGACCTCTGAAGCTTGATATAGACCTTTCCTGGTATTTTTCTTGTTTCTTTAGCCTGAATAATCTGTCCAAAATAACTGCCATTGATTCATTTCTGTTTTCAGCAAAACACAGGTTGGGTTCTCTCTGGGGAAAAAAATATTTTGTCAGAAATATTTTGACTTTATTTCCAAACTGTGAAGTGCTTGCTAGTTCCTTTCTGTAATTATTATGCATTTTTACATGTCAGAGAGAACACTGAAATGAAAGGGATGAGCTGCTCTTGGCAAACCTGCTCTCCTTTCCTCATTGTTTCTTTTCCGTAGCTTAGGGAGGAATATATCATTTTGTACAAGAAGGGAAAATTCCTGCTATTTTCAGTGCTGTGAATGCTGGGAGTTCGATGACATGCAGTCACTGTGCTTGCCAATGCAACAGGACACCAGCTCAGCTGTACTTTTGGCTCAGTCCTGAGCTTTCTAGGAACCATTTCACAGCAGCACCACCACCACGGATGAGGGGCACGGGGGAAGGGGCAGAATCCTCCTGTTGAAACAACCCACGCTGGCTTTTTACACCTGCACTGAGCAGAATTTTGACAAACAAGACGTGAGGGAGGGCACTGCCAGCTCCCAGCGAGGAAGCACAGCCCTCCTTCATGCGGGGGGTGTTGCAGAGACCCAATCTGGGCTGCCCTGCAGCTCCTGGCTCTGCTCCTGCCCGCTGCAGTTGGCACCGCGGGCTGCAGCTCCTGACACCTGTGCGTGCCAACACTTGTGCTGCCTCTGGGAGCAGCTCAGCACCTGCAGCGTGCTCAGGCATCGCCACCCGCCCTCTCACACCCCTCTGCAGGGCTGCTCCACTGGGGAAAGGCTTTTCTTGGGAAAGGCTTTTCTTCCTCCCCTCCACTTTGTGCCTCCCTCCGTGAGCGGCAATGGCAGAGGGCAGAACGGAGTTTGAGTCTTTGATGTTCTGCTTTTCAGCGTGGTGTCGCAGACATCTTTTCATGAAAAATCCTTTCCTTAGGGTTTTTCCTCCTGAGAAGCTGAGAGGCCTCAGGAACAAAACGTAAAAAATGGTTATCTGCTGCTGTGGAATGCAACAGGTGCATCTGTGATTGGTCTCATGTGGTTGTTTCTAAATAATGGCCAATCACAGTCAGCTGGCTCTGACAGAGAGTCCGAGCCACAAACTTTTGTTATCATTCTTTCCTTTCTATTCTTAGCTCAGCTAGCCTTCTCATGGAACCTTTCCTTCTATTCTTTTAGTATAGTTTTAATGTAATATATATCATAAAATAATAAATCAAACCTTCTGAAAAATGGAGTCAACATTCTCGTCTCTTCCCTCATCCAAGAACCCCTGTGACCACCATCACAGCATGGCTTTACTGAATGTGGCTGGTGACAACCCAAAGTCCAGCTCTGCTGATTTTTTTTTACGTTTTTTAGTTTTAAAAGTTTTTTTACCAGGCTTTCCAGGCAGCAGCTCTGTGGAAATGTGGGAACTTTTCACCAGCAGTAGTTCCTTCACTGGCAGTCACTGAACACTACCTGCAATGAGAGAGCAACAGATCTGAGAGCTGGGCTTAGGCTGATGTCTGTTATCACCTTCCTCTATATTTGGAGGTATTTTTGTTATCTGGGGGAAAAAAACAAAAAAAAAGCAAAAAAACCAAAAAAAAAAAAAAAAAAAAAAAACAAAAAACAAAAACAACACAAAAAACCACAAAAAACCAAAAAAACCCACAGAAAACAAAAAAAAACCAAAACCAACTCACCCTGAGTAAGTGTACCTTAAAAAAGAATGCCTGACGATTTAGAGGATAAACATACAGTCAGCTTCTTACAGACATCATTGAAAGTGTCACTCTGGACATTTTTCTGGATGATTTTTTAGTTCCATGTATTTTATTCAGTAATAGGCTAGTCCATATGGAGACCACAAGAAGATTAGGCCTGGGATTTTAAGGATTCTCAGGGAGGGAATTTAAGGTAGGCTGTTCAAGCCACAATTGTTACTG
This sequence comes from Ammospiza nelsoni, assembly GCF_027579445.1. Taxonomy (NCBI): domain Eukaryota; kingdom Metazoa; phylum Chordata; class Aves; order Passeriformes; family Passerellidae; genus Ammospiza; species Ammospiza nelsoni. The sequence goes on along the minus strand of NC_080644.1, from coordinate 10,121,994 downwards.
AACCCAGAATGCTTCAAATTTTCCCTAATATCATAAATTGACTTTTATAGAACCATAAACATCAGGTCAGACAGTGCTGGCAGGGGTGCCAGTGGCAGTACTGACACCCTGCCAGGTGTGAGAGCTTCTAGAAACTGCATCCTGCAAAATGACTGACATTGGGATAGCAAAACCAGGTGAGAATCCAAACTTACAACCAGCATCACCTTTGCACGGGCATGCTGAATGGCTAAAGGAAATTAATTATCCTTCATTGCTGTTACACTGTTACTAAACAGGTTATTAAGGTAAAAGGGAAATTAGCTTTGCTATTAAAAAGGTTTCTTGTGATGCTAGAGCCATTCTTTACCTTAGTATTACCTTTCTGGGAAAGTAAACCACCTTCCTGAACAATACAAACCCAACAGTAGCATAAAAATAAAAGGTGAGAGGTGATGATTATTTCATTCAGTGTGGTTCCCTCACTTCCAGGTCCAGCATTATGATACCAGACTGGGTGTCAAACTCCCCAGCAGACATGGAGGAAATAGAAAAAAATAGAAAATAGAAATAGAAAAGTAAGAGAGTGTTTCTCAAGCTGCAGAAAAGGTATTTGTATCGTTTCTAAAAAAATTACTAAAACTCTAAATATGGAGTTTCTGGGGGTGAATTAAACTGATCTGGTGTCGCAGTAGCCCAGGTGAATATTTGCAAAACTGATCACTTAAAAAAATCAACATCTGCCCTACACACTGAGGTGCAAAAGCAGGAAGGAGGACTTACCCTGCTGAAAAAAAGTCATTTTCCCTGAGTGCATGTGCTCAGGCCGGGCTGGAGCCATCTGTTCTGGGGAGTGTGTCGCCTTACAGCGAGCGAGTGTGTGCACACAGGAGCGTGTGTTTGCTGCTCCCTGACCCAGAATCAGGCTGTTACATAAACCCTGGGATTATCAATAACCTCCCATTACAAACCAGCTCCTGTTCAACTCATTAAAGGATTGTGTCTCTGCCTGCTCTGACTCATTTAGCCTCTTTGGCATTCTTTCTGTTAACGAAGATAGCAACTCATTACTCCGCACAAGCTGGAACACCCATAGGTTAACTCGCTTTTCCCTTTTGAAACAAGTCTTGTACAAGGACATTGCAGCAGTTCCTCCTGCCCTGGAAAAGCAGGCACCCAGCCAGCCAGCAGCTGGATATTCTGACCTCAAATACATGATCTGAAATCATGGCTGGATGTATCTCAAGTACCCAGAGCTGGTTAATCCAGCAAACTTTCACCACTCTTGTGTCAAGCTCAGGTCCCGGCTTTATCATGTATGGCATTACATCACCTCCTTACAATGAAACATAAAATCAAGAATCCAAAAGCTGAGTCTCTCTAGGGCATTGGGAAGAACCAGTTTTCAGGGAGAAGCTGAGATGTGACGTTGTTTCTTTAATCTTGTGCCATATTGGATTAACTTGTCTGTAAGTAGTTTCATAACACTGACCTTTTTTCCTTCAACCAGCTCTACATTTTACCAGGGCAATGGGAGCAGCAAAAAATTCTTCCTTGGAAACCCTAGATTTTACTTCCTTGGTTCTTCTGGGCCACAGCTCTTGTGTAATCTGCTGTTTTGCATGGAGCCTTGCTCTTCTCTCCCAGCAGCTCATCCCACAAAATCCACTGCAAATGCTCAAGGTCTGCTCAACAGACCGAAAGGTTCCTTCATTTCTGGGATTTTCTTGTCTCTTAATAGGCTTTGTGGAATTTGACTCTAAACCCAAAAAATCAGCCAAACTTGAAGGTGTAAAACTCTTCACTGTTGGCCAGTGCTGTGAATTTAAATCCCAGGACAGCCAAGATAGAGTTAATTTCCAGGTTACTTTGTAAAAGAATAACCTAGACAAAACCAGAATAAAGAAAGAAGAAAACAGCCCAAATCCTTCAGAAATCACCTAAAGTTAGTGGGCAAAGTGGTTGGAACTTCAGAAAATAAAAGGAGAGAAGAGAAGAGAAGAGAAGAGAAGAGAAGAGAAGAGAAGAGAAGAGAAGAGAAGAGAAGAGAAGAGAAGAGAAGAGAAGAGAAGAGAAGAGAAGAGAAGAGAAGAGAAGAGAAGAGAAGAGAAGAGAAGAGAAGAGAAGAGAAGAGAAGAGAAGAGAAGAGAAGAGAAGAGAAGAGATTCAAATTAGGAGGCAGCTAATTTTATTTTTAAGCAAAGCTACAGGACTACAGGCAAAACCAAGGAAAATTATGTTGCTTTTCCTGTGGAAAAGTTATGAAATTCCAATTGAGAGAGTGTTGCGATCCATCTGAAGCTGGCATTTTAATGGGGCTGGTTTCTCCAAGGCAGCCCATTACAGCTCCATTCAACAGTTCTAACCATTGTGGAAAAATGCCATGTGCCAACAGCTATTTTCCACAATTTTCTTCAGAAAATCTGAAAGAAATGCAGAAAATTGATTTGAAGCCCTGGCAGAGAGATAGAGAAACAGTAGCACAAGGCTGCAGGCCAGTAATTTATGTTTCAAATGTCACTGAGTGCTCTGCCTATAATTTCAGGGGAGAATGATAATAATTAAAAGCACAAACTCTCCAGTCATTTCTTACAAGGGGAAAAGTTGAATGTAATAAGTGTAGGGATTTCTTTAAGTGCTTAACTTTTCCAGTGGAGTTTCAAAAATTAAATATAGTAATAATATCTGTCCTCCAAAGTTATCCCAATGAGCTTTCCAATGTCGGGAGGGGAAGCACTTTCAGCAAATGCAGACACTGCTGGATTGAAATGTGGGGCTGTTTGACAGCAGGTATTACATACAAGCACCAAAGAGCAAATTTTCTATTCTGCAAACAGGGATCATCTCCTCTACAAATTATTAAATCTGCCAATGGCTTTAATTTATACAGAAAAAAGAGGCATTTTTAACTTTTCACATCCGTTCTGACAACTATAGGGGCATTTCTCAAGGCATTTGTTACATTCACTGAGGAAAAATTAGACCTGGAAATAGTACTTTGCATACTTAAGAAAACTAAAGGAATGGTCATATTTCAGTAGATGATGTTAAACGTACCGCAAAAAAACTAAATACTTTATTTATGAAAATAATAAAGTCAATAAATAGAGGAGAGATCAAAGAAAAAGTCTGGACTGAGGAGATACTTCTATTTTTCAAGACTATGCCCACTATATTAATATTGTATTTTGCTTAGATTTTTTCAAACAAAGTAAATCACAGAATCTTTTTGGATGCTGGCAGTGTCATTGCAGAGATAAATGGCTCTCAGGTATTAGTTTCTAATTGGGTAAACACTGACCCTTTGACCATTGACCATTTGTCCACAAATCATAATATTTACTGAAATAGTGATGTATGTACAGCTACATATAGTCGTCTTTATTTTCAGCAGAAAATCCTTCTGGCAGTACCTCATATGGATTATGAACAGGACTTGAATTAGGACAAATATAGTAAATTTGTTTATCAGTGCTGCCTCCAAATGCTCTTTCATTCCCCAGAATATAAATATTCATAAAAAATAAGGAAATAAATGAAAAAATAAACAAGTAAAGATTAGGTATGTATTTTATAGGAGGAACATTTGAAAAACTGTGTGGCTGTGAGTGACATAATCTATGCCTGCCTGAGTTCGAAGACAGCCTGAAGAAAGGCGTGAATACCTAAATCTTGTATTCATCTTGGTCAGGTATTAACTCATTTTTCTGCTTAGCAACACACGTCAGAAGGTGATCTCACAATTTGCTCTGCCAACTTGTTAGAAATTCCCACTGGAAACATTCAGAAGGAAAATTATCCCTCAGAGATATCACACTTTGAAGTTCCCAGCAGCTTCCCTGGGTACATTTAGCCTTGTAGAGAGCTCCCAGCAGCAAAAAACCCCAGAGGAATGTAAATTCCATGGAACAGGATACCCAAACATCCCTGCTGGAGTGGTGGTGTGCTTTGCTGGACACAGTAATCCCATCTCAAGCCATAAATTCATAAAGTAGCTGATCCTGCTGTGGGCAAGGCTTTTGCCCACGGTTGGAATGAGAATGCTGAGGAGTTCCAATTTGTGACTGCACCAACAGAATTCACCTCTTTGCTGATTTAACTGAGGGCAGAACTTGACCCTCTGTCCTCGTTAGCTCCACTCCGTGTCAGAGACACTTCAACCACCAGATCTGTGTTCCAAACCTCCTTATGGTATGTTATCATATAATAAATATGTGATTAATGATAACTGAGCACCACTTAATGAAAGGTTTTCTTGCTTTTTCTATTTATATTACCGCATGTAATCTGAACCTCTGATAATTAAATGTTACATAAAACATTCCAATACTAGCAATCCTGGGAGCATCTTTTTGAACACTTGGCAACCTTGCAAGGGTTTGTCATTAACAAGCATGCCCTAATGTGACATTCCACTTCAGCAGCCTCTCTGAGAAGGTCTTTTTTTTATATATATTTTTTTCTTTTTTCCCATTGCAGCCAGGAGCTGAAGGCTGAGTTGTCCAGCAGAAGAAGCAGGTGTTGCAGCGCTGCTCCCTGTGGAGGTTATTTCAATACCCAGACGTCATTAGCGCTGAGCTGCAGGACGTGGCCGTGCAGTAAATGCGTCACGTTGCACTGGCTGCCGTGGTCCTCTGGTGCCTCCTGCCATGGATCATCCTGGGATCCTGGCAGCAAAGGTTGTTTGAAAGGGAGGGACTGGTTCCTGTGAGCAGGAACTGCAGAGAAACGGGGAGGATTGCAATCTATCCCCCCTCATTTAGAGACACGATCTTCCTTGCACGCACTTGGCACTGAAATAAGGGAAAAATACTGTGAATTCAGGGATGGTGTATAGAATAAACTATAGAAGAGTTGGGGTTGGAAGGGACCTTTAAAGGTCATCTCATCCAACCTCCTTCAATAAGGAGGGACAGTCAATGGGTCTAGTTTAGTATAATTGTATAAACAATTGTATGTATATACATGAATATTATGCGTATTTATTACATGTATTTATTTATATGAATATTACCTTTATTTATTTTTCTATTCATTACATTAATATTACATGAAATTATCATGTATAAACATGAATATTAGCCAAAAAAATGACATTATAAATAATACTAAGTTACTGCAATGTATCTAATGGTGCAGCAGTGTTCTTGTGGCTTCACCAGGGAAGGATTTTGCATTGCATTTGGTTCATGATCCCATTTCTGAACAGGTAACATCTTGCCAGGGAGGAGATGGGTGGGACATGGATGCAGATCTCTGTGCAAATTCTTGCTTGGCATGTTGGAGAGGCTCTACTCACTCTGGGGACCTGCAAGATCCTTCAGCTCCTTGTCCCAGGAAAAGCTACCCCAGTTTTACAAGGCAGGTTCTTGCCTTAGAATAACAGAATAATTCAGGTTTGAGAGGACCTCAGGAAGGCCTGTTCAATCAGACCAGGTAACTGAGGGCTTTATCCACTCTTGCCTTAGCTAGGATAAACAGGGAATTCTCTCCACTAAATGAAGCTGGGTTTTTGTAGTTCTGTATCAAGTCTGGACTGATTTAGCAGAATCTGATGTCAGCAACGTGAGGAATTGGGTAGTTTTACTGTGCATGGTGGGGTAGGAAGTGATTGCTAACACAGCAAGGACAAAAACACAGACCTCTGGCACGTGGAAATAAAACCAGGTAGAAACAGGTACTGAATGAAACAGTTCAGAGCAAGATGCTGCTTGTGCTCCATGAGCATAAACCCCAAGTGAGGAAGGGCCCTGCAGACACCCAGCCAGCTGATGGAGAGATCTGAAGCCACTCCAACCAACATCTGCTCCAGCAGGAGCAGGACTTGCCTCGGTGCTGTTTGCACAAGTCACAGTTTACACAGCAGGAAGTGTTTCCAGTTCAGAGTGAGGTTTGCATTTGAATGCTGGTCTCTGGGAATTGAAGAGAATAATTTTATCCAAACCAATTTTCCCACTCCTAACAATTTTACCCAGCAGGTCTCAGGTGCCAAGTGGAGCCACTTCAGTGGCTCTGCCTGTGTGTTCACAGGAGACAGGTTTTTTAATTCTTTAGCAATTCCTTTGTTACTGGGGGATGGGAATTAAAGGCTGGCTGAATGAAGGGAGGCATGACCCCGGTGTCTTAATGAAAAAAAATCCTCTGGGGTTGGCCCAGAGGTTATGCTTCCATTGCCACAGGAGAGACCTGGCTTAATTCCTGCCCTGGTCCTTTGCTCTGAGGCCCAGCAGCAGCAGGGCAGGGTGTTGCAGGGGTTTTGGCCAGCAGTGCTCAGCAATGACCTTTCTGACTGATTGCAGGGCAGTGTGGATGAGCCCCTGGGGCACCCAGCCCTGCTCAGCTGGGCAGGAACACAGAGGGGAGTGAGACAGATGACAGCCCAGGTTAAGGAAGGGGACTCAGGGCCCTTCTGGGGGCAAAGGACTTGTCCTCAGGTTTAAAAATTTAAATTAAAAAAATCAGAGAGGGACACACCCCACTGCCACAGCTAGGCAAGATGTGGGATATTCAACAACATATTATTTGCTGGAAAGAAAATGTAGATTTTTTTTTTATTTTAAATGTGGCTCTCAGTGAAAACCACATTTATAAAATTTCAAACAATGTATGTTTTGTGGTTGTTGGGACTGAGTACAGCACTCCTCACGGAGCTTTAAATCATTTCATATGAATGCAAAAGCACTCACTGCTTTGCTGAATCGAGAGATCTCCAAAAGAGCCTGAAAGTGAAAAAAAATGTAACAGCTGAAAATTCCAACCAGCAGGCTCGAGTTTTCCAAGGCCTGTTTGCTTTGGCCTGCCTCTGCCATTCCTTTCTTTCTTTCTTTAGAAGTGTGAAACTGGTTGGTCGCTGGTATTTGTTCTGTGGTCTGCACTAACTGTTCCATCTGTGTAAACTCCAGCTTGCCAGCCTGGGAGTTTAACAACACTTTCCCTTCAGCTGGAAGGAAAATGAAAGTCCCGTTAAGTGGCACTTTGAAGCTCTGCAAAACACACTGCACTGGGTTTGAACACAGAGTGGGAAGGTCAGCTCTTGCCTGGGCCATCAGCACAGCACCATCACAGCACAGAGACAGTGGGCAACCCCAGAGCTCCTCATGGCACACCAGCATGCAGGAGCAAAGTTGAAACCTGGTCAACACAAGGAGAGAAACATACACAAAAAGTCAGCTCTATTTTTATTAAGGGTACCTCTTTGTCAATGGCTACCAAGATTCTGATCTAGGGAAGTATTCAGGCTCTAAATTCACCTCTTAGGCTGCCAAATAGGAGTTAAATGCCCAAATATCTCACTAGCCCTGGTTTCCAGCTTATGTCATGCATCAGACTTGGAGATTTTATTTTCTTTGATGCCCAACTTAATCCTAAAAGGAGTCCAATTCCCCTCTTTTCTTTGATGCCCAACTTAACCCTAAAGTGAGTCCAGCTCCCCTCTGAAGAACCAGCTCAGCCCTGCCCAACATGACCAAATCTTTGATTGCCTCTGATTCATAGGACTGAAGATATTTCTATGGTGTTATTGCCATTTCAGGTCACTGCACTAAGTGATATTTTATCTGTGGGTTGTGATTCTAATTTGAGTCCAGCTTCCAGAGGAGTTCTGTATCATTGACCAAGTCCTGGGCAGTGCAGGCTGAGGAGCAACCAGCTCCAGTCCCCTTTGATGGAGCAGGGACTGGCTCTGCCTTGTGCCAGACTGACCTTGATGAGGGCTGATCCCACCCTGGCAGGACTCTGGGTCCAGCTCTGATGGCACCTCTCCCTTCCTAGGCCAGTTCCAATTTAGAGTTTAAGCCTGCCTCAACTCTTCTCCAAATACAAAAAAATAAATAAAGAAAAAAAAAAACCAACTGATTAAATGCACTTTCAGCTTTTTATTTACACAGAAAAGAAGACTGAAATGCTGTTTTGCCTCCTATTTCCATGCTGGTTCTCTTCTGCCCCATGATGTATATTTGTCCTTCCCAGGGTTCAGCCCTCCCTAGATTGTACTCCAGAGCCCCGGGCACAAGGCTGCCTTTTTCCCTTCCTCTTTTTTCATGTTGGGTTTTTGTTTTTTTTTTTTTTGTTTCCTGACTGTATGCTTAGCAAGGGTATATTTTTAAAGCTGTGTAGGGGTTTTAGCTGCTTGAATTCTGTGATGGCTAACAGAGAAGCTGTGCTGTTATTACACAAGTAATACTTTCAAAAAGTGTAGTAAAATTCAGGATCAGTTAGTATCAACATAAGAGAGGGATATATCAGCTCAGAAAAAAAATCATTGCTGCTGAGAAAGCAGAATTCATCAGATTCTTCTAAAATAATGTTTCTGAACATTCATATGAACTCCCAACAGCTGTTGAGTTCAATCGTGTTTCCTCCTAATCAAAATATATGCTGTTGGTTTATTTAACAGAAAATTTAGAGGAGGAGAGGGAGGATTGCAAGTGTTTTAAAGAAAACTACAAGTGACACTGGAAGTAAATGTGTTTTTGAAGTTGACTTTCAATAAATAACCAGCTTACCAAAAAAAGCTTTTTCCTGAAATTCAAACCAAAAACACATCAGTGAACATTTTTTCAGATTTGTCTTTCCCCTGCTGCCTTTTTCTGTCTAAAACCTGATTCTTTTCAAATACATTTTCCTTCAGCTGTGACATCTTATTTCGGCTGAAAATAAACTTCTATTGAAAAATCCAAGCAGCATTTCTCTGCAAGGATTTGGAGATTTCACTTCAAGAAATGTTCACAAAATATTCCATCACGTAGCCTTTGCTGCAGGTAACCAGAGATAGTTGTTCTCTGAAGAAAACTCCATTGCATAATGCAGACACCTTTTCATTTTTGCAGCACTCCAGCTCGAGCGCCTGTACCTGCCAACCTACTTCAACCAAAGAAAGGTCAGCTGTACATTTGCATAAAATCGAATCCATTTGCATAAATCAAGCTGCAGCTTTATATATTACATTGATCTGGAATGCACATTGTGTTTTTTGTGGTGACAGGTGATGAGAGGCAGCACCAGGAGTTTTGAGAGTGTCTGTCTTGGGCTCAGCCCTCACTGAGTGAGTAGGGATCCATCCCAAACACCTGAATGTTCACAGATGTCAATAAGACCACAGCAGACAGACAGTTCTCCTTCTGCTCAGCTCACCAGAGCCTGAGAGACTGTTTTCCCTCTATTTTTTATCTGTTGTACTATCCTGAAGCATGGAATCAAACCTGTGGTTTGATTGAACCGTGGAATCAAACCTGGAATAAAGTCAAATCAGAGGTCCATTTAGGCTGAAAATTCAGATTTAGCTATCCAAAATTAGGCTTTGCCAAGATCATCAATAAATTTATGTACCTAAGATTTTATACAATAAGTTTTAGTTCATTTGAGTTTATTCAAGATCATTATATATTTGGATCCAATTTTTTGTCTGATTTGATGAAAGTGGCAGAGAAAATCTAGACTCCCCTGACTTTTAGGAACTTAAGACTTCACATTAATTTCAAATTCCAGGAAATATCTAATAAAACCACTGCAGCTGGCACTGTTCAAATTGCCAATATATTCAGAAGCAACTCAGAAGTGCCAAAGTGATGATGTGACAGAAGAGCTTCTGCTCCTGCTCTGGGCCCACACTGGCACCAAGTCCTGTCCTGGAAAGTCAAGGGCCAGGGCACCTGCTCTTTGTGCTGACCTCTGGCACAGAAACCCCCTGAGCAGCTCCAGACTGGCCTATCAGATAAATTATGTCATTCCTTTCACCCTTAAATCCACCTAAGTAGGCGAGCTGCCAAAGGATGGGTCTCAAAACCAGAATTTTGCAAGGGAATTTTTTTTGGTTGGGAGAGGAATAATTTCATATCAGAAACAAAAATTGCCTTCAAACACCACACCTGGGCTGTGTAAGTAAGGGAGGATGAGCCCTTTGCAGAAAACCACTTTTTAAAACTACTCAGAGAGCTGAGGTAGTGCCTGAGCCTGTCTCCATCATGGGGGTTGGCAGAGGGCATGGCCAGCAGTGTGAAGGGTTTGATTTACCTGAATGCTGACCACTCAGCTCTGCTGCTCTGAGTAGAAATCAGATTGTTTATCCAACCCCTCTGCTCTGATCTGCACTTTTGGGTTCATGCTCCAAAGCAAAACATGCAGCAGCCAGGTCAACAGCTCAGACAGAAAAGGTCACCAAGCCTGGGCACTAAAATGGGACACAAAAAGGAGTCCAGCTGAGCCCCACACTAACCCCAGCACACCATTCATTACTGCAATGCTTATAGCTAATTAAGAGTGCAAGGCAGGATCCCCAGGCAGCTGATCAGAATCAGGAGACACCACATAATGATAAGTAGAATTGCCTAAAAAAATTGGCTTCTCTTTTTTTTTTTTTTTTTTTTTTTTTTTTTTTTTTTTTTTTAATGAGGAACAAGGCCTTGCATTCTTTTTATTTGCCTCTGCTTTCAAAGTCAGCAGCCAGACATTCTTGGTGTCCCTCTCAGCCTCAGTGGCAGTGGCAGGTAGGAAGCTGGGGGGAGGCCAGGCCAAAGGAAAAGGGACAAAGGAAAAGGGACAGGGACAAGCTGAGCTGCCCCTCCTTTGTGCCACCCCTTGAGCACACACTGCTCTCTGGTTCTCTGAGTGGAGCTGCTCTGAGCACACTTGATGGAAGGATTTCCACAGGTACGGGACTGTGATGGTGCTGAAGGGACAAATGGAAGCAAAATCATCCCCTGGCCTGGGCACAGCAAGTATTTCCTGCAGCTGTGATTCCTGCAGCTGTGAAGGGCTCCAGAGAACACTCTGTGGTGACCAGAACTCTTCTCATTCCAGAGCTGTGGAGTGTGAGCTGCACTACAGGAGCAGAGCAGGATTTGTGTGTGCCAGGATCTGAGCTTCCTCTCATCCTGGAGAAAATCAGGAGAAGCTCTGGCAGGTCCATGGAGAACTTGGCTCTAGAAATGCTGCTCCTGCATGGAACAGCTCTTGAGATCCAACCCACCCACCACAAATAAAGCAATAATGCTGTTAGAAAGTGATATCTTCATTGCTATCACCCAGACTCATTTCTCTTCCAGTATTCAACAGGAGTTTTTGGAAAGGCAAGATTATAACTTGGGAATTGCAGCTGGCCTTAGCATAGTGCAGTGAAATAGTGCACAATGCAATGAAATTTTTATCAAGACTAAATAAGAATGTGACAGATTTAAACCAATCAAGTGTATTTATTTTACAATAATATCATAATAGCAACAATGACCTCAGTGAGGGGACCCTTGTGAGCACTAGAGATTAGCTGGGGCTAACAGTCCCCTGAATGCTGATCTCTCCAAGGCAGTGATGGAGATGTGGATCCCTTTAAAAGGATTCATTACTGGCTGCTGAAGTCTCCATGAACCAGCCGCATAAGGCCTCAGCGTGGTTTTTAATAAATCAGCTCTGGCCCCCATCACCCCAGGCGTTGCCTCCCAGCCAGAGCTGCTTCCCTCTGGCATTTTTAGCAGCTCTGGCTGTTCTCACTGCAGATTTGTTTCCTCTGTGGTTTTGTAGCCTGTTGCCTTCCACGCTGGTATAGCCAACATAAGGGGAAGTAGGTCGGGAAATGCCCCTCCTGTTCCAAAAGCAGGGGAGAGCTCTGCCTTCTTCTATCTTGGGCTGGGGGAAGCAGCATTCCCTCATGCTTCCCTTTCCTGCCCCTCTTTGCAGCCAGGGCATCCCATCTGGGTGCTGGGAGGAGCTGGTTCTGCTGCTCAGCTCCAGCACACTCAGTGCCTCTCCTGCCCAGTGCCTGCCCTGCCCTGCTGAGTCCAAGGGCCTTGGCACCAAGGCCACACCAGAGAATCAGCCCAGGGGAAGCGCACGTGAGATTTAATCAGGGGAAAATCTGCCTTTGCAAAAGGCAAGATTTTTTTTTTTTCCTGTGAGGATGGCATGGATGCCAGGATCAGAGGCTGGTACCTTTGGGCCTGGACACTCATACAGCCATTACCTGACAGAGCCTGACTACTCATTTTAACCATATTTAATGATTGAAAACCAGATGCCATTTAAAAATAATTGTCCAGGCTTCAAAAGTGTCAAGAATCTTTTGGAAGCTCTGCTGCCCATGGTGTATTTCTTGAGTCACTGTGTGATGTTTCAGCTCCTGGCTGGATAATAATCATGCAGATATCCCATAATGCAGAAACATCAAGTCATTATCAGACCCTGGAATAAAAAAAGTAAAATCAAACTAAATACAAGATAAAGCAATATCCTATGAACAAGTCTGATACCATTCTGCTGAAGTTCCAGTGACAGCAGATGAAAGGCAGGACACAGACGGGACTTCTTGGAGCTTGTGCAAAAGTTGCTTTTAACTACAACTACAAAGTCAATTAGAAAGTCATTTCAGCACTAATGAAACAATGAATGATTGATGCTTAATGGTTCTGGCAGGAAATACAGCCTGGTAAATACAGCTGACCAGGAAAAGGCAATTCAAAGTTACATCAAAAGTTTAGGGGGTTGTGTGTGTGTGTGTATGTGTGTGTGTGTGTGTATGTATATGAGACTGTAAGTTTACAAAATCAAAGTTCTTCAGTTTGGGGGTGCAAATCAACACCTTTAACCAGACAGAGTTCATACTCCCAGTCATTCTGGTGTAACCTATAATATGCTCAAGATGCCAAAAGTGTTTCCAGATCCCAGTCTGGACTGGGAGAACTTCACTGCCCAGGTCAGGTGTCAGGTGGACATTTCACCTCATGTCCAGTGTGCCTTGGGCAGAAGCAGAGGTGAAGAAAGCATAAATCCATTTATATATTATATACAACACACAATATATTATGTATTATGTGTATTAAATATAGATATATTTCTCTATAAGTATAGACACATATAGATATATATTTTTTTCCTTGAAAAGGTGATAGATCAATGCGTTATCCTGCTCTCTTTCCTGTGGCTCCTATTGCTCTCACTGGGTTTAAAATCAATATTGATGTTGTGATGCCTTGGCCTACAAATTTAATCCCAGGTGGGATTAGAAATTCTCTCTGTAGCAGGAAGAGAATCCTAGGAGATGATTCAGACTAAATCCAGCTGCAGAGATAGAGAGAGGTTTCTGAGCTTTGTCCAAACAGAGAATCTCAGATTTCAGTCCTTGGATAGAGCAGCTTTTCCTCCCCCTTGGCACAGAGCTGTGTGCCTGCAGGAGCAGGGGCAGTGCCCAAAGATGATGCAAGAATCAGGGAAAATGATTCTCAGCACAAACCACTTGAGCAAAACCCCTTTGATGTAGTTACACCACACCACATCCACACACAGGCCTGGTCTAAAACTTATTGCTGGAGCAGAGCTACTTGTGTGTTACAGGTGTGTCATAGAGGCTTGATTAGGCAAGACAAATTTCCTGTAATCATTTTCCTGTAATCCTCCTGGAAAAGGAGCACTCTGGGAAGGGTCAGAGCATGGTGGCAGTGGCAGCACTGTAGGTGCAGGGTCGTGGACATGGTAAAACTCTCTCTCCCCACACAGCCCGTGCCATGCTCTGTTGGCCATGGAGCCACTGCAGGGTTTTTCCCTGTGAGGATGGCACAGATGTCAGCATCAGAGGCTGGTACCTTTGGGCCTGCATACAGCCATACAGCCATTATCTGACAGAGCCTGACTACTCATTTTAACCATATTTAATGCTTCCCATCTGAGTGTTTTAATGTGCCTTAAAGGTATGTTCATGGTGCTTGGTCCATGACGCAAACACTTGCTTAAGGTCTCAGCTTCAGACATCAGACAGCTCTGTGACTGTGTGGGCACCATTTCTGCCCGCACGATGTTCTTCCATCCCTCCTGTGCCCAGTGTCTCCTTTCCCTGAGCACTTACACAGAAAGCTGCAATTTCAGTGCAGAGCAGCAGTGCACAGACCGAAATTGGCCACACTGAAACATTTACCTAATTCCATTTGTTTACAGCATCCTTGCACTCACCACGAGATCCTTTTCTTGTTTTAATCCAGGCACATGGGTGCCGCATCTTGCAGTTATTACAGGTTTAAGGTGCCCTGTGAGCAGCACTTTCCTTCCCCTGGGACCTGTGAGCTGGGTCTGTCTCACAGTGTGTTTGCTCTGTCTCTAGAGAGGCTGCTGTAAAATGATTGCTGAGCCCATCTCCAGTTCACTCCTGCTAATTAAACACCTCTGGTTCAGTGCTTGCTTTCTCCTTTATTTTCCCCCTTCCCCCTTTATTTTTTCTTTTTGGCTAGTTCCAAGAGGATATTATTTTTAGCTCAGGAGGGTTAAAGGGGAAGGGAATTGTGCCAGAATCAGGTTGTTAGGAGATGGGGAGAGAGGAGAAAAATGCTGGGGGTGGGGGGAGATCTGCAGTGATTAAAATTCCATCTAATAATAAGACAGAAAGCTGCAGTGCACAGGCCTAGCCTAAATTAAGCTCCTGAATTAGAAGCGCTTTCCAAAATTCCTCTGTGGACAATTTAATTAGGCGACAGGTATTTCCACGGTCACACACTGCTTCCTCTTGGCAGTAAATAAAGACTCCAAGAATTCTTACCCTAGAAGCCAGTGAAGAAAGCAAAACAAAACTTCCAGCAGGACACAGAGCAGCGTGTGGTGAGACTGGCCCGGCTCCCCTCCTCCCCATCCCACCCTGGTAATGGATGGTGCAGGAGCACAGCCCTGGTGAGGGGCCAGGAGGTTAATCTGCAGCTGGCTCTCTGATAAAGTCCATAGCCAGGCACTGTGCTCCACAGCCCATCCATAATCTGGGCTTTGCTCTCACGGTGTGGGTGCAGGATTGACGTGTGCAGCCTCAGTCCTGGCACAAACGATGCTGCCCACCCACGTCAGCCCTGCTCTTCCCTTCTGCTGTTCCCCTCCTCCCCATCCCTCTCTGGAGCACTGAGTAGGGATGCTGGATCCCCAGCCCCTCCCTGACAGCTCTGGGGAGAGAAGATGCTGTTGTCTCAGGCAGCTTGGAGAAGGGGAGAAAGAGGAACTTGAGTGGTTTTCCTCTCCAAAACTATCATCACCTGTGGTGGTGTTTGTGGGTCCCCAGGATGAGGGAAAAGATGAGAACCTTGACTCCATGTTTCAGAAGGCTGATTTTTTATTCTATTCTATTCTATTCTATTCTATTCTATTCTATCGTATTGTATAATAATATAATATAATATAATATAATATAATATAATATAATATCATATCATATCATATCATATCATATCATATCATATCATATCATATCATATATACCATATCATATCATCACATCACATTACATTACATCATATATCATATTATATTTATTATAAGAAAATTATATATTAAAAATACACTAAAAGAATAGAAAGAAAATATTTCATCAGCAGGCTAGAAAGGAATGATCATAAAAACCCCGTGACAGATGCAGAGAGCTTGACACAGCTGGCTGTGATTGGTTATCAAGTAAAAAAAATCTACATGAGACCAATCAAAGATACACCTGCTGGTAAAGCATCTCCAGACCACATTCCACAGCCATCAGATAGTTAATGTTTATATTTCTTTTCTGAGGCTTCTCAGCTTCTCAGGAGAAAAATCCTAGCAAAGGTATTTTTCAGAAAACATGTCAGTGACAATCACCCTATATTCACCATTTATAATTAATAAATAAAAATAATTTAAAAAATAATAAAGTAATTTATTTCTTTATATGGTATAAATGCTCTTTGTAGCCCATAAAAGCAAGGATTATTTTCTTCCCTCAAAGAATCTTAGAATTATTGAATGGTTTGGGTTGAAAGGGACGTTAGAGATCATCTCATTCCAAACCCCTGCCATGGGCAGGGACATCTGCCACTAAACCAGATTGCTCCAAGGCCTGTGCAACCTATCCTGGAGCACTTTCAGGGAGTGTGTACTCACAGCTCCTCTGAGCAAATCTACCCCTGCTATGCTGAAGAATTCAGAGTACGAAAACAAAGGACTTGTATTACTTTTATCTGAAAAGTGCCTTTATTTAACACATTGCCTTTATTTAACACATAAGTGTAACAATATAAGCCATGCACTGATAGCAACAATGGGAATTTCCAGAATTCCCAGAAATATTCCTTCTTTCAGCACTGTTTTTCTCATGGCTCTTTCTACTGGCTTGTCTTGTACAAACCTCCCTTAATTCCTCTCCCAAATATTTGATGCTGCCTTAACATTTTCTTGGAAACGCTACATGTGTGAAAATATTCTTAGATTTCCTTGGGGTGAAAACCAGAGAAATTAAAAACAAGGCTTATCAACAAAGTGTCAGTGGTAGGCACCAAGCTCCCATGGAATATCTGTTTGTGTGACATCCTTTAAGTGATCCAGCAGTCCCTCTTGGAGGGTCAGGTCATCACCAGCAGGCATCCCAGGATCAAGGGCTTGATGGACAGACAGGCTGGACAACCTAAAATCAAATAAAGCACCCAGAAGGAGTGAAAATTTGGAAAATTCTTAAAGATTTTTAGTGTGTCAGAGTTCACTCAGTGCTCATGGGAAGAGTGCTTTTTACTCACATGGGTGTTCCAACCTTCAGCAAACACAATCTCTGGTAACTGCCAGCCACTGCCAGGAAGAATTGCCTAATTCCTCAGGAAATGGCATGAGTGTGCATTCCTTCAACCTCTGAGCAGCTCTTTACTGAGTGGGTGTCTGAGTGCCCAGATTAGGAGGATGTTGGGGATAAAACATCAATTTTTGCACCATGTTGGAAGAGAAGAGAGTATTTCAATTCATCCTTGTTTATAGAAAACTTTGAAATTATTCAGAAGTATCTCTGTTCTCATTGAACATGTAATAATGATTTCATTTAATCTGTAGGGATTCTTCTAACTGCAAGAGTTCTTACCCCATGTTAATTAAATATCTATTGATTTCTAAAACAAAGGAAAACATTTGTGCTTATTGAGATTTTACTGTGATGTTCAATTTAACATGGTTCTATTGTATGGTTTAGTCCTCTACAAACTTACCTTTAATAAAGAACAGCTAATATGTAGAGAGATTAATTAAGAAAATATAATCAGATAGCAAAATAGTCATTGTAAATGACAAAAAGGTGAATTGGTTTGGATTTTTTTTCCTTTTCCCAATATATAGTTGGAAATACTAAAATAAAAATAAATATTTTTAATCAAACTAAGTTTCACTTTAATCCACAAGGGAAACATTGAGGTCTCAGGTACTTATACAGCTAAGGCATTTTAAAGTACTATTTAAAAAATAGCTACTAATCTGAAAGGCTAAAAGCATTACCCCAGAAATTCTCTTCAGTATGGACTTGATGATCTGTGTTCTAAAATCATTGCCTAAAAAAAGACCAAAACAAAGAAGAAAAAAAGAAAAAAGGTGGGGAAAAAGGAAAAAATAGGAAGAAAAGAAGGAAAAAACCCTGTCAAGTCTCACTTACCTGAATTACAGCTTCAAAATTTGTCCCCCATATTCACCATATGCACTGCTGTTTATCAATTGTTGGGTTTCCCATAGTGCTGCCAATCTGAGAAGTCAAATATTAAGGCATGTATAAAACATTGAATCCTGCCCATAAATTGTTTTTTGTTTTTTTTTTCATTTGGTTCCTGCTTAGCACAACATCTCCCATCTGAGAAAGCCATCAGCGCTGGAAGCAGGCACTGAATAAGCATTGTGCTGGAAACGGGACATGCTTGCTTTCTTTGGAAGGTAAAAGCAGTGGAAGAAGTGGAATGTGACATGAGGGTGAAACTGCAAAAGAAAAAAAAATGGGGTAGGAGGTGCATTTTTAAAAGAGAAAGCACGTTTCTTACCATTCAGAATTCCACTTGGATTTCTGTGTGTGTGTGTACACACTCCTACACCCTAACAGCTGCTTCCAAATACCCTGTCCTGCTAATAACACTATGGATTCAAAAGGCTCTGAGCTTTTTGATAGTGACACTATCACAGGTTTGTGTAGCTGAATTTGGCTTTCATGTGGAGTTAGAGAAGAGTCCTGCAATGAGCAGAAATCCCCAGGGGCTCCCTGTGCAGGCAGGGCTGTGCGGCCTGTCCCACACAGCTCTGCAGGGCCCTCAGTGCTGCTCTGTTCCATATTTCTCTTCTCAGAGAAAAGCAAGGCACAACTCTTCCCAAGGATTTCTGAGATTCACATTCTCTGAACCTCAGAGAAAGGGAAAACACAATTCTTATCATTTGCTGTGCCTGTGTTGTGCCAAAGTAGAATGCAATACGGAGATTGTTTACCCAAAGTGATGGTGTTTTGTTTCCTTGGCCTATCAGGGCCTACCAGTAGTGTGTGTGGACTGTTGGGTGACAGTCACGAGATTCAGTGCAGTGTGTGCAGGGTTGAGTGCTTGGCAGATTCAGTTTTAGATGTACAGAATAATATAGTATAATAAAGTAATTAATTAGCCTTCCGACGTCCATGAAGTCAGATGCATCATTCTCTCCACTTTGTCGGAGTTGCCTTTGATTTACACTTTGCCCATATCTCAACCTAATTCCAGCCCTGAATTCCCGACCAGCCTTGGTGATGGTGCATGAGGAGAAATGACACAGCAGCCTTAGCTCAGGTATCAGTTTGATTTGCATGATCTGCACTCCCACCTTTTCCTGGTGTCGTGCCATGCAAATATTTGAGGTAATTGACTTCCACTTGTACAGAACCAGGTAAACAAAGATCTACAAGTGGCTGCATTCAAAAATCACTTGGGTTTTCCTCTTCTTGGAAGAGTCTCAGGAGATGGAAGCCTGGAATAAATTGGGTTTTGGCCAGGACCTGGGCAAGGAGGATTTGGAGATCTCTTATGTAGCAACCAATCACAAAGGAAGGAAGCTTGGGAGATTGTCTGGGCCATGGATTACCACAAAGTGGCATTAATTCAGTGGACGTCTTTCCTGACAAGTAGTGGTTTAATGCATCCAGAGCAGTCTCTGGCACTGGGGAATCAGCAGCTGCATCTTCCCATGCACAGCAGAGAAGGAACTCTGTCCCTCCCATGACCTCCACTTATCCATGCTTTTTGAAACAAACTTCAAGGACATGGGGAAAAGGTTTTGGTGGTTTTCTCACCTTTTCTCCCCTCACAGACCTGGGGGAAAAGTTTTGGTGTAAAATCCCTCAGCTCAGAGCAAGCTCTGAGATGACCCTTAGTCTCTCCTTTAGTCACAATTCTTGTGTGTGTTTTTGTTTCCACCAGGCTGTAGAAATTTTGCTGTTGGCTTGTAGCAACAACAAAGCAGAATCCTTTCCACTGTGGCTGAGAACATGCTGGTTGGACAGCATAAAGTAAATCCAAGATTTGGCTGTATCCTGCATGTTTCTTCTCTTGCCCTCAGTTTCCATTCTGCAATTTTGAAAGGTTTGGAACTAGTTAGGATATACAAAGATTAAAGGGCATTTCTGTCTCCCTGCTGTAGACCACTGTCTGAGATAGGGAAGGAAAGAAAGTTAAATATAAACTCTACACACAGCCAGCAAATCCCAGAAAGGCTAATTTTTCCTCTGGGATGCTCCAAGTTTCTAATTCCCTTAACCTGTTTATCAGATCCTGTTCCCTTAGTGTCTGCACCACTGATGAATTCTGATTTTCTTCCTGACTTGCAGGATCTATAGCTGTCACTTGCAGAGGAGAAATGATGCTGTGTGATCCATGTGACCAAGTCATTAGCTAAATCAGACCATATTTTGCATACTGAACAGCATGTCCTCACAGAGAATTGTTTGTAATCAGTCAATATTATTTATTTTTAAAAATGCAAAAGATACCATTGAGTAAATTTGAATGAGAAATAAATTTGGAGAAATTGTAATCAGCCTGTGAACATTTTGCAAGCAAGGAGAAAAAAGAAACAGGCTAAATTAATTGATTAAATTACTTGCAGCAAGTTCCTCTCTCTGTGCTGATCGTCTTCTCAAAGCCTTCAGTATTTTGGGTGCATACCTCTAGCCTGACCTGAATCAAACTCTGCTTTTCCAATCAGAGCTCTTTCTTCAGGGGGGATTGCCAGTCATACCCCATTAAGTGATGGGTTTGCATTGTCAGCAAATGATCATTAAAGAAGCAGGGTGATAACATAAATCTCATTTTCACTTATAAACCAAAACTGGTCTTTAGGTGCAGAACAGACTGATCTATTTGATCTTCTTTGCCTTGCTTTTTTTTTTGGCTTCTCCCCCTTGAGACAGTGGTGCTGTTTTCAGGAAGGAGTGTTCCACACTCAGCCTCTTTTTTTCCACCTACTGAAGGAGAGCCAGCAACATCTGATCGGCTGTATTATCACATCCAAGGATGACCTTGCTATGCAGGGAGATTCCTGAGGATAATAACAGATGGGAGCTTCCATTTGAGCCAGAATAGCACCAAGGGCTGGAAGATTTGTTGGTCTCAGCATGGACCCTCCCACACTGCAAAGCATTCACCAAGATGCTCACCAGACTGAAGTGTACGTACCAGAGGCCTCATCCACTCAAATTGCTTCCTGATCTTCCTGTGTTTTTAAGCTCAGCTTAACTGCCAGGAATCCCCAGGAAGGAAGGAAGGAAGGAGGGAAAGTAGAATATCCTCTTGCTCCTCAATACCCCCTCATATTACAGCTCAGCACTCTGCTCTGATGCTTTGCTCTAAGAAATCCTTGGCCTAGCACTAGAAAGGATCAAGAGACATTCACAGCACTCATTCTCCTTTACATCTCTGATTGATAAAGAGGCTCTGGAGCTTTCCAATTCCTGTCTTTTGCAACTGGAAGATGAAATTTCCAGAGTAAGAGCTGAACTCTGGAGAAGCCTGTGCTAGCACAGCAATCTGTACTCATGACACTCCCTTTGATCCATGGATCCTGAGGACTCAGCATGGGTTTGGGTAACTGCATATTGGGTGAGGGAGATAGGAGGGACTGTATGGGGGGAAAATAAAATGTTGAAAGAGGTTTGATGCTGGCAATTCTGACCCCAACATCTGCACATGGAGAGCAGCAGCGGTATTGCTATAAAGAAACAAAGCAGCATCTGGCACGGCTTTGACCCAGCCAGGGGGGATGCTGCTGGGCAAAGAGGGTGAATCTGGAATTTCAAACTCAAAATGAAGAACGAGGCCAGTTCACACAGATGGGGTGCACTGCAAGTTCTTCTCCCCTCATTCTGCCCGTGGTGAGGGGGAGGAGAGGAGCAGCGAGCCTGCTGCAACCTGCAGGGATGGTTTGATTTGGTTCATTGAGCCAGTGAACCTCAGAAAGAGTGAATTATGGGCAGTTTTGTGTAAACCACTTCAGGTGAAGAAGGAGGCGGTTGTGATTGATGCCAAGAATTTACTGAGCTGAGGTGAAAAGTGTTTGCGTATTTCAATGTGGCATGACATCTAAGCCCTTCCAGTTACAAGGTATTACCCAGCACAAGGGCTGCTTTTTCGTAATGCTAACCAGTGATGATGAAAGTTTCACCCTCATGTGAAGCCTCTTACTTGAATTTTTTTCATCCTCTTTCCTAGTAGGGCCCTGTTCCTCATTCTTGGAATGCAAAAATGGCAGTAAAAAGCCATAGTCTGTCTTCATCTGGGTGTAGGCTTGGGATTTCCTGCAAAACACTGTCCAGCATGGCTTTTCCAAATCATGCACCTCCCAAAACCATCTGCACTTAACCCTAAGCACTGTAGCAGTGTTAGACTTGTCCAGCTGTGCTTCCCACATCCTTTCCCAGTCTGAGGCACAGGCAGAGGTGGGTCCCCTTCAGTCAGGGAGTTCCTGATTGTGTTCTTCCACTGAGAGGGAAACTAGCCGAGCTTGGTGGAAAAACGTGCCCGGAAAAGGAACCTGCCTTTTTTCTTATTGTGGGCACAAGAAAGCTCAGCATAACACAAAAACAGCTGACACTGAGGCCCTGACCAAGGGACAGAGGGGATCAGTGCAAAGGAGGAAGAGCAGAGCTGTGAGCCACGTTAGCAGAGTGTACTACAGCACACACCTCCTTACAAACAGGCTGCAGCTCTCCAAACAGTCAGTTTCCTTCTAGCATGTCATTTGAAGGCTAAAGACTGTAAAATGGAAAGTTAAAAAACATTAAAGAGAAAAAAATATATATATTTTATCAATATATCCAGAAATATATACTTATAGATGTCCCTTACACAAGGCATTCTAGTTAACAGAGGTTCAGTAATGAATCCAGTGTGACATACACCAAGTTCTCAAATTTATAGACTTCTGTTAACCCATGGGAGAGACAAATGTTTCAACATGCTTTAGCAATGAGCCTGAAAGATGAAATTCAGCTCCAGCCAGGAGTACAGAAGACAAATTCCCCTGGATGTCAAGCCTCCTCAGCAGATGCAGTTCCTAGCACCATTTTTAGATGTACCTCAAAAAAACCCAAAAATTAGACAATTACATATTTCTCCCTCTCAAACAAAACATTCTTTGTCTTTGATGCCAATAGAGACTTACTTCCTCAAACATGCTGTGTTTATAATCCTTTTGAAAATAATTCAACTTTCACAAGACACTGATTCACAAGTTTTGCTTGGTGGTCTCCTAAAGACATGCAAAGTATTATTCACAACTCAGAATTACAATTCTCCCACCAGCTTCCCATCTTCAGCTAGGAGAATCTCAAGTTGTAAAATGAGTTCTTTTCTGACAGGTAACATCTATGAACACTGGTAGCTTTTTTAGTTGTTCTTTGAACTACTATTAAAATATTAATATCTGATATCATATACTGCTCTGGAAACATATTGGAGTTTCAGAGACATGACAAATTATATTGCCTCTGTAACACTGTTAGACAATATAAAGACTTATTTTTAAGTACTTTTATTCAAGCTCTGTCCACTTTCATTTTGGACATTCTTTTTGTTACTTTTGTAAATATAAATGCAGTTGGCATTGGCCAAGCTCTGCTTGTGGTGCTGTAGAGAACAACAAAATCATGTTATTTTCTGAAAGGACTGTTCCACTGGGCAGAGAGAAACTGTACCATTGTTTGTTTGAGGATGTTGTCCCAGGGAAGGCAGTTCTAGTTTGCTGAGAAATTGGCTTCAGGGTAAATAAATGGATAGACACAAATTGGGTTCTAATGCATCTCCAGACCTTTTGGCTCTTCTGCCTCCCTCACTGATAACTGAATATTAATTTTCACTGTGGTGATGCTGCTCTGAGCAGTCATGAACACTTGCGTGCCAGCACAAGCCAGAATCTAACAATGAACATAAGCCTGTGAGCACAGAATATTAAAACATGGATTTTCACTCCTTTACAAAGGCATCTGCAGTAGTCATGCACAAAATTAAACATGTCATAAATTAAGGCACCTATTGGATATCAATGCCTCTCTTAAAAGTGTATCTGTCCCCAAAAGGGGGAAATCTACTTATTTGATCTCGTATGATATTTCCATTGGACTCTGTGGAGCAGCACTGGTGGAACTCATGCATATGATTAAAATCAGCTTTCCTGGCAGAGTATTTGATATAAATAGTCTTTCTAAAACCACAATTATCCTTAAGGAAAGGAAAAAAAAGAAGCATTCTACCATAGCAGTTAGGGTGAAAGAACTTTTTCTTCTTATTTGAGGAGGAGATTTTGAATACATGAATGTGTGAATGGAGGACAAGAGCCCCTCACAGACTCACCAGAGCTAGAGGTCATGCCAGAAGTTATTGGAAAGGTTATTTTTTCTAGAGATGTAATATGGTTTTGAATTTGACCTATGACTTCTTAGTTGCTACCCATGACCCCAAGTAATCCAACTTCAGCTTCTTGAAGGCCATTAGGAGTAGAAGGTCATGCCATGTGCTTCTACATTTACAAGGTAAAGTGTTAGGCTGAATTACAGGCTGCTCAGAAAATCTGTAGAAAATAAGCTGGTGAATAAAGCATTTCTTTATGTTTCCCACCTTGTAAGACGTGATTTCAGATTATCCTGTGTTTGAACAAGCCTCTAGCAGATTCTGCTTCCTTATTTTTTGCTGAAGAGAAGAAAGAGATGGTAATTAGCTACTAACTTGTTATAATTCTAAACATTCAGGTATTTTTTGATAAGAAAAAAAAAGTTCCTGTCACCTGTGCTGATACAAATACCCAAACTTTTCTATTTTTTGTGTTATTTAGGAAAAGTTGAGATACACTTTTTCCAAACTTTCACTGCAGATATACATAAAGTAGAAATGTCTAAACACCTCCACATGAGTCAGCTGTGCAAGTTCTCCTACAGACTACGGTGAACAGTTAACAGTTCTGAGGAACAATACATTTGTCTTGATGTGCTTGACAAAAAGTGGTCATTAATCATGATTTACAAATCCCTACTTCTCTCCATTGACTCAGCCATAAATGAATCATGGATGACTGGATCACACCACTGCCCACACTGGAGCTATCTGGAGTCAGGTGAGATGAAACCCTCTGCAGGTTTCTGAAGGGACCCAGGGACCTTCCAAGGAAAGTCTGAGACAGATCTTTAAATTTTTAAATAATCAACTTTTCTCTACTCTGTTAATTGTCTGTATTGTGATTCCCTTCAGTAATTTATTTGTAAAGACATATTAGGCTCTTTTCAGCTTTTGCTGCCTTTGTGATCTAATAATTTACATATTTATTTTCTTCTTAAGGAATGCTGAAGAATGTCTGCCTTGAACACTCATGGCATGGCACAGCAGCAGACAAACATAAGTATTTGCTATTTTTCAAATGAGTTTCAGCCAGGAGAGACTGAAGCACAAAAAAATAACCCAGTCCTTCAGAACAGACTTAACAATTTGCTATTCTGTTAAATAAAAAGTTGGAAAACTAAAACCTCTTTTCTGAAAACAAAGTTGCCCTACATGTCTCAGAAATACACGCTGGAAACTGCTAAGATTTCAAAATCTTAAACACTATAGCCTTTGAATTTTGTGTTCTCTTCAGTGGGATTTATCAAACTTATTTTGTTTTCTCCACATTCTCCATTATTTTAACTCCTCTTATCCCACTTCCCAAAAACCCACATACTTAGTTTAATAAAAGCAGTGATTACTTCCATCCATTTCTCCTCCAGGCAAGATGCTTCAAATGTACCACGTTTTTGGAAACTCTGCTGTCTGGGAAGCAAAAACACACGTGAGATCTGAAACATGCCTGTCCCTCCATGTGACTTCTGAATAACTGAGGCAAGTGAACAGAGATGTGAAACTTTGAAAAAAGGGGGAAAAGGGGGGAAGTTAAACTCTGAATGAGTGGCTCATGTTGCCTCATTCTTGCTCTCTGTTACCCTCTGATGACTCAGCATCACAAGGGGAATAGTGACTCTGCAGTTCTTATAAACCCTGCCTAGTAATTCCTTCCACATATCAAGTTGAGGTGGAGTTTTCTTCAAAAGCAGCTAAAACTGGTTTGACATCTGTCTTTGAATCCTGCCCACAGTTTGTGTTGCTCTCCTACAATGTGGAGTGAAATGTAGGATACACCAAAATGTGGATGCCTTTTTTTCTGCTCTGGGGAGAAAATAAAAAGGAAAAAAATAACCCTGCAAAAATTGACTCTTTATCTCAATGACTTTGCAATGTAAGTAATGCAAATATAATAAGTCATAACATTCTGAGGAATAGCTTTATACTGTGTTGTTGGAAACTTGTTTTCCATAGAGAAATAATGAACTCTCCTGGGGAAGTCAAGACAGTTTAAGTACATGGTGCAGCTCTCACATGACAACTGGTACAACTTCTCAAAACTCCTGGTTTTGCCAAGAGCAGAGTCAGCAGAAGTGGTGTACAACCAGAACACCCTCAGCCCCAAGTTGAACAACCTTTGAAATGCATTGCTCAAGTGTGCCTTGGGAATTTTTTATTGTCCTATTAGTTTTGACCATTGCCAGCAACGTGGTGATGTGTCTGGTACAGAGCTTGGAAATGTTGCAGGCTTCTCTTGAGAGGTGGCTTGGAGAATGTGCTCGTGCACATGCCTTGCAGGCAGTACTGCTGTCCAGCAAATATCTCTGCAGGGATGTTTCAACTCATCTGAAGCCAAAAGGTTCAACGACAGGACATGCCCTAAAGCTCAGCCAATGGACTGTAAGCTGTTCCATCAGCTCCTGATATTATTCTTTTCTTTTTTTACAGATTTTCTCTGAGGGATGTGGCTTTTTCCTGTGCAAAACTTCCTCTTTCACACTACCTCATGAACCCCTCCAGGAAGGTTCATCTGTTCTTCTCCTCCAGGCTGCTGACTCACCAAACTAGGAAAGTAAAGGTGGTTCCTTCCTAGAAGGGTAGTACAGCTGAGCTAATATGCTTTATCTAAGAGAGAGAATAAATGGGAACTTTTATTTCTGATGAAAATGAGAAAAGAGCCCCCTCAAGCAGCATTGCACTAAAAGAGAAAGAGAAGGTTCTTCTACCCTCATCCCTTAGGTGCTTTTGAGGTTAGTTTCCACTCACTACCGGATTTCCCTTCAGAAGGTATCCTGTCTTGCATGACTGTAAGATAAAATAGAATCTCTAGTAGTTGTTTCCTGTTTCTCCACATGTGCATTCACTATTAAAGGCCTCATTTTTAATTTTAATCCAAATCCCTGAGTGATAAGAACAAAGCTGGAAGCCCATAGGAAATTATTTTGCTTAGCTACTCTTTTGCTTCTGCTGTGAGTGGACGGACAGTACTAAGAAAACAAGGAATTTCAGCTGTCCCAGACTGCAGTGCTCCCAAAACTCCACCTTCAATCAGAGCTAAACCAGCAGCAGGGGCCCAGCAAGGTGGCTCTGGCTGTGATGGTGTTATTTGGGGCAACCCTGGGAGTTCAGAGCCACACACAGATCACCTCTGCTGTGCAGGGGCATCCAGCTGTTAAACCTTAAACAAGCACAGGAATCTGAGGGCTCTGTTGGGGAATAAAGAGAATAGTGGGAAAATGCCAAGAGATTATTAGCTCAGCCAAAGATTATGCATTTGCACTAGTAATTAAAGTATTTTGCATTGGATGCAGGCTTTGGCAAGTGCCACCAACAAAAGATTTCACACATGCATGCATGAGTATAAGTCCACAAGAGCTTTCTGTCTCACACACACACACACTCACACACAGGCAAACAGAAAGAATGAAATAAGCCATTAAGAAATATTTCCGCATAATGCAATTATTACAGCTGTATAATTGAATGGGGAAACCATTGATCTGTAGTAGAAAGGAAATTGCTCTTTTCATTGTGTTCCTATGAATATGTGAACATTAATCTCAATCTATAATCAACGTTCATTTCAAATCTGATTGCGTGCCACTAAACACCCGTAGCTATGCTAACATTATGTTAATACGGTTCAACATCATAGCTCCCAGCTTCACAGCACAAATATTTTTCTTTGGCAATCAATAGTAATTTCAGCTGAGTGGATGGAAGTCACGTTTTAATGGTAATCTTTCCTCCAAGCCTCCAAGTGGAAACTCTACTGGTACCTTAACACGGCCGCAGCGCATTGCATGTAATCAGATAAATTAACCTAAAAGAGAGAGAGACAAAACACAGATCAGGAATAAAAAGCGGCGCCAAGAAGCTCTACATTTTCCTGATGGATTAAAGTGCTCATTATCATGAGAGAGAGAGTGGATTTCAAGAGGGGAACTGAATTCCCTTGGCTTGGAGCCGTGGCTGGAGAGGCAGCGGGTCACGATGCGCTCGGCACAGCCGGGGATGCCTCCGAGGAGGGGGAAGCCAAGCAATTCAGCCAGGGCTGAGCTGGGCTCTGCTGCTGGGAGCCCTGCTGGCCTCGGGGCACCAGTGTTTGTCCAGGAATAAGGAGTCTCAGTTTTAATGCTGCAGTGCACTGCAGGCTTCCTGTGAGACCTTGGGTAAATGGCTTATTCTGCTTGTGCTTCGCTCCCCTGGCTCTGAAAAAGGACATAGCTGTGCTCTGCTGTCCGCTGGGGATGCTGTGGAGATTTGGGGGGGATCAGTTCCTGGGAATGGGAGCTACAGAGCTATGATGCATTGCTTAGATCTATGTTGGCTTTGCTGTTTCACAGAGGTAAAGCTGCTACTGTGTTATATCAAACTGCTTTATTTCCTTAATGGCATCTATTTTTAGGTATTTCCAAAGCCTTTTTCTTTTTTTTTTTTTCCCCTCCATTTGAGGAGCCAAGTTGCTGGACTGAGTCCCTTAAAATCTAGCTTGTTTTTAAAGCAGAAAAAACCTGTGATCATTGTAAAGTCTAGAAAGAAATCACCAGGTACAGAGCAGTGCCACCTTCACAGTTATCAGGAGCTCTATAAATCCTTACCTCCATAAAGGTGTTCAGACAGATAGGAAAACACCTCCACTGGTTAAGATCAGGCTTGCTTAGCCCCATATCCTCTCCTTGAAAGTGGATGGATGGCAGGAGTTTAAGGCAGCATGGGAGAACTGATCAGACATATGGAGATACTTCCCCACAGAACTCTCTCAGGATCTGAGACTCAAGGTGTTTCTTTAGCTAAAGAAGTTATCTTTATCTACAGTAAAGAGTTTCATTTCTTTATTATATTTTTTCTCTTTTCTTTTTAATTGTTGATCATGTATTTCTAAGAAACCTCAAGGTCTGCTTGTTGTTTTTTTTTTTTGTCCAAGAGGTTTTCCAACCCCTCCTTGACCACTTTCAAGCCCTCTGCACCTTCAGCTTCCTCTAGCAAGAACTTCCTCAGATCTTCTATGGACAGGAGTGAATTGCTTTGGATTCTGCTGATCTTAAAAAAGATTTTTCAATAGCAGATATAGACTGTAGGTTGCCTTGGTAGTACCTATTTTGAGTAATTTTATTTTTATTTCCTACCTTGAGGCAACTTTAAAGAACCTGATATGTAAATCTGTTATCCTTAAATCTGTTTCTTCTTGAAAGTCAGGTCCCTCCTATGTTCCTTAACAGATTGAGATGTCTCGACTTGTGTACCCCAAAAGATTCTCCAAACAATGAGTCACTTAAAAAATCTTATCTCTGTTATTTTACTTTGTGCTGGATAAATTCCCAGTGTCCCATTAATCCAGGGCTGCTTGCAAAGAGGTTCTCTATGGGGGCCAGTATTCTCTGCTGTCATTACAGGGTCCATGGGCTAGGAGAGGTCCTTGGAAATTGCTCCAATCCCAAATGCCTCCCTGTTTTAGTAAATTTGTTTTAGGATACCAGGACATCCTGAATAGCTGTCATATCTAATTTTGCAGATTGTTTTCAGAGCCTTTTCTCTTTTCTAATTCCCTCAAAGGTATGGGCTTTCAGCAACCTGCCCAGATTCACCAGGGAGGAAACCAAAAGCAGCAGGACAAGCTCTGAAGTGTTTACAGGTTCCACATGAACAGGCTCCTTTTCTCAGAGTACACCAGTTTTACATCCTTTGGGCCAAAGCAGGAATTCCTCAAATTATTATTTGCAATTTAAACATGTTGAATTTTCACTCTATGTAATACCAGAAATTCTGGGTAGTGTCACATTTACCTGCTGGGTGACATTAGAAATGTGTAACATTTCTCCATAAGAAATGTGTAATCACTTGGTAAATTTGTGTTACTAAAAGTGTCCACCTAGGATGTTTTTGGTTCAACAATGCTTTTCCACTGCCTGGGTGGGAAGTGTGTTGGAATATGGAACTTAAATCCACCTTGGATATATCTAAGGTAGGCTCTTAACAACAATGTTATTTCACAATTAACAGAATGTACTTGTGTGTGTGTAAGGAGCGAGGTTACAGCAAAAAGCAGTCCCTTCCCTCCTCTAAAGCTGAGCCAGTTTCAACTGGCCTCTGGCTTTCCCCAGGATCAGGAAGTTGAAAATGTGACTGAGAGCCAACCCTCTCCCTTCTCCTATTTGATTCCTGTGCCCAAGCCACTGTGGATCTGACCCCAGGACCTCCTGGCTCTAAAAATGGATTTTGTACTGCCCAAGTGGCTCCTGTAAAGTGCAGAATTGGAAATGCAGTGTTTGTACTTGTAATGATTTGCAGAAGAGTTGGGCCTTTGGAAACAGGGAAAATTGGCTGCCATCACCTCAGTGGCTTCTTAATGTGGTCCAAAGAAAAGGAGAACCATTATCTCCTATTTGCTGCTGATTATTCAAGCCTTTTAGCAAATGGGCTAAATTCCCACTGGTGTAAACTGGATTAGCTCCACTGGAGTCAGAGGAGCTGAGCTGTTTCACACCCTATATCAGGATTTCTCCTGTTATCTTTGAGTACGGCAAGAATAAAAGTTGTAGCATTACAAAAAAAGTCCCTGCTATGCTGTGGATGATAATCCATGCCTTTCCCTGTCCCCATGGAGCTGAGTTGTGTTAAGATTATGAGCCTTAGATGTTTAGAGCAATTTTGACTGGATCAGAGGTTATAGCCTCTGCTTTTTAACATTCTGCTTTTATTTTCAGGCTATGAAGTGTAATAGTTCACCATTTTGGTTTAAGTATCACAATAAAAGTCAGTGAGATGGAACAGGCAATAAGCAGCCGTTTTACATCAGTGCTGCTGAGACTGAGTGCTTAAGTCTTCATTAACCTACAGAGGAAGGAGCTACAGAAAAGACACTTGAAATAAAATACCAGGGATGAGGCTCAGCTCATTCCTGGATGTGCACAGGCGGCACTGTGGAAGGCTGGTCTCTGGTGGGAATGTCTCCTCGTATCTGTGCTCTCCTGCAATAAATAGCAGGGTAAGGAAACCCCACACTGAGTGCTGGGCTGTGTCACTGCTGCTGGACACCAGGAGCTGAAAGCCAGGCAGGCTGTACTGCAGGGACTTCATAACTCAGGGATGGCATTTCTGCATTTACAGCATCTCTTTGTTCTTCATTAGGCCTTTTATTAGAATTCTGAGACCGCTTGGTCTCTTCTGACACATGGTATTCTGTTAATGGTCTGTGTTTCTACATATAGTCCAAGAGAATGTGGGGAATACAGTGGTAGTGGAAAGATTTTCAGATTTCCCTCAGCCCTTCCTCAGAGCAGAGAGGCTCCAGGCCTCAGAACATCTCCATGGTCTCTGGATTCACTCCAGCAGGTCCATATCTGCCTTGCACTTTACCTGCTCTCTGCTGGGGCACAGTTGAGGATGCCCTATGTAAGATCTCAGACTGATTTGGTGAAGGGGAAATAACACTTCCCCTGCAGCCCAGGAACAGCAGAGCTCAGATAAAGATATTGCTGCTTTCCCTCTTACTGAACTGAGCTTTCTCCCTGGTCCCAAAAGTGCAGAATCCAGCCCTGCTTTACACAACACTTTGCTGCTGCTTCTGTAAAAGGTCTCCTCGAGATTGCCACTATTTACTCTTCAATATAATGAAGATTGTTTCCTTTGCCTGGGGGAAGAAGTAGAAATGTTGAAAATTTACTGTTCTGCTTTATTGCTTAAGAGAGATTTTGCTGTGCCATGAGTGTGTCTCTGCCTTGTCCTGGGTTTTGCCATGTCAGAGCACTGCCAACATCTTTTGCAATCTCTGCAGGATCTCCATTTCCTGGGCCTCTGTTTGAAACCCAGAACAACTGTGACAAACTTTCCAAGAAAACAGCCACTCCCTGTGTTTTTGATTCATATTTCCCCCATTTTCATCCTCAATTTGCTCCTTTTCCTGTTACGTTAAATACCTATTCCTGAATGCTGAATAAAGAATGATAAAATTTGTTTTGAGGACTTCCTAAGATAAAACCAGGAAGAAACCCACACAATATACAGATATACCTGTCTATTGATGTGGAAAACACAATGAAGTGAACAAGGTGCAAGGTGAAAGACAAGGTTTAGAGTCTGTTCTGTTTTCACCTTTGTTAGAGGCTTCTTAACTTGTTTATTAAGTGGAGAAAATCAGAGATATTTATTTACCTGTTATATAAAGTCATCCTGTGAAGGATGAAAATGAAAATTAAACATGAAAATTGCTGGTTACATAGAATTTTGCTTTCAATTGGAATTAGAGGTAGTAATGTCCTGCTTTGTCAGTCTGCCTTGCCAAGTTGAGATTTGCAGCAAGGTGGAAATGAAATAAAGCAATATTTTCACATCATTGTAGGCAAACCCGGGCCACTCACCTACAGGTGGATATTCAAATCATGGCCTCAAGTCCCTCATCTTATCAAGGGCAGAAAAGTACTTTATTTCCATGAGAAAAACAATGTATTAATGATAAGGAAGTCAGGATAAATACTTTAAAGACTATGAGACATTTTGATGCTAGGAAGGTGACTATAATGTAAGTAACTGAGATAAATGGCTGGTTGGGAATAAGTAACAAAATAAATAAAAGTAGATAAGTAAGTGCTTAATAAAGCTCTGCTGTTTCTTCAATGAACAATGAGATTTCCTGATGTCCTAAGATTAGAAGGATGTGTGTGATCTTAGTGGCTACCAAAATTCATGGAAGAAAGTGAACAAATCACAAAGGTTTTACCTAATTTTCATTCGTTTTTAGGTCTGCATTTCTGAGTGTCCTTGCCTTGAGAGACAAGGACATGCTAAAGCTGAGCTGAAGCCTACATGGCTTTGAGCACGGGCTAAATGAGGCACTTTCAGCAATCCAGCCAGTGACTCAGTGTAAATCTTATACACTGCTTGGAGATAACATCTGAAATAAAAGTGCTTTTTTCCTCTTTTTCTTCAGGGCTGCTGTTGTCCTATGAGAAAGGGCTCTCTCTGTATTTAAACATTGATGAACTCTTAAGTAAAGAATCAAAACAAAGAGAAAAAAATAGTCCCCAGGAGTGTGTGAACAGCAAGGGCTTCTCTGCCTTTGCCCTGATTCCTTTTCCCCTTCAAGCAGCTGTAAATCTTCATGATGTCTCTCCTTGTCCACTGACTCTGCTAGAGGCAGATGAGCAGGGACAGGCACAAATATTCAACCCTAGAGAAAGAAAATTATAAAATAAACACTCTCTACTCCCACCCCCATTTACTCTCTCCCCTCTCTGAGCAGCCACACTAGTGCAGACATGTGTCAGCACATGCAGGTTTGTCTGATTCCATTTTGGATCTCCTATTTGCTTGCAGGACTTGAGCAAGTGCAAGTTTTATAATGGGCTGATCAAAGATGAATGGAAATCCCCTCTTATCCCCATCTCAATTTCCTGAATAGCAGCATCTCTTTCTGTCCATCAAGCTCTAGAAAAGGGACACTGCCTCTCTCAGAATCATTTCTCTTCCCACTATTTTTTTTTCTTCCAATAATTAAATAAATAAAAAAGGATAAAATCTGTGAGAAGTGTATAGCAACACCATCCAGTTTGTGCCTGGGAGTCCAGCACATCACACTCACAGGGAGCTGGGAAATATCACTGGGAGGTTGCATTTATCCCACTGACATATCCCTGTGTTCCTCTCTGCTCCCAGGGACTTTGGCTGCACATACCTGAGGCTGCACAGTGCAGCAATGACACAGATGCTGAAAACCGTATCTCTACCTGCAAGGATTTTAATGCAAATAGAAACAAACAGCAACTGAATGAACTTTTTAAATCAAGAATTGAGACTCCAGAGACTTGGACTATGTGGCTTTGTTGTTTGCTTTTGTGAAAAGGTTACTGTCTTTGTGTCAAAGGGAATTTTATCATTGCTTTTAAAGAATGTTAAACAATATTAAGTTCAAACAATATTAAGATATTCTTCTCTTTAATCCTCTTTGTCTTTTCTATACAAGAGGTAGTATGTCATATAAAGAAAAAACTGCTAAAGAACTGGTATTTTTCCATCCTGTTAGGTATCTAGTGGGTATGAAGACATCACCTAGATGTGTATTTAGCTAAAAATTCTTAAGTTGATTCAATTTTTGGCATTTAGCACCTGGGGCCCCAGTGGCTGGGCCTCAACGGGGAATTTGAACACAGAGAAGGCCGGACACAGGGGTGACTCCAGATGCCCTCTCATGCAGTGATATCAGAATGAAAAATCCCTTCTGAGCTGTTGAGTGCATGGTGTATATTTTAGTCCCCAGTTAGATGGTCTGTGCAGTGAGCACTGCCAGAATATCCTTTTATTTCTCTATGAGAGAGCTCCTGTGCCTTTAACCCAGTGTGACAGTTCCTTAACCACCGTGCCCCTCGCCAGGGGTTCATTTTCTTCCCCTGGGACATCACTCAGAGTAATTGTCCCCAGTAATAATCAATAAATCCAAATTGTCTTGAATAAAGCCAGATTTATTTAACACAGTGTAACAAATAGAAAACCAGAAAGAAAATCCATGTAAATACAATTTAAGGAGAGCAGGCTTGTCTGAGACTATGGACTTTGTAGCAAGCACTCCAACTGGCCAAGATATTTTACAGCACTGTGTAGAGACCAGCACATTAACCCTTTAGATTAAGGGAAGTAGATTTTTGATTTGGCAAAACTTCAGGCTGCACAGGAGCTTCTTTTCTAAAAAACCTTCTCTTAAATAAAAATTTCTTCATGCTCCACCCTTTAAACCTGCTGAGTAAATAAGAAATACTAAAGATGAAGGCTTTTTATTTAATATGGAAAGTTTTTGTTTTTTTTTTTTATAATGCCACTCTGGAACTTTTTGTGGAAATGCCTGAAATATTTTTCATTTTCTTCCCTCAGATGGAAGGCCATTAGAATATTCTCTAGAATCATCTAGTGGTCTTACAGCCTTTGGATTCTAATGACACTGGGATCAAATTCATGCAAAACAAACTTTTACATCAGATTTCTTTCCCGTAACTTAGAACTCAAATGCCATTCCCGCTCCTTTCATCAGCTGTTTTTTATCTCCCTGTTCCTAGAAGTCAAGTTCTCAGAGGCTGTGATTTCAAAATGCCTTTTTCTTGCGGCTGCTGGGTTCCAGTGCCACTTTCCAGTTCCTGTGGTGACAGAAGTTTCTCCTGGAGCAGCACCACTGAGGCTCTTTCTCCAGCTAATTGAAATTTACACCTACAAATGATCTCTGCTGCTTGGTCTTTGCCTCAACACACATTCATGGAGGTGCAAGTGAGATTCCTCTTCCCCTGGATCACTCCTTCAGTGGCACTTCCCTGAATGTCCTTCACTGTTTAATTCACTATGCAGTGAGAGCCTGCACCATTCAGAAACTTATAGGGGATTTCAGCTGGAGGTGAATTTGTTCTTTCAAGGACTGGGTGTTTAAAGGCTGATTTTCCAAGTCTCCCTTGTAAGATAATTGTGCTGTGATGCCATCCCTGCAGTAGCCTCTGTTGACATCCCACAGATCAATTACTATAAATCCATCTTTGAAATTATGATGGTGACTTGGTTAAAAAGGAGGCTTCCAACTTCGGTGGTTTAATTGTGATTTTTTTTTCTTGTTATTATAATTTACTGTAGTGTTCAAGCAAGTAATTTCATGAACTTCGAAAAGTTGATTTAATTTTGTGTGTTCATGCCTCCACGTTGAGGTCCCATGATATTTCAGCACTAAGGTATCAGGGCACCCTGCAGCCTTTCCCTTTCCTCTGAAAGCCTTTAGGACCTTCATAACTTTGAGAAGCATTCCTCTGCCAAACACAGTTAAAATTAGCCAATGATTTCAAAATTTTGCTGTGCTTTTGTACATGCCCAAAGCATGACTGTGCAAAGCTTATTCCCTCAGAGAGCAGAGATAAAAGGAAATTGGTCACTATAATAGAAATTGATAAAAGTATTCAACATTTTTAACAGAGCAATTCAAGACTCTTATCACATTCTTCCTTTTTTTGCAAAAAATTGTAGTGACCCACATCCTCATATTTGCTTTTGTCACTGAATGCAAGATTGTGATAAGCAAAAAGTATGCAGTATATCCCAAAATAACTGGGGATTTAGATACTTGTCCCTCTGAAAACCTTGTTTGACCAGTTTATTGTGCAGTTCTCAATGTGTGTATTTAGAATCCGTGGGCAGCTTTTAGCATGCACACAATTCTCTTCAGACACATTCCTTCTCACGCCTGACCTCCGTTTTACATGATTTTAAGCTGTTTTCCTCTTAACGTGAAGCTATTCCCAGTGCATTTCAACAACATATTTAGCATGCCATTAATTTTTTTCCCCTTCAAATCTCATTCCATCTGATAGCCTGGCAGCTCTGACTATAACCAGTTTCCTTCTCATTACCAGTCCTTTAAAAGGGAGGAAGAAGACATCTTCAGGGTTTTGTTACCTTTCTTCTTTCCCTTTGTGAATTTCCTACTTTGTAAAAAAAACCACAGAGATTGTTGTTCACAGTACACATCCCACTGACAGAGAGAGAAATAATAAAACCATAATGCTCAAATTGAATCAACTGCTGTCATTGTGTTGCAGATAATTGAGCATATTTTTAGAGTCCTCCTCTGTGGAGGTTTTGGGTTTTTTTTCTGTTAAGTCATCCTCTGTACAGGTGTTTTTATTTGGGGGCAGGTGCTTTTTTTTTTTGCTCTGTTTCTGAAGCATCAAGAGCACAAATGTTACAACTCCACCACAGCCTTTGCTGCTTTTCTTGGGGTTTAACAAGTTGTTACAAGGAAGGTCTGGTCCCATCTTTACCCAAGTGCTAATATCAGCAGAGCCTTAATAATCTGTGTGGCAATTGTTAAACATTTTTTTCTTGGTTTCCTTCCCCAAAAAGAGGTGCAGTTTGGCTTCTTGGACCCTTTCTTATCTTTTCACAGTGGCCCTTGGAAGTGGAGTCAGGAATGAAGCCTCATCATACTTGGCACAGGAGAGGCTAATTCATTAAAATCAACCTTGAATTTGAGTTTATATTTTTTAATATTAGGTGTTTCCTAAGGATTTGCTTCAATTGCTAAAACATCCATTCTGCCTGAATTTTTAAATAAAAATATTCTGAATATGGTTCCAAAGTGATTTTTTGCATTTTCAGAATTGCCTTTCATTTTCAGTAGAAGATTTTACATGTTCATTGGCCAGATTCTGCATTAGGGTAGACTTCTGTTTGTAAAAGTACTTGAAGAGAGCTGTTTTTATATTTTTGTCCTAGTTTTGGGTAGGAAAATATTTTAAAGTACAAAATCTGATGGCATGGAAAACACTTTCCTTCCACTTCACTCTTTTGAATAACTGCCTCTGTTGAAATACTATTCTACTTCTTTAACTTTTTCCTAGTGCCCATCAATAATTCATTACATTATTAGGAAATGGATAAAGATGGAATAAATCATTTAA